>NC_081758.1:4359130-4712880 GCF_963082965.1 Carassius carassius | reverse complement strand
GTCTTCCGGATTCATGGTCTTCCGGAGGATGTGGTCTCTGACAGGGGGCCCCAGTTCGTGTCCCAATTTTGGAGGGAATTCTGTCGACGACTGGGTGCCTCCGCCAGTCTGTCCTTTACAGATCAAGTCTGTTAGGTGGTTTACGGGTTCTAACGGGAAATCTTCTCACAGTTGGGGAAGAAACAGTAACTGGCTCAACAAGCTTGGTTACATGTTGATCTGGAACATTTGGTTCAGTATCATTAGCTGTTAAAGACAATTCTTGCCCCTTAACATTCAGTGTGGGTGATGTACTATTTTTGGCTGACAATATTTCTGTGCTTTGTGTAATTTCTGGATGACAGTCTAACATTTGATCTGCATGTCTTTTCCAGCTTTGTGAACTGTCCACCTGAACTGTGTACGACACTGGTCCTGACTGAGAAGAAACAGTACCAGTTTTCCACTTCTCCTCTCCCCTTCGATAATCTCTGACCAGCACTGAGTCACCCACATTGAAGTCTCTGTGTTTAGCATAAAGGGCACGGTTAGAACACTGTGATTTTTGTGCTTGCTCCACAGTCATTTTCACACTTGGTTTCAGTAGATCCAGTCGTGTCCTCAATCTGCGATGCAAGAATAACATAGCAGGTGCTTCTTTTGTTGTGCTATGTGGTGTATTCCTGTACTGTATCAAAACAAAGAGTCCAATCTCTGCTGTAATGATACTAGTTCTTTAGATGCTTTAAGTGAGTGTTTAAAAGTCTGCACAAAATGCTCAGCTAGCCCGTTGGTGGCTGGGTGGAATGGTGCAGAGCGGACGTGTTTAACACCATTTGATTTCAGAAAACATCCAAACTCCTCTGAAGTAAATTGTGGGCCATTGTCGCTAACTAGTGTTTCAGGTATACCGTAGCGACTGAATAGACCACGCAGCACTTGAATGGTCTTGGAGGAAGTTGTCGAATCCATCACATGAACCTCTGGCCATTTTGAGTGTGCGTCAACAACTACCAGAAACATCCGTCCTTCGAATGGACCAGCAAAGTCGATGTGAATTCACTGCCAAGGAGCTTCTGGCCATGCCCTGGGATGTAGAGGTGAGGGACATGGAGAGTTTTAATTTTGTTGATAGGACATGCATGTCTTTGATTTCTCTTCAATTTGCAAGTCAATATTTGGCCACCAGATGTAGCTACGTGCTAGAGCTTTCATTTTTACTACACCTGGATGTCCTGTGTGTAAATCCTCCAACACTCGTTGTCTCAGATTTGATGGAACGATAACTCGCTGTCCCCACATCAGACAGTCTTGCATCAGTGAGAGTTCCTCTTTTCTTGTGAGTTATGGCCTCAGTGCATGTTCTGAATCTTTTGTAGATGGAAATTATCCAGTGGATACCATCTCTTTCACTCGACAGAGGATCGGATCTGCTCTGGTTCCTTTACTGATGTCGCTGCTACTCACAGGAAGTGCATCCATTTTATTTATTAGGTAAGTGTCCACTGCATCTTTCTTGTCTCTGTGTTGTACGGGCAGTGGCAATCTCGATAACCCGTCAGCATTCCCATGGTCAGTAGCACTTCTATATTGAATTGTGTAGTTGTGTGCAGCTAGCAGAAGAGCCCACCTCTGAAGTCTTGCAGCAGCCATGGATGGAGTTCGGATGGAGTATGGTAGTAAGCGGACGATGGTCTGTTAAAAATGTTAAATGACGTCCATATAGGTAAGTATGAAACTTCCTTACTCCAAAGATGATTCCTAGCGCTTCACGTTCTAGCTGCGCATAGTTTTTCTCAGGTTTACTCAGAGTTCGGGACGGGAAGGCTATGGGCCTTTCCCGCCCATCTGGCATCATGTGGGAAAGTACGGCTCCCACCCCGTATGGTGAAGCATCACAGGCCAAACGAATTGGGAGTCTTGGATCATAATGTGTGAGTACACTGGGTGTTAACAGCTGAGTTTTAGCATCTTGGAACGCTTTCTCACACTCTGCCGACCATTTTACTTCCTTGTCCACTTCATCTACAGCGATATCGTTGACTTGATTGCAAATAAATGCACAGACACTATTTAACTGAACAGAGATGACATAACTGAATCCAATGATGAACTGCCTTTAACTATCATTTTTGCATTATTGACACTGTTTTCCTAATGAATGTTGTTCAGTTGCTTTGATGCAATGTATTTTGTTTAAAGCGCTATATAAATAAAGGTGACATTGACATTGACATTGTGTAACATTGCATTCAGGGGGTGAAGAACTGTGGTTGGCACAAATCTTGCATAATAATTAACCAGTCCCAAAAAAGATCGTAGTTGGTTAAAATTAACAGGAGCTGGTGCTTCGGCGATGGCGCGCAGCATGTCTGGAGACTTGTGAAGTCCTGATGCATCTATCACATGCCCCAAATACTCCAATGAAGTTTTGAAAAACTCACTCTTCTCTCTTTTCACATGAAGTCCGCATTTTTCCAGCCGACCTAACACAGCTTCCAGGTTAGCTAAGTGATGAGCATTATCTCTTCCTGTGATCAGTATATCATCCAAAAAACAATGTACACCCGGTAGTCCTTGTAGCACTTGTTCCATGACTCGTTGAAATATCGATGGAGCTGAAGTGATTCCAAAGGGTAATCTGTTATACACAAACATCCCCTTGTGGGTCGTGATGGTCAGGTATTTACGTGAATCTTCATGCACATGAATCTGTAGGTAGGTATGTGAAAGGTCTAGGTTGCTAAATCTTTGTCCTCCAGCCAGTGACGCGAACAGATCTTCAATCCGGGGTAATGGATAATGTTCTGCACACAGAGCTGGATTCACGGTAATCTTGAAATCACCACAAGTCATCCTAACATTGCCGCCTTTTTTTTATTACAGTTACAATCGGGGTTGCCCATTCACTGAATCGCACAGGTGAAATGATTCCTTCCTTCAGTAAGCGATCAATTTCTTCTTCCACCTTGGGTCTGATAGTGTACGGTACCACCCGAGCTTGGAAGAATCTTGGTTGGGTTCCCGGTTTCAGACTCAACTTCGCTGTATACTCATTGAATGTCCCTAAATCTTCTTTGAATACTTTGGCATACCTTTTAAGGAGACTTTCAAATGTTCCTTCATTAACTTGATGCACTGCTCTTACAGTATTTACCTAACGCCAATCTAGACGAATTCTACGAAGCCATTCTCGTCCCAACAGAGGGGCTGCATTTCCTGAAACAACATACAAAGGTAAATGTACGTTTTGTCTGTTTAGCTTGACACGCACTTTGATGACGCCTTCTGGTGGGATGATCTCGCCTGTATACGCCTTGAGAATAACGTTTGTCTGGCGTAATCGAACATGACTCAGTTTACTGTACAGAACAGTACAGTTCACCTGAGATAATAGAGACCGCCGCTCCAGTATCCACTTCCATATCGCCTGGTAAGGCTGTAGTTTTAAATGTTTTCTCCACTGTCTTATTACCTTTACACATTCGTTCAATGTGGCCTTTCATTCCACACTTGTGACACACTTGATCTTTATAAAAGCACTCATTTTCGATATGGTTGGGCTTTCCACATCTATAACATTTTTCCTTTGACGATTCTGACGACAGAGACATGGCATTTACCTTCAATGAGTTGCTCAAGTGCTTTGATTCCCTAGATACAGCCTCCATTGACATCGCTATATCCACAGCCTTTTTATACGTGAGCTCCGATTCAGTTAATAGCTTCCTTTGAACTGATTCGCTACTCAGCCCACACACGAATCGATCTTGCAGTGCGTCATTTAAATTGTCGCCAAACTCACAGTGCTCCGCCAGTTTCTTTAACACCGCCACATATTGTGCGACACTTTCCCCTTCTGCTTGATTTCGTTTGTGAAATTTGAACCTCTCTGCAATCACAATGGGCCTGGGGGTAAAATGTGTTTTAAGTGTGTTCACAATCTCCTCATATGCCATCTTCCCGGGCTTAACTGGTGCAATTAGACTACGCAACAGTCCATACATCGATGCTCCCATTACACTGAGAAAAACTGACACTCTTTTTTCTTCACTAATGTCATTTGCCTCCACAAAGTGTTCAAAACGTTCAACATACGTAGGCCATTGTTCTCTTGCCTCGTCGAATGTCTCTATCTGTCCGATGATCATAGTAGCCATCCTTTTTGCTCGGCCGCTGACTCGATATTCGCAGTGGGACCTTTATTCTCGTCGCCAATTTATGTTATGTATGCATCAATATGCTATAATAACATATAGTATTCTATTTGTGTCTCAGAATACACAAAAGGGCAACCGGAGATCTGACTGCACTGTTTCACTAACCTGAAGATACTGCCACCCCTGCAGCCCTCTCCACTAATTTCACTTGTTCCCACACTCCTCGTACCACTGGGAGGGGTGGAGGGACAGGTCTTCTTATATCAAAATAATGGAAATTTGATCTTCAGCCATCACCTACAGGTACTGGTTCATTTGAATCACATGCCATTACTGTAACCCACCCTGTTAAAATCCACTTTGTGGTCATTTATCGTCCCCCAGGTCAATTGGGAAACATCTTGGAGGAGTTGGATGTGCTGCTATCAAACTTTCCTGAAGATGGTACTCCTCTGGTACTGCTTGGTGACTTCAACATCCACCAAGATAAACCCCAGGCTGCTGACTTCAAAACTCTGCTCACCTCATTTGATCTCAAGCTAGTGTCTACTACAGCGACTCACAAATCAGGCAACCAACTGGACCTCATCTACACGCGCTGTTGCTCTGTGGACAACTCTTCAGTTGCTCCACTGCACACCTCAGACCACTTCCTCATTACTGCTAACCTAGCACTTAATCCTGAAGTGCCTCACACTCCAACGCAGGTCACCTTTCGACGGAACCTACGCTCACTCTCTCCATCTCTCCTATCTTCTGTGGTTTCATCCTCGCTTCCTGCACTCTCTCAGTTCTCTGCTCTGGACACAAACAGTGCTACGGACACTCTTTGCTCCACTTTAACATCTTGCTTGGTCAACTTTTGCCCACTGTTGTCTAGACCAGCACGCACCGCCCCATCTGCCCCCTGGCTGTCTGAGGTTCTCCGTGAACATCGCTCTAAACTCAGGGCTGCAGAGAGGAAATGGCAGAAATCAAGAAACTCTACAGACCTCAGTGTGTATCAGTCTCTCCTCTCTTCCTTCTCTGCAAATGTCTTCACGGCTAAAACATCCTACTACCACAACAAAATTAACAGCTGTTGTGACGCTCGGACACTCTTCAAGACTTTCTCTTCTCTTCTTAATCCGCCGCCACCACCTCCTCCATCGACTCTTACAGCGGACGACTTTGCAGTTTTCTTCACAAATAAGACGAGATCCATCAGCGGCCAATTCTCCACACCGCAGACTGAGGACAACTTCACAATGACCGATGCACACTCTTTCTCCTCCTTCTCCCCACTCTCAGAGATGGACGTCTCCGAACTTCTCCTGTCCAATCATCCTACTACTTGTCCACTTGATCCGATCCCCACTCACCTCCTTCAAGCGATCTCTTCTTCAGTCATACCTTCGTTTACTCACGTTATCAACTCCTCTCTTCACTCTGGAACATTTCCCTCAGCATTCAAGCAGGCTCGGGTAAGCCCACTGCTCAAGAAACCATCTCTAAATCCAGCGCTTCTTGAAAACTACAGATTGGTATCCCTTCTTCCATTCATTGCAAAGACACTTGAGCGAGCGGTGTTCAACCAGTTTTCTATGTTCCTTGTACAGAACAACCTCCTGGACAGCAACCAATCTGGCTTCAAAAGTAGCCACTCAACTGAGACTGCTCTGCTCTCGGTTACTGAAGCCCTGCGACTAGCAAGAGCAGCTTCAAAATCCTCGGTACTCATCTTACTGGACCTTTCTGCTGCTTTTGACACTGTTAATCACCAGATTCTCCTGTCCACCCTCAGAAAGATGGGCATCTCTGGAACAGCACTCCTGTGGGTTAAGTCCTACCTCTCTGACAGATCCTTCAGTGTGTCTTGGAGGGGTGATGTTTCAAAGTCACACCACCTTGCTACTGGGGTTCCTCAAGGCTCAGTACTTGGACCACTTCTCTTCTCAATCTACATGACATCATTAGGATCTGTCATTCAGAAGCATGGCTTTTCTTATCACTGCTACGCTGATGACACCCAACTCTACCTCTCATTCCAACCAGATGACCCGACGGTAGCTGCTCGCATTTCAGCCTGTCTGAGTGACATCTCTAGCTGGATGAATGACCATCACCTTCAGCTTAACCTTACGAAGACAGAACTCCTGGTGTTTCCAGTTAACCCATTGCTTCATCACAACTTCTCTATACAGCTGGGCTCATCAACCATTACTCCTTCGAGGACAGCTAGAAACCTAGGAGTTGTGATGGATCATCAGTTAAGCTTCACAGACCACATTGCTACAACTACCCGGTCCTGCAGGTTTGCCTTATACAACATTAGGAAGATTAGACCCTTCCTGTCAGAGCAAGCAACCCAACTTCTTGTCCAAGTTCTTGTTCTCTCCAGACTGGACTATTGTAATGCTCTCCTGGCGGGCCTTCCTGCATGTACTGTCAAGCCTCTGCAATTGATCCAGAATGCAGCAGCGAGGGTTGTCTTCAATGAGCCAAAAAAAGCTCACGTTACACAGCTCCTCATCAGGTTACACTGGCTACCAGTAGCTGCTCGCATCAAATTCAAGGTACTGATGCTAGCCTACAAGACGACCACTGGCACGGCACCAACTTACCTAAACTCATTGGTTAAATCTTATGTGCCCTCCAGAAGTTTGCGCTCTGCAAGGGATCGACGCCTTGTGGTACCATCCCAAAGAAGTTCAAAATCACTCTCAAGGACCTTTTCCTGGACTGTGCCCAGCTGGTGGAGTGACCTCCCAATCTCAATTCGTACAGCTGAGTCTTTACTCATTTTCAAGAAACAGCTAAAGACTCATCTTTTTCGCCTGCACTTAACCAACTAACACTAGCACTTTTCCTTTTCTTGTCTTTTTATTAAAAAAAATTAAAAAAAAAAATAAAAAAAACCTACCTATGCGTTCTATACTAGACTAACTGAGACTTGTCATGGCACTTGTACACTGTTGTTGTTCTCTTGTTGACCTGACTGCTTCTATTGTTCTCATTTGTAAGTCGCTTTGGATAAAAGCGTCTGCTAAATGATTAAATGTAAATGTAAATGTAATAAAAGGCACCATAGAGCTTCAGCAATTTTTCATGTGATCAAGAGGACGTTCAATGCTTATCCTGAACAGTATCATTAACACCGCAGATATATTGATTCAATATTGATTTCGGACCATTAGTTGGTACTTTCTGCAGAATACAGCTTCAAACCCAAAAACATGAAGTAATTTTTTTCTTATTCAATCAACACTTGGGGTGCGAGAATAAGCACTAAATCAGAACATTTCAGCTGTCAATTTGACATGCTGCTTTTTTCTAGTTTTTGAGGAAATGTTGCAAAATTAACAGTTCACTTTATGTTTCTTAATATTGATACATGCTGTAGATGAGTATAAATTCCAGATTAGGAATGAATAAACTCCATTGGGCATTACTGTATAAAGGCAGTGAACTCGCAGTTCTGAGTTTTTTTTATTCTCAAAATTGTTCATTTATATCTCGCAATTTTCATTTCTTTTCTCAGAATTAAGATATAAACCTGCAATTGAGAGTTATAAAGACCACTTCTGAGAAAAAAAAAAAAATACAATTGCATGTATTGTTATTTTTTCTTCACAATTTCAAGTTTATTTCATGACATGTATTTTTTTTTTTTTTCAGAATTGCTAGTTTATATCATGCAATTCTGACTTTACAACATAAAACAAGATCTTGAAACTTAACACAATTCAGAATTATGAGATAAAAGTCACAATTACATTTTCTTTTTTATTCAGTGGCGGAAACAGTCTTCTATAATAAGCAAGCATTAAGGCAGCAAGCATTTCTTTATTTAATAAATCATACATCAAAAAGTTAATGGGGGAGGGGTGTTGTGATTTCTAAGCCTGTGAAGGAGAGTCATTAATTAGCGGCTCTAATCTGTTTTGAAAGTAAGCAGTTTCAGTGTATGTGAAGAGATTAGACTGTCTGAGAGACTGGCCATGTCAGCAACCCTTGGTATCCATTTGAAGCATAAAGTGACTCGAATGTCCTTGACACATTGCTGAGAAAGAATATTCAGAGACCATAAAGGATTTTCTAATTATTGAAAAGACATGAAATCGGTTTATTTCAGTGCTCAGCGAATCACAGTGTTATCAACAAGTACCTTTTAAGCAGCAATCAGACGAAACCACTCAAAGGCACGTGATCTATGCTGCATCCAACCTCCCATCAGCACATATTACTCAGACATATTACTCCAGCAATGAAAAAAATACTGCAGCAGTGTGATATGACTAATAAGTGAAAAATCTAAATGAAACCAAGAAAATTCCTGTTACAACTGCCAATAATTTAATAGTACATTATATATACTTGTCAGCTGGTTGTTTGCATGGTTATCTGGGGTGTGCTTTCCCAAAGTATCTATGGTAACAAGTTCAATGAAACTTGCTACCATAGTTAGCTAAAAATGCTGTTGGGAAATGCACCCCTGATTGGTTGTGGACAGCATATAATAATAATATGCAACTAATCATATAATTGTGTATAGATAGATACAATGAATTAAACCTTAAAGTACTTTTAGTAAATAATAAAAATAACCTTTAAATTTAAATTTAATAATACAAATAAAACTACTTCAAAGTAGTAATTAAATGATAATTGTATATAAAATAAGCCTTCATACTCAAAAATCTAAACTAAATATAATGTAAAGTAATACCCAGTCTACATTAAAGTTTATATGGTTTATCATATAAATTCTGATTCGGAAAGAAAAACGTACTCGGTTCCTAACTGACCTTCTTGAGGTCACACCCAGCCTGGTTATTCATTACAGAGTACTCCTGCAACTTCAGCACCTAGGGGTCGAGAGCTGACAGGTGAACTAATGGCCGAAAGCTTGAGCGATACTGTCAAGGACTCTCTGTTAGATATGTTTGTTAAACATAGCAAATGTGTGATAATGTTCTTAGGTAGGAGAAGGAAGGAGACCAGGGTCGGCGTTTCTGAGGCTCGTGGGTTTTTATTAATCAACAAAATAAAACAAAGTCGCGCCACCTGCGCATACGTTTAATTCAAACCACTGCTGGGCAATTCACAGTCTTGCTTTCCGCTTTTCTGTTTAAGTCCCCACGAGTCCTCAGCTCTCTCTTCCCTCGCTGGTTCACGGCTGGTTTAAATACCGCTTCCCCACGCCAGTCACTGCAATGAGAAACAGGTGTCACTCGTTTTTCACTTGACCCACTTACCACCACTCGTCTCTTCACTCTCTCTCCCATCACAGATCTCGCTGAACCACGCCTCCCCTGCCACATACCCCCACCGCCCGACTCAGGCCGGGGAGCCATCCGGCCTGCAGCCCCCGATTCCTGGAGAGGAAGTCGGCTACAGCCATCTGCGCCCCCCAGCCTGTGAATCACCTTGAACTTAAACGGCTGTAAAGCTAGATACCAACGGGTGATTCGCGCGTTGGTATCCTTCATGCGGTGGAGCCACTGGAGGGGCACGTGGTCCGAGCAGAGGGTGAACTCCCGCCCCAGGAGGTAGTAGCGAAGGGTGAGGACCGCCCACCTGATGGCCAAAGACTCCTTCTCTCTGGTGCTGTACTTAGTCTCTCTCTTCGAGAGCTTTCGACTAATGTACAGCACCAGGCGGTCCTCCCCCCCCATCACCTGGGACAGGACCGTGCTCAGCCCCCTGTCCGACGCGTCAGTCTGCAACAAAAAGGGGAGAGAAAAGTTAGGAGCGTGCAGGAGCGGTCCACCACACAGGGCGGCCTTAACTCGGGTAAAGGCCTGTTGGCACTGCTCCGTCCATTGGACCGTATCTGGTACCTCCTTTTTAGTGAGGTCAGTCAGCGGGCTGGTGAGGTCCGAATAACCAGGAATAAACCTCCTATAATATCCCGCCAGCCCCAGGAACTGCCTCACCTCCTTTTTGGTCTTGGGTCTGGGGCAGGTCGCAATTGCTGCCGTCTTGTCAATTTGGGGACACACCTGCCCTTGACCCAAGTGGAAGCCCAGATACCTTACCTCCACCCGCCCAACCGCGCACTTCTTCGGGTTGGCCGTTGGCCCCGCCCGTCTCAGCACCCCGAGGACAGCCCTCACATGCTTCATTTGCCGCTGCCAGTCCCCACTATAGATGATGATATCATCCAGGTAGGCTGCGACATTTGCAGCATGGGGTCGCAGCACTCGATCCATGAGATGCTGAAACTTAGCGGGTGCCCCGAACAAGCCGAAAGGAAGCGTCACAAATTGGTGTAATCCAAACATTGTGGTGAAGGCTGTTTTATCTTTGGACATGGGAGATAAGGGGATCTGCCAATATCCTTTTGTTAAGTCCAATGTCAAGTAAAAACAAGCCGTACCTAACTGATCGAGCAACTTGTCAATCCGCGGCATTGGATAAGCATCAAATTTTGACACTGCGTTCACCCTGCGATAGTCCACACAAAACCGCACCAAGCCATCCGTTTTAGGCACCAAAACTATCGAGCTTGCCCAATCACTGTGGGACTCCTCGATTACTCCCAACCCCAGCATTGCCTCTAATTCTGTCTGAACCACTTTTTTCTTGTATTCAGGTAGTCTATATGGCCGGCTGCGAACCACCACGCTCGGCTCGGCTCAGCTCGCTCTCAATATGGTGCTGAATCAGATTAGTACGACCAGGTAAAGGCGAAAACATGTCTGCAAATTCGGACTGTAAATGCCCAATGTCAGTGAGCTGCGAGGGCGAGAGGTGATCCCCTCCCGGGACCAGGGCGAGGGATTTTTCTTTAATGACTGCCTCTGGCCTGAGATCTTCCTCTCCGCTCACCGCCGTCGCTAGCAACACTGACTCCTCTTCGCTCCATTTTTTTAGGAGGTTGAGGTGGTAAATTTGCAGCGAGTCGCCTCTGTCTGTTCGTACTACTTCATAATTGAGATCTCCTTCTCACTGTGTGACCTCAAAGGGTCCTTGCCACTTTGCTAATAATTTGGAGCTGGAGGTTGGCAGTAATACGAGCACTTTATCTCCAGGTGCAAATTCTTGGAGCTTAGTTCCCCTGTTATACAGCTAGCTTTGTCTGCCCTGGGCCTGAAGCAAATTCTCCATAGAGAGCCGCCCCAGTGTATGGAGTTTTGCTCTCAGGTCCATGACATATTGAATTTCGTTCTTGCTATCCGAACGTCCGTCCTCCCAAGTTTCTTTCAGGATGTCCAGCACCCCGCGGGGCTGGCATCCGTAAAGAAGCTCGAAGGGGGAAAACCCCATGGAGGCTTGGCGGACCTCGCGCACAGCGAATAAGAGGTGTTTTAGCCATCTATCCCAATTTTTTGCGTCTTCTTGTACGAATTTACGAATCATTGTTTTTAAAGTGCGATTAAATTGTTCGACCAGTCCGTCCGTTTGTGGGTGATAGACGCTTGGTACGTACCGCTTTAATGCCCAACAATTCGTATAATTTGTGTAAGGTGCGTGATATAAACGCGGTGCCCTGGTCCGTGAGAATCTCTTTTGGGATTCACACACGGGAGATTAAACAAAACAGAGCGTCTGCCACACTCTTTGCTGAGATGTTGCGGAGCGCACTGCCTCGGGATATCGTGTTGCATAATCCACTATGACTAATGCAAAACGATGTCCCTGTGCTGATCGTTCTAATGGCCCGATGAGGTCCATACCAATTCGTTGGAAGGGGACCTGCACTAGAGGAAGAGGGCGCAATGGCACTTTGGGGTGGCCGGTGGGTTCACCAACTGCGATTCCCGACAAGACGCGCACCATCGATGGAACGGACCTGCTCGAATGCATGTTTGAGGGTCTCATCCTGGGACTGCTCCAGAGGAAAGTCATCGCGACTGGAAAGGTTTAGCCTCGCCAGGTCGCTCGGTTCCCCTGAAGCTTCCCCACTGGGTCCTGGCACAGATTCTACCACCTGAGCGCTCGCCCCGCCCTCCTTCCCTCTCTTCTTCCCAGAGGCATCCACTGTTAAACACCCCAATAATTGTTCAAAAGCTGGCCAATTGGTCCCCAAGATTAGTGGATGCCGGAGGCGCGGACTAACGGCCACCTCCACATAATGCTTTTGTCCCCTAAATTTGATGGCTATGGCTTTCATGGGGTATTCCACTACATCCCCGCACACCTCACCTTAACCATGCTGCCCGTATCCAATGCCCCGGATTGTATCAGGCTTTGATGGATGGAGGTCTGGTTACAACCTGAATCCACCAAAGCCTGATAGGTACTCCCCTTAATACTCACGGGTATTTGGTACAACCCGGCTTGATCGGGGGCAGCCTGCGGGTCCTGCACCTCCATGACCGGGCACCGATCCACAAAATGGCCCGGATCCCAGCAACGCCAGCAGGCCTCCCCACCGCCCTAGTGGCCGGTGCGGCAACGCCATTCCCCTGGCAAGGCCCCGTGACACAGCAGCCGGCTCTGTCCCCGTCCTCCAGCTGGGGGCGGCCCTCGTTGGCCCCACGAATCGGGTCCTGGGATAAGGGACAGGTTTAGAGGAAGGGGAAGAGAGAGGGGGGGGAGAGAGAGAGAGAGAGAGAGATAGATAGATAGATGGAAGGGGTTCACCGACCCCGGAACACGCCGCCAGCTGATCCTCCGCCAGTTGGATGGCCAGATCCAGCGATGCTGGCCGGTGGCTCTGGACCCACTGGGCGGTTCTCTTTGGGAGTCGTGAGATGAACTGCTCCAGTACCACTTTGTTGATGATGGTCTCGGCGTCGCTTCCTCCGGCCAACAGCCATTTGCGGCACGAGTCCCAGAGCTGCTGGGCTAAGACAAAGGGCCGGCCCGTTTCAGTCAGTTCCAACAACCGGAAGCGCTGACGATGCTGCTCGGGGCTGAGGCTGACCCTTTGGAGCACTGCTCTTTTTAAGTCTGCATATACCAGGAGGTTCTGGACGGGCAGTTGTTGAGCAGCCTTCTGGGCCTCCCCCGACAGCAGCGGAATCACCCGCACAGGCCAGCTGTCTGTCGGCCACCCACATGCCTCGGCCATCCTTTCAAACAGGTTCGAGAAATGCTTCTGGATCGTCCGTTGGCCCCATCTTCATAAGAGGCATGTTGGCAGCGGGGCTAGAACTGGGGGAAGCCGACCTCATCCGAACCTTCCGGTCCAGCAAGCTCCGGAACAGCTCGCGGTCCTCCTGCTGGACCTGCATCATTGCCTGAAACCGATGTTCGTGGTCGGCCATAAAGTCCACCAGGGCTTGATGGTGTTCCTGATGCGGGCCCGCGAGCGATGTGATGATCTCCGCAAACGGCGTTCCCGATGGTCCTGACGGAGTTTGCATGGCGGTGTCGTTCTCCTTCCTTCCCGGGTTTCGGCACTAGTGTGATAATGTTCTTAGGTAGGAGAAGGAAGGAGACCAGGGTCGGCGTTTCTGAGGCTCGTGGGTTTTTATTAATCAACAAAATAAAACAAAGTCGCGCCACCTGCGCATACGTTTAATTCAAACCACTGCTGGGCAATTCACAGTCTTGCTTTCTGCTTTTCTGTTTGAGTCCCCATGAGTCCTCAGCTCTCTCTTCCCTCGCTGGTTCACGGCTGGCTTAAATACCGCTTCCCCACGCCAATCACTGCAATGAGAAGCAGGTGTCACTCGTTTTTCTCTTGACCCACTTACCACCACTCATCTCTTCACTCTCTCTCCCATCACAGACCTCGCTGAACCACGCCTCCCCTGTCATAGAATGTTTCTTCAAGTGGAGAGGATTCTGGTCTGCAAGGCCGGGACTTCCAGGTTGTAAAACCTTGCGAATGTGGACAGCAAGGCCCAGCCTACTATCCATCTAGAGAGTCTTTGCTTCATGACCGGATGCCCTTTGGTGCTGTTACCGAAGTTGACAGAACGCTCATTGTAAATTCTCAAAGCTTTACTGATGTTGGTGACAGAAGCAGAGCAGTCTTCAGCAACAGTGACGTAATGTTGTTAGACTGTATCGGCTCATAAGGAGGGCCCTCAGCACAGTAGGCAGATCTCGTTAAGGGACATACAAACATAAAAACATAGTTGAAAAAGCGTTATTTGTTTTTAATGTGTTAAGTTAATTACTTTAATCTATGACTAGTCTAAATCTAGACTATCTCCGTCGATATATCTTTTATTTTTGTCAAGCTTAATTTCTCAAGCTATGTCAATTAACACACACACACACACACACACACACACACACACACACACACTTACACACACACACACACACACACACTCTTTCCTTCTGTCAAGCTTGTGTCGCGTTATCTAGTAAATAAACCAGACGTCATCTCGGTCATCTCAAGCACTGAAACCCGAATGTGTCTGTGTCTGTGTGATTACAGGCGTCTACATATCAGTTAGACATCAAGCGGTTGTAAAAACATCTAACAGGTTTTGAAATGCTTGTAACTGGCTTGTGAAACTAATTAATTTCAAAGGGTGTTATATATATATATATATATAGGATTTTTATTTTAATTACATTTATTATTTTTATTCACAAGGTGATTTTTTAAACACCGATGCAAACATTAATGCACACAGGTCATACAAACAAGCGTAGTCTATCTTGTTTTTTTCAAGCCTCAATACACACACACACACACACACACACACACACACATACACACAAACACTTTCCTTCTCCCATGCTTATTCTGTGAAACATTTCTATAGCCACATCTTTATTTAACAAAATCTAAAATGAGATCTGATTATTGCTATATTAAATGCTTCTGTAAATTGGAATCTTTCGTTGTCATATCTTTTACATTTTATTAAAATAGGTTCAACTGTTTCACAATATCACATTTAACACAAAGTCCAGACACATGTATTTCATCTTATAAATAATGACTGATTAAGTGCAATGTGTCCAATTCTATGGCGAGATCTTCTCTTCTATTCCCAAAAATTCTCCTTTCATTTCCAACTGGTCTTTGAATATTATATAAACGCTGGCCTTTATTCTAACCAACCCATTTAATTTGACACGTATCTTTTTATTTTTATTTATTTTTTGACTAGACCTTTTATTTCTAATTTACTCATTGGAGTATTAAATACGATGTCTGACATTTTAAAGCTTTTATCTGGTCCACTACTTTCAATACAAAGTAATGTTTTTAATAACAACACATCAGTTCTCATTCGATGAAAACATTCTACCTTTAATATTAGACCGATGTTTTTACTATAAAATTAGGTTTACCTATACGATTTAATTATTTCATCTCAACAAAATTCCTTGTTGGAAAAAAGTGTTGTTTTATTTAATTTTAATAAGTCACTCACACATACTTTAGTAGTCTAAACCCATGAATACGTCTTTTATGTTGTCAATATTAACTTCTATCATTGCTATATCATTGCTATATCAATTAAAACATGCGTTTAGGCAAACACAAATATTAAACAGGAATGAATGTGATATGTCAAGATGAGCTTTTCTTGCCAAAGAAACTTTTACAACATTACAGAAAAGGCTAAATATTTCATCTCTTTGTGTTTACTTTTACGACCATGTCAGTGAAGACTGTAAAACATCTAAAGGTTTTTGGGGGTTTGCAACTCAACTGTAATCTAATTAGTTTTCCGGAGTTCTGGTGTTGTAAATGGTGTGCTGCTGGTCAGCTAAAGTAAAAAAAAAAAATTGTTTGTGTATTCCGTGATCAAAGGGACAATTTCAACTTTATGACTTGGGATCGCAAGGTTAGCTGAAAGTTCATTTACTGGTCAAAAGGATGTGAAATCTTTTAACAAGTCAGACCATAGAAAAATGTAGTTTAATTCAAATTAATTTAGTTTTGTTTTAGTTACATTTATAATTTTTATTAACCCATAGATCTTTCAACCTCAACATAGATGTACTGAGAATACAAACAAGTACACAAACAAAACCATACAATCATAAACAAACACACACACACACAGATACAAATGTAGAAATACAGAAAACATGAACATGTAACCAAACAAATACAAATATACACTCAAACAAGTACATAAATACACAAACAAAATAGGTCACAAACACGAAAATACCTATATTAGATTGAAAATGAGTTGTCATAAGTTTTCTTTGAAACCAAAAGTGTTTGTTGCGACAAATGTCTCACAGAACTTTATACAATAGATTAGACGTCCTTTCTCACTTTCCAAATGGTGTTGTTAACCATGATGTTTAAAATAGTTAAAAAAAGTATTATTTTTTAGCTTTCATGTAGGATTCATGTCAGCACTCAAATGTTTTTAGCAAGAGTCCAGAGACAGATGAAAATAGATGCGTGAAGAAAAAAATTTAAGAGTTTTTTAATGACAGACAGAGATGTATAGTAACGAAGTAGAACTACTTCACTACTGTACTTAAGTACTAAAACGCGGTATCTGTACTTTACTAGAGTATTATTTTTTCTCCTACTTCCACTTTTACTTCAGTATATATTTTCGATGAGTTTAATACTTTTACTCCGAAATTTTTTTAATGTGCTGCATCGTTACTCGTTACAATGATAAAAATGTTACAAATCATTCCATTACAAACAGAACTGTAGATGGCAGGTTTGATGAAGCTGGCACATCATTGAGCGAATCAAGTGATTGAGAAGGCTGCGCGTGCTGACTGAACTGCTGTGAAGAGAGAGATGAACACCGAGCCGAGCCAGATAATGACTCGTTCACGAGTCAAGAACCGGTTGCATCGGTTTTCGAATCACCAGTAGTTCTTTCTGACAGTTCGATTCAATAAACCAGTTGAAGAAAACCTAATTATGACAGAGTTACAGGTTTCAGGCGTTTTTGGTGAGTGTAAGCGGTGAAAACGTAAATGTGACCATCGAGTAACGTTAGCTACTAAAAAGAAGACAAATTCTGTAAGTGTTCATTAAGATGCCGAAATGAAAATAAGCGTACAAATATCCATAATGACAATAAGTACAATATACCCTAAAGACACAATAGCCCCTGCTAAGTACACCTAAAATTTGCTAGAGTGGTGAGATATTTAAGTTTACCTTTATTCATTTAGCAGACGCTTTTATCCGAAGCGACTTACAGATGAGGACGGTGGAAGCAATCAAAACAACAAAAAGAGCAATGATATATAATTGTTATAACAAGTCTCAGTTAGGTTAACACAGTACACGAAGCATGGGCTTTTAAATAATATAATAAATAAAAAGAAAACAGATTGAATAAAAAAGGATAGAGCAAGTTAGAGAACTTTACACACACACATATAAATAGGTATAAACCACAATGTTTTTCATAGCATTACACTTTGAAACCAGAACGATATGTTTCCATGATTTTGTTAGCTCTTTTTGTTTGAATCTGTTTACCGTAGTTTTCACCATCCTAATTGCAATGGTTTGGTCTTGCGCTTAGGGCCTTATACGACTCGTTTTCCCAGTTTTTGGTCTCGTGTAAGTGGGTCTCTTTGTTCATACAAAGCAATATTTCTGTGAATTTGGGTATTAAAATATTGCTTTAAACATCGTCTTCATCTGTAAGTCGCTTTGGATAAAAGCGTCTGCTAAATGAATAAAGTTAAACTTAAATATCTCAGCACTCTAGCAAATTTTAGGTGTACTTAGCAGGGGCTATTGTGTCTTTAGGGTATATTGTACTTATTGTCATTATGGATATTTGTACGCTTATTTTCATTTCGGCATCTTAATGAACACTTACACAATTTGTCTTCGTTTGAGTAGCTAACGTTACTCGACGGTCACAATTTAAGTTTTCACCGCTTACACTCACCAAATGCCTGAAACCTGTAACTATATTCAAGAATAATACGATATACTGTACATGTGCTAAAACAGGCTAAAATAGGGTTGGCTATGCTGTAATGGAGCAACCGTTGTTATGTTATCTTGTGAACCATTAGGATTCGTGTGTCCTGAAACCAAATAATTGTCTTTATCTTTAGAAAAAGACAATCGTGTCCTGCTGCTGTGGTCTGAATATCCAGTCTGTCTTCATCAGGAAATGATGAACAGCCATCATCAGACCCCGTTCTGGAGATAGTGTGTATGTTTGTTTATTTTACAGACATATTTCATCATAAAACTAGGTCAGCAGGGCCTTGTAATAATATGGTAAACATGTCATAAGTCGGTCAATCGTGCATCCAGAGTTTATCTTACTACATCTCTATAATACATTTCTGCAATGGCTATACTTGTTACGGTGCTTTCAAGTCGGGGTCTGGTGGTTGTTTTAAGAGCAAACCCTTGTTTGCCAACTAGTGTTAAGCGACACTGTCCGCATTTTTAAAGTTAAAGAGGATAATGAACACTTTCATAATCTATTATTGTCAGAATGCATAATCAGTGTTAGGGGTCAACTAGTTACATATAGCTAAATTATATCATTTGATTACAAAAATAAAATGTAATCAGTTACAGTCACAGAAAAAATAATTAAATTGCAGTTAATTATGAAAATGTTACATCTGAATATTTTTTCACACACGTACAGATTTAATTGATATATTTCGTAAACCAACTTAACTAACTCTAACTACTCTATGTATTTAATCTCCAAGCAAATCTGATTTTGTGGTGGTTGTGCTTTAAAATGAAATCACGATCACAATCCTAATTTAAGTGATGAAGGATTTTGAAAAGTCTGACGGTCATTAGCTGTCGAGCACTGTTAACCCCGTCCTGTTTACACGTTTCAAAAGATTAACGGTTGAAAACATTACAAGTCTTAAAACATGTAATAAAATGTAATCAGTTACATTACTTTTTTAAAGAAATTGATATAGTTGCACAACCTTTTAGATTTTAAATAGGGTCATTTGTGATCTATAACCTATTACAAAGTTCATAGTAACCTCCCCAAAACTGTGTGTAAAATAATTCCCCCAAGGTCTCAGTTACAGCTAAACGTTAAAACAAAAACTTAAGGTTTTTGTTGGCAGTTTTGTGAGGAATGTGTGTGAAAACCGCGTGGTTTGAAAGAAAAATGTTTTAGCTTATATATGTGATTTTACTACAAACTATAAGCAATCTAACTAAGAAACCTGATATGTTTTTATTTATTTTTTCTTTTCCAATCAAACCGGTTGTTCGCAGTTAAAAAGTCATAAGAATGTTTATTGTGTTTTGAAAAGAAAGTAAGTTATGATATATAAATAATATATTTTTTATTGTTTAACATCAACCACAATGCGTTTATGTATTTCTTCTGCTTCATGTATGCAACAGTTACCGTACACACATTCAAGAGAAATGCATAAACTCAATTGTTTTAAACAATCTAAACCAACTAGTCTGTCATCAGAGATGTATAAAGTACTAGAGACCCAGACTTGAGTAAAAGTACAAGTGCTCTATCAAAAAAATGACTTGAGTAGAAGTTGAAGTGCTCTTTAAGCACCACACTTAAGTAGAAGTACTAAAGTATTCAACATTTTTGTACTTAAGTATTGCAAGTAGTCTATTTGAAAATTTACTACTCAAGTACTGAAAGTAAAAGTACAAGTATTGTGTTATGTAGTTATTAAAGAAAGTAGTCAAAAGTTTGAACATATTCTTTTTACTATTTCAAATGATTAACCTAAAGGACAATCACAATTCCTTTGACTGTAACTTTTTGAAAACAAAAAACAGATTAAAGGGTTAGTTCGCCCAATTTGCAAAATTATGTCATTAATAACTTACCCTCATGTTGTTTCAAACCTGTAAGACCTCCGTTTATTTTTGGAACACAGTTTAAGATATTTTAGATTTAGTCCGAGAGCTCTTAGTCCCTCCATTGAAACTGTGTGTACGGTATACTGTCCATGTCCAGAAAGGTAAGAAAAACATCATCAAAGTAGTCCATGTGACATCAGAGGGTCAGTTAGAATTTTTTGAAGCATCGAAAAGACATTTTAGTCCAAAAATAGCAAAAACTACGACTTTATTCAGCATTGTCTTCTCTTCCGTGTCTGTTGTGAGAGAGTTCAAAACAAAGCAGTTTGTAATATCCGGTTCGCGAACGAATCACTCGATGTAACCGGATCTTTTTGGACCAGTTCACCAAATCGAACTGAATCGTTTTAAACGGTTCTCCAATACGCATTAATCCACAAATGACTTAAGCTGTTAACTTTTTTAATGTGCCTGACACTCCCTCTGAGTTAAAACAAACCCATAACCTGGAGTAATTCATTTACTCAAACAGTACACTGACTGAACTGCTGTCAAGAGAGAACTGAAGATGAACACCGAGCCGAGCCAGATAACGAACAACAGACTGACTCGTTCACGAGTCAAGAACACTGATCTATATATATAACTTACTGTATATTATAGATCAGTGGTCAAGAACCGTTTCTGTCAGACACGTCCGATTCGAGAACCGAGGAGCTGATGATACTGCGCATGTGTGATTCAGCGTGAAAGCAAACCGACACACAGAGCGCATGAACCGAACTGATTCTTTTGGTGATTGATTCTGAACTGATTCTGTGCTAATTTTATGAGCCCAGGTAATAGTGATGGGATTTATGGCTCTTTGAGGGGATCTGGATCTTCGCGATCCGTTCCTTTCAAAGAGCTGTTCAAAAGAACGGCTCTTTTGGCTCTTTTTAAATATTTAGTCAGTTTTAAGAAGCCAGCTTGGGGCCATCTCAGTTTATCCTGGAAATAATCACTGGGAGGAATGATGAGGTGAGATTTGTAGTCAATTAATTAACACTCAGATATCACACACCAATATCTGAGTTTGAATTATTCTGAAATATTGATTATTACCTCGTTTGTCATGTGTGGACTATATTCCATAGGGTTGCACAAATCCCTCTGCTTAGTGACATCACTATTTTGGATTTACCTTTAGTACAAAGTGTGTGTGTGTGTGTGTGTAAAGCTACGTTGACTTATGTTATTCATACAATACCTACTCAAATAAACATCAAAAACAAAGCCGGCTGCAATGAACTTCTGTGCAAAACAGCTTTTACTACAAACACTTCCACACAAGAACATTTTGATAGAAAACAAAAAATATTTAAAGTAGATAAAATTAGAATAAATAAAATGGAAATGTCTACATACTACATACTATTACTACTGTAAACTTTGCAAATAGGACATCAGCCCCTTCAAGTCAATGAACAATAACAAAGTGGGCTACAATGAACATGCACAACTAATAACTAATATCATCATGCTATAAAGGGTTGGCCTGCGCTGGGTGCGCCCCTCCCCCTATAACTGTTCTGTCTCGCGGAGGAGCTCATTTGTGTGCATCTGTGTGAAATACGCATAGGAAAAAAGAACGACAGAAATAACGGCTCCCCTCCAGCCGCGACTCGGCTCCCATCGTTCATGTTTATTAGCCGTTCAAAAGAATCGGTTCGTTCGCGAACGTCACAGCTCTACCAGGTAAACCGAAGGCTTGCAGTCAACGCCAATGACGCCATAACGTCGAGCGCAAAAGAACCGGTGAACTGTTTTCTTCAACTGGTTTATTGAATCGAACTGTCAGAAAGAACTACTGGTGATTCGAAAACCGATGCAACCGGTTCTTGACTCGTGAACGAGTCATTATCTGGCTCGGCTCGGTGTTCATCTCTCTCTTCACAGCAGTTCAGTCAGCACGCGCAGCCTTCTCAATCGCTTGATTCGCTCAATGATGTGCCAGCTTCATCAAACCTGCCATCTACAGTTCTGTTTGTAATGGAATGATTTGTAACATTTTTATCATTGTAACGAGTAACGATGCAGCACATTAAAAAAATATCGGAGTAAAAGTATTAAACTCATCGAAAATATATACTGAAGTAAAAGTGGAAGTAGGAGAAAAAAATAATACTCTAGTAAAGTACAGATACCGCCTTTTAGTACTTAAGTACAGTAGTGAAGTAGTTCTACTTCGTTACTATACATCTCTGTCTGTCATTAAAAAACTCTTACATTTTTTTCTTCACGCATCTATTTTCATCTGTCTCTGGACTCTTGCTAAAAACATTTGAGTGCTGACATGAATCCTACATGAAAGCTAAAAAATAATACTTTTTTTAACTTTTTTAAACATCATGGTTAACAACACCATTTGGAAAGTGAGAAAGAACGTCTAATCTATTGTATAAAGTTCTGTGAGACATTTGTCGCAACAAACACTTTTGGTTTCAAAGAAAACTTATGACAACTCATTTTCAATCTAATATAGGTATTTTCGTGTTTGTGACCAATTTTGTTTGTTTGTTTGTGTATTTATGTACCTGTTTGAGTGTATATTTGTATTTGTTTGGTTACATGTTCATGTTTTCTGTATGTCTACATTTGTATCTGTGTGTGTGTGTGTGTTTGTTTATGATTGTATGGTTGTGTTTGTGTACTTGTTTGCATTCTCAGTACATCTATGTTGAGGTTGAAAGATCTATGGGTTAATAAAAATTATAAATGTAACTAAAACAAAACTAAATTAATTTGAATTAAACTACATTTTTCTATGGTCTGACTTGTTAAAAGATTTCACATCCTTTTGACCAGTAAATGAACTTTCAGCTAACCTTGCGATCCCAAGTCATAAAGTTGAAATTGTCACCCTTTGATCACGGAATACACAAACAATTTTTTTTTTTACTTTAGCTGACCAGCAGCACACCATTTACAACACCAGAACCCCGGAAAACTAATTAGATTACAGTTGAGTTGCAAACCCCCAAAAACCTTTAGATGTTTTACAGTCTTCGCTGACATGGTCGTAAAAGTAAACACAAAGACACCAGACACGTTTCTACGCACTACTAGAGATGAAATATTTAGCCTTTCCTGTAATGTTGTAAAAGTTTCTTTGGCAAGAAAAGCCCATCTTGACATATCACATTCATTCCTGTTTAATATTTGTGTTTGCCTAAACGCATGTTTTAATTGATATAGCAATGATATAGCAATGATAGAAGTTAATATTGACAACATAAAAGACGTATTCAAGGGTTTAGACTACTAAAGTATGTGTGAGTGACTTATTAAAATGAAATAAAACAACACTTTTTTCCAACAAGGAATTTTGTTGAGATGAAAAAATTAAATCGTATAGGTAGACCTAATTTTATAGTAAAAACATCAGTCTAATATTAAAACCAGGTAGAATGTTTTCATCGAATGAGAACTGATGTGTTGTTATTAAAAACATTACTTTGTATTGAAAGTAGTGGACCAGATAAAAGCTTTAAAATGTCAGACATCGTATTTAATACTCCAATGAGTAAATTAGAAATAAAAGGTCTAGTTAAAAAATAAATAAAAATAAAAAGATACGTGTCAAATTAAATGGGTTGGTTAGAATAAAGGTCAGCATTTATATAATATTCAAAGACCAGTTGGAAATGAAAGGAGAATTTTTGGGAATAGAAGAGAAGATCTCGCCATAGAATTGGACACATTGCACTTAATCAGTCATTATTTATAAGATGAAATACATGTGTCTGGACTTTGTGTTAAATGTGATATTGTGAAACAGTTGAACCTATTTTAATAAAATGTAAAAGATATGACAACGAAAGATTCCAACTTACAGAAGCATTTAATATAGCAATAATCAGATCTCATTTTAGATTTTGTTAAATAAAGATGTGGCTATAGAAATGTTTCACAGAATAAGCATGGGAGAAGGAAAGTGTGTGTGTGTGTGTGTGTGTGTGTGTTGAAGCTTGAAAAAAACAAGGTAGACTACGCTTGTTTGTATGACCTGTCTGCATTAATGTTTGCATCGGTGTTTAAAAAATCACCTTGTGAATAAAAATAATAAATGTAATTAAAATAAAAATCCTATATATATATATTTTATTTTAGATCCGCGTAATGATGTTCTACCATCTTTTTTCTTTTGTTTTAACTTTTCTCTAACATCGTGACAAAACACAAGGTGCACATTACCCTCTCTTATGGTGCAGATGGCAGGAAGGGTTTTAAAGACAATTTCTGCACGAAGGCCTTTAAATGACAAAAGTACAGAGATTTTACAGACAAGTTAAAAAAAGCTAAGCTTACAGTTTACATTTTTACAGTCTTTGTGGGGATCTACTATCATTTGCACTAAGAGACAGACTAAACCAGTTTTCACTCCCTCCAGAAAATCTGGCTATATTTGCGGCTAATGTGAGTAAATTTTACCACCCTTTACCCTTTAACTGATTTTGACTTGTAGGGACGAACAAGAGTACACTGTAAATGAAAGGAAGCTTTGTTGGACTGAATGCGGCAATACACTTATTTCACCTCATTTGTCCTTTTTCATAATTTTTGGAAGTCATAGGTCTAAGTAAAATTCATGAAAACTTATGTATCATTAATTTAAATAGGTTACTTACCTTGAAATGTTTCAGTTAACAGGAAGAAATTATATTGTTGCAATTTTTCCTTCACGGAAATGTCCATTGTCTAAAACATAAGTATAAACACATTTAGTACAACACATTTAAAAAACATGTCAATCAATCTAGCTCCATAAGAGAAACTGCTGTAATCATAGGGTATTCTAATAGATGCATAACAATATTCAATATGAATAAACCATAAAAACACTTTTGCAGTACAATTAATTAGTGCTGGTGCACTGACACGAATATGGCTTCTGTTTTACGCTCCCCTCTTAAAAGTTTGTTGTAGGAGTAACATTAACGTTATGTAGATTTGGGGCACTGTTA
This sequence comes from Carassius carassius, assembly GCF_963082965.1. Taxonomy (NCBI): domain Eukaryota; kingdom Metazoa; phylum Chordata; class Actinopteri; order Cypriniformes; family Cyprinidae; genus Carassius; species Carassius carassius. Next base: position 4,688,107 of record NC_081758.1, on the reverse strand, counting down.
TAAATTTTCGCTGAAAGAGCAGATTACCTCACGACTGTGTGCTTTTCTTTCATCTGGGTTTTGAAATTTTATAACAGAAAATTGCAGGTTCATTGAAACGATTCTCGCGGAGTCTGTTGTCTGCCGCATGACTGATGTGTGAGCTCAGCTCGAGCAGCTTCTTTCACTGGTCCGATCCGATAAATGGTCCGTGCAGCTTTTCTAACATTTTTATTAACTTTAAAACATATTTAACCCAACAGTTGGGTTATAACTAAAAATAACCCAACGACGAAAAAAAAAAAATGGTGCAACAAATTTTAAGATAACCCAACACATTGACCAAATATGTGTAACCCAACGGTTGGGTTAAATAAACAACCCAACATTTTTTGCTTGGCGAAAGAGATGTGTTTTTCATCTAGATTTAAACAGAGGCAGTGTGTCTGAACCCAGAACATTATCAGGAAGGCTATTCCAGAGTTTGGGAGCCAAATGCATAAAAGCTCTACCTCCTTCAGTGGACTCTGATATCCTAGGACCTACCAAAAGTCCAGCGTTTTGTGACCTTAGGGAGCGTGATGGATTGTAACGTGGTAGAAGACTAGTTAGATATGGAGGAACTAAGCCATTTAGGGCTTTATAGGTAAGTAATGCTTATTTGTAACTGATACAGAACTTAATAGGTAGCCAGTGCAGAGACTGTAGAATTGGCATAATAAGATCATATTATCGCGACCTGGTAAGGACTCTAGCCGCTGCATTTTGGACTACCTGTTACTTGTTTATTGAAAATGCAGGACAACCACCTATTTGGAATTGCAGTGGATAACCTTGTTTTTTTATTGTTTTTTTTTAGAGGCGCATTCAAATACAAAGCTGTCAGCAATATTGAATCATTGGTGCTGTTTCAAACCACCCAGAGGGATTAAGCCACTCGACAATGAGGGGCGCTGATCCTCATGTGTAAACACACTGGCAGATCAAAGAGCTGTGTGGAGAGAACGAAAACTCCGTTGGTTACATAATGGAGAAAAAACCTTGGGAGAAACCAGGCTCAGTTGGTGGGGTAGTTCTCCTCTAGCCGGACGAAACCAGCAGTTTAATTCAAGGCTTCAGCAATTGTCCAGATGACTCATCTAGTTCCTGTGGTCTTTACCCTGTCGCCATCTAGGAGACAAGGTCTTTACAGGGAATCTGTCTCTGGATCACATCTAGTTGTCCAGGTCTCCGCTGACATTCAGAGCTGTCAAAGTCATCTCTAGGTGCTGATCCACCATCTGGGCTGGACACGTATTGGATCCAGGTGACTGCAGTAACCATCTAATCTGGATACGGACTGGACCTGGTGACTACGGTGACCTCAGAATATTAGTGTAGATGTCATTCTTCTAACGATGTAACAAGTACATCATGTGATATAGGAAGTGTTTCTAACAGATTTGAATATCAGAAATGATATAGTGTGTTATTATGTGTAATCCAGTTTAAAGATATGGGTCTTTAATCTAGATTTGAACTGACAAGAGGGTTTCTGCCTCCCAAACAATGTTAGGAGGTTTATTTCAGAGTTTTGGCACTAAATAGGAAATGGATCTGCTGCCCCCAGTTGATTTTGATATTGTAGGTATTATCAAATTGCCAGAATTTTGAGAATGCAGCGAGCGTGGAGGACAATAATGCAATAAGAGCTTGTTCAAATACTGAGGTGCTAAACCACTCAGGGCTTTATAAATTGTAAGCAAGATTTTAAAATTTATACCGTTTAATAGGCCAGTGCAGTGTTGACAAAACCAGGCTGATATGGTCATACTTCCTGGTTCTAGTAAGAACTCTAGATGCTACATTTTGGACCGGCTGGAGTAGGTTTCTTAAGTGTGCAGAACAACCACCCAATAATGACCAAAATGAATTAACATTTCTGGATTTGACATTGAGAGCATAGGTCATAATTAAGATATATTTCTGAGATGGAAAAATGCAGTTTTACAAATGCCGAAATGTGACTTTCAAAGGAAAGTTACTATCAAATAGCACACCTAGGTTCCTAACTTATGGCAAAGAATTGACAGAGCAGTCATCGAGTCTTAGCTTTCTAGGTTATTGCATGCAGAGATTTTAACTGTGAAGATCTGTCTGTAATAAACTAGTTCTTTGGGATCAAGGTTTTTTTTTTTTTAATAGAGGACTTATAACAGCCAGTTAGAAGGTTTTGGTGACATATCCATTATGACAATAATAAATTAATAATAGTCAGAAGAGGATCTATGACTTCTGGAAACACCTCTTTTAGGAGCTTAGATGGAATGGGGTCTAGCATACTGTACATGTTGTTGGTTTAGATGATTTAACAAGTGGAACTGTTCCTCAGAGGATCTATAATGCATTTGATGCGATACTGTAGCTGACGGCTGCATGGTTACAATTGATAAAACTGCATGGAAAAGAGCAGCATGAACATTCTTCTAAGCATCTCATTTTGTGTTTCACAGAGGAAAGAAATGGTATTGAAATATAAAAAAGCGACAAAGTCTCATGAAGTCTCAGCACACCTGTCAATCATGGCCTGCCTTAATTTATTCATGCTGCGATGTTGCTCAGGCATGCCCATTCCATCCTGGCCATGCTCTTTACGCTTTTACACTTTACCCAGCAGTTAAATGTGTCTAAGTAAAATAAAAATAAATAAATAAATAAATAAATAAAAAATCCATAATTTAAAGGAGTAATAAAAGCTTTAATAAAATAATAATAAAAGCTGGCAGCATGGAGTTTGCCACTAAATTTGAAGTGAATTGGAATCTTGGCAGTTCAAAATGCAGCATGGAGGAAGCATTTGTAATTAAGTGAGACCTCCATGGTAAAAAGAGATTAATGTAGGAATATTCATTCGCAAGATGTCAGCTTTGGCTGCTGAATTCTGTAAACTTGACCGTAAGCTCTTTCAAAGTACTGTGTCGGATTATGCTTTGCTAGTCATTAAAATGTAATGCCAGCTTCAATGATGTGTAAGTTCCCAGAAGAATGGAACTTTATGATTACATTTCAAATTGATCTGAATGTTCACAGTAGTCTTACAGCTCTGTCTCTCTCACTCGCTGACGTTCTCCTTGGAGGCGGCTCTGGCAAAAGATGAGAGAAACTACAGGACTCTGAGGACAGCCGTTGATGAGCCTTGATGAAATACTGTAGTTGGCGGCTCTGTTTTATGCATTGTTCGGCTCATTTCATGTTGGCGTATGGTGTGACATCACAATGATTCTAAATGAAAAGCTGTGACTCAATGTTTCATCAAATGTCAAACAAGTTGTCTGGGCTTAAGTGATGAGTAATGATATTATATGGGATGAAATTAGACTCAATATGATTAATAGATGCATGCAAAAATATCAATGTACTACATCAATTTTATACATGCATTTTACGAACCACAAACAAATGCCTTTCAATTTGATTCGGTATTAAATGATTGTGCAGCGATTTGTACTGTACATATACAGACATGTTTGCGAATAAAAATGTTCTGTTCTGCATTAATATATCATAAACTGCTCGTGCAAAAAGGATTCCATGCATACGTGGATCGGATGACACGCGTGCATTAATTGACATCTAGTTTGAGTCGATCTTGTTCGGTTCATTTGGATTTTGAGACTTCATTTTCGCACTTTTCAGCATTTCACATACCACACACACACAACTACTAAGGAGCAAGGCCCCGTGCAATTCATTAACGTGTACACGATTTGAAAAGTTTGCGAATGTGCGTCACTACACTGAAACAAATGCTTTTCAACCGTTGTCTGCAGAGTTAAGAATTACATGAATGTGCAGCATTTTGTTCAAATAGAGACATATTATAGTTTGTATTAAAAATTATCATAATTTGTGCATGTAGGGATTAAAATGTGCATTTGTGGATCAGGCGACGCACGTGCATTCATCCGCGTCTCTTCTGAGTCAATTCTATTTGATTCATTTGAATTTTGACTTTCGTTCCGCCCTTTGAGCCTTTTCCAATCCACACACACACAGCTCCCGATCCACGCGCAGCTGAGCCAAAGAAAAACAGCGACCACTAGATGGCTCTACAGCCCCACTCACGTGCGCATTCAATTGTGTACAGTTTTATGAATGTTACATTGTGTTTTCTTTGTTTTTTTTTGGTTTGGCTATTCTTCTCTGCCCGTAAACATACAATAAAGATGTTTTATTGAACTTGTTCTACCTTAACTTGTCTTAAGACAAAGAATAGCTTATACTAATTTGGCCAAACAAGAACTTCTTGACATAGCCTACCATGTTTTTTTTTTTGTTTTTGTTTTTTTCGTTCAGCCTGAGCTCGGGTCAAGCACATGAAGAGGACAATTTGTTTCATGTAAAGAAGACCATGAATTTATATGAAATATATAATAGTATGTATTATTCAAATTCAAGTAGCCAACATCGTGAAATGGAAACATTTGTATTCATGCCAAATGAGAGAGTGAGGAAGAAGATTATATTGCCAAACAGTAAAAAATAAAGTCATTAGCCTATAAAACTCAGAAGATTAACAGAAGATTAAACTCATTAAATATCCAGAAAAATGTAGAAATAAAATATTCAGAATAAAAATAATTAAATATAGAGAATAAAGTCGTTCATCAGTCAACTTCATCTTTTCAGCCGGCACTGACTCAGAAAATAGTTTAGTAATAAGTAGCCTATATAAAATGTTCTAGCTATTTATGCGATCCCCTTGAACGCGGAATAGACGATAGCCTATAAAACACTCATTTAGTATAGTTTAGTTTAAGTTAATTTAATAATTTAATTAACTATAAATGTGCGATCACTGATGGCTTAAATGAGTGACTATAATAGCACTTTTAATAATAATAATAATAATAATAATAATAATAATAACAATAATAATAATAATAATAATAATAATACAAGAAAGGAATAAACTGACAACATGCCGTTGAATTACAGAAAAACATGGTAGGCTATTGTCAAGAAGTTCTTGTTTGGCCAAATTAATATAAGATATTCTGTGTCTTAAGACAAGTTAAGGTAGAACAAGTTCAATAAAACATCTTTATTGTATTTCTAAGGGCAGAGGAGAATAGCCAAACCAAAAAAGAAACAAAGAAAACCCAATGTAACATACAGAAAGCTGTACACAATTAAATGCGCACGTGAGTTGGGCTGTAGTGCCATCTAGTTATCGCTGTTTTTCTTTGGCTCAGCTGCGCGTGGATCGCGAGGTGTGTGTGTGTGGATTGGGAAAGGCTCAAAGGGCGGAACGAAAGTCTCAAAATTCAAATGAATCAAATAGAATCGACTCAGAAGAGACGTGAATGAATGCACGCGCTTCGCCTGATCCACAAACGCACATTTTAATCCCTACATACACAAATTATGATAATTTTGAATACAAACTATAACGTTTGTATTCACAAATATGTCTCTATTTGAACAAAATGCTGCACATTCGTGTAATTCTTAATTTTGCAGACACCGGTTGAAAAGCATTTGTTTCAGTGTAGTGACGCACATTCGCAAACTTTTCAAATCGTGTACACGTTAATGAATTGCACTTGGCCTTTTTCCTTAGTAGTTGTGTGTGTGTGGGACGTGAAATGCTAAAAAGTGTGAAAATGAAGTCTCAAAATTAAAATGAACAGAACAAGATCGACTTGAACTAGATGTCAATTAATGCACGCGTGTCACCCGATCCACTTATGCATCGAATCCTTTTTGCACGAGCAGTTTATGATATATTAATGCAGAACAGAACATTTTAATTTGCAAACATGTCTGTATATGTACAAATCGCTGCACAATCATTTAATCACAAATCAAATTGAAAGGCATTTGTTTGTGGATCGTAAAGTACATGTATAAAATTGATGTAGTACATTGATATTTTTGCATGCATCTATTAATCATATTGAGTCTAATTTCATCCCATAATATTATTCCTAAAGAATAACATAGGTTTCATAGACAATTGGATGAGTGTTGGGGGCAGACCTGACCTGTTGAAAAGGGATGATGCCACTCTTCTCTCTAGACATATGGCACATAATCTTAGAGTTTGTACTTGACTAACTAGAGCCCAGGCCAGGATGCAGACAGACTGGTTAAACCGACCGTCTGCTAGCCGCCTCACGTTACAGCACATAGAGACTCTTTCACCAAGATATCCTATTCTGTATTATATTGGCTACCAGTTAAATTTAGAATTGAGAACAATGTTTTTACTTTCAGGAGGGGGCCAACTGTCACATGTTTGTTAGCCTGTTCCCATGTGACCTAATTTCTGCCTCTTGTTAATTATGTAAATTGTTTGAGGGGTTTGTCATTCATCATCGTCATTAGCTTCCCTTTATTAATTGTGTTCTGTTCAGTTTAGGGTCCAACCTTTTTTATGTAATGTTGGTTTTCTTGCCTGTCTCCTGGATTTTCTGATTAAAATATATTTTTTTGTTAATCTTATCTTAGTCCTCGTGTGTGTGTACCTCACCAACTCGTAAAAATCAACTACTTGTTACACATATGGTAGAACCATCTCTTTTACCAGAAAGACTCACGAGGTGATTTAAATGAAACAGTAGTATTTATTTAACAATAAACACCAAATAGAGCAAAAAGTATGGAGTTATTTGGCGTAGGACCCATCTATAACTCGAATATGGAGGGTTGTAGATTCTAGCTGCTCCTGCCTGAAGAAGAAGGCAGGGGTGGGGCCTACCCCTTGATCCATGGACTGGGCAGACCAAGTGGTGGGGGGGAGGATGTAGGTGAACATCGATATCAGTATTTGCAAACGCAAGGGAGAGTGAGCAGAAAAATGTATATACTCTAAGTGTCAAGTGATAATTGGCTAGATCTAAATGTAATGTATGACGTAGCATTAAGTCTTCTTGGTAGAACTTGTGAATGAACAGGTATCATAACAATCACAAGTACAGTATGGAGTACCACAACGTTCAGTACTAGGACTAGTGTTAACTATTGGACCAAAAACCTCTGCCTGTAGTAACCTAGAACACGGTCTAACACTTGATTGCTGCTTTTTTAATTCTTCTTCATCAGTTAGAAACCTAGGTGTGTTATTTGAATAAATCTTTCCTTTAAAAAACATGTTTCTAGCATTTGTAAAATAAAATTTGTTTTCATCTTAAAAATATATTTAAATTACTATTTTGTAAGCTATTTTTAATACAAGCCTGTTGTGAAATCTAAATAAGACATTGAGTATATTTCTATTTATATCTGATACGCATCTTGTAGCTTTATTATTATTATTATTATTATTGTTATTGTTATAATTATTATTATTATACGGTGGCCGGGAAGTGCAAAACAACATTACAAAGTGCGAAACACTTTTACAAAGCTCGATACAAATTTACATTTTAGAAAACATTTTTACCAATCATAAAACACAATTACATGGGGAAAACACTTTTACCAAGGACGAAACAAATTTACATTTTAGAAAAAAAATCAACAAGACGCAAAACACCTTTACCAGTCCCGAAACAAATTTACAATGACAGATTCTTCACGGAAAGGGAATGTACCACACACCGGAAGTGACGCGGTGAAAGGTGTTGTTGTTGTTACTGAGCGCGGTAAATTCATGTTGTGGAGTAAATGGCTTAAAATTTATGGTGATCGAGCATGGACTGCGACCGAGGGATGTTTTGCCCGTTTTGTGGCAAACACATGAGCAGCTTAACGCGGTTTTGCTTTGCGTGTGGTCGGTGTTTGGAGTTCCTAAAGGACGCGGACCAGACGGAAACATCAGACATACTGCATCAATGTGTTCAATATTTTAACGAGGGCCACTCGTACGCTGTAATCGTGGACATGATGTCAAGTCTACACGGTGTAAACATCAGCTTGAGGACTCTTAAAAGTAAACTGAACGAAGCCGGGTTGTACCGCAGAAAGTCTTATTCCTCTCTAAACTCCCTGAGTAACACCATCAGATTGGAACTTCGTGGACCTGGACAACTATTTGGCTACCGCACGATGTGGCAGGTACTTAAACAAAAGTACAATTTTCGAGTGAAGAGGGATGATGTGATGAATATGCTCCGGGAGCTTAATCCTCGAGGGTGTGAGAGCAAAACACGCAGAAGGTTTACAAGAAGAACTTACCACCACTCGCGTAGCTACGGGTGGGCCTGGGTGGGCCTGGGCCCACCCACCTGTCAGTCAGGCCCATCCAGTCATTGGCCTCACAATGTAGCCTAACAATATTCAACAATAATGTATTTTTGACACGAACATTAGTAAGTTGCTCTGTTTCATTTTAGTTTAACATACTTAGCTAAACTTCAGTGTCCCTCTGTGAAATGTGCTCGTCGTTGTGAAGGGGGGATGGGCTGTTCGCAATCTGACTGCGAAATGCGCTATGTGGGCATTTCATCATCACCATGACAACCAAACAAGAACCTATTTATTTTTATAGGTCAAGTATTGTGATAATCGCAACAGAAGGAGTAAATTATGTTGCAATTATCACAATACTTGACCTATAAAAATAAATCTTAATGTTTCTTGATTCTTGTTTGGTTGTCATGGTGATTATGAAATGCCCGCATCAGGTTGCGAACAGCCCATCCCCCCTTGACAATGACGTGGTGCACATTTCACAGAGGGACACTGAAGTTTAGCTAAGTATGAAAAATGAAACAGAGCAACTTATTAAAGTTTCTTTTTCACTGTAAATCGGATAAAAACTAGTATCAGAGCAACAATGTTGACACATAGACTGAACTCTTTGTCCCTTCTCTCATTTGAGAGAGAATTGACTGAATCCTTGGACTATAACGAAGTCATTGCAGTGTTCAACTCAAAGCCCCGTCGTCTCCTGTTATAAGCGCATCAAAAGTAAGCCAATCTACGTTTACTATGTACACTAGTTGCCTAGTTAATGTTGTTATATAACGTGGTTTATGTGGCCGCTGAGCCAGACCAAGCATTGTTTTTACACACTGTCCACTACTGTCCTGCTGATTTAATGATGGTGTTTTTTGCATCTGTCAGATGCGCGTGTGTGTGTGGTGTGGCCGCGCGCAGTGGAAATGCTTATCGTTATGTTCTTAACACTGCTTATGATGACATGATACATGCTTGTGCTCTCATTAAACTGTGGTGTATTCAAGAAGCAGGTGTACTGTAGTTGTGTTGGCCTATTTTGATAACAGATGCATTTTAGGCTGTGCCCACCTGATTTTCTCTGGGCCCACCTACTTTGTGATTCCTGGCTACGCTACTGCTTACCACTCAATGGGACCTAACTATATGTGGCACGCAGATGGTTATGATAAACTTAAGCCATTCGGTTTGGCCATATCAGGATGCATAGATGGATTTTCACGTAAAGTACTGTGGCTTGAATGTGGACCAACAAACAATAACCCAACAGTGATTGCTCACTTTTTCATGTCATGTGTGCGAAACCTCGGTGTCGTCTCATGGGGATGAGGACTGATTGTGGCACTGAGAACGGCATGATGGCTGCAATTCAATGTACGCTACGCCACCATCACAATGACTACTACTCTGGCGCGTCCAGCCACATGTACGGCTCATCTATAAATAACCAGCGTATTGAGTCCTGGTGGTCTATATTTAGAAAGGGAAGGTGAGTGGTCTTCATAAAGGGTCATTGCATCTTTTGGTCATTCGAACGAGTAATGAAAAAAAAAAGAAAACGAATGACCAAAAGATGCAGACCATAAATTTTATTACGACTAATCTTTGATTTTATTATTCAAACATATGTGTATCTGGTTACAAGTATAACTACAATTTGTATCAATTTCAATAGGTCTCAGTTCTGGATGGAGTTATTTGCAGACATTAGAGAAGCCGGATACTTCAACGGGAGTCATGAGCATCAGTGCCTATTGAGATATTGGTTTGGTGATGTTATTCAGAAGGACTTGGATGAGTGTGTGAGACTGTGGAACAGTCACAGGATTCGCCCTTCCAGAACAGCAGCATGTCCAGGAGGAGTGCCCAATGAACTCTACTACTTACCACACAGGTGATACATTGTTTATAAACAGATAAAAGTATTATTCTAACGTTTTAGTTTACATGGAAAGAAATGCTTTATATTTAACATAGGTTTGGCTCCAGAGACTGCGGATTTCAAATCGAACAGGCTGAACTGGATGCCCTTCCTGAGGCTAGCCTGCCAATGACTCCTTGTGGAGACCCTAACATGCAGGAGTACTTGAACTTTGCCATGGAACACAATCAGTTACAGAAGCCAGAGAACTGGGAGTCTGCATCAGAACTATACATGAAACTAAAAGAAATGGCTCAGCTATGAAATTATCAAAAAGGGAGGTTTTTTTTTGTAGTGGTGGAATACTGCTGTCTGTCTGAACACAATGTTTATGAATCTGTCACCCACAGCTTAATTGTTTTTAAGTGTGATGTAAATTAATCAAAAATAATACGTATTTATTAAATTTTTGTAGTATAGAAAACAAAACTTCTTGAACTACTTGTTTCTTTATCTAAAACAGTGATTCACAAAGGGATCCCAGTTTGAGAGTCACAAATCTAAAACATTTTCAAAATGTTAACGGTTAGAAAAAAAAAAACATGCTCACATACTGTTACATTATAAAAAGAATTGTGGCAACTGCACTTTAAAGTGAACCTTTAACAACAACGTTTACAGAGTCTTAACTCTAGGGGTCATCTATTTAGCTTAAAAACAGCCAAATCCTGGACTATTTTGAATTCCAAAGTCCATTTGTGACTTAATCAAAGTGTATGAGTCTAGGAGTGGTAATTTCAAGGAGTTTGAACATGTATTTGCTTTTGGGAAAGCAGAATCATCCAGGAACTCTATTTGTGGCAGCGGTTCCAAGCCATATGGGGGAAGTGAAGACAGCCCAGTTGCAAACATCAAAACATCTTCCACAGACACAGCAGCCTGACCTTCTGCAAAGAAAAACAAATCAGATACATAATTAGGGGTTCAAGCTCAAAGAGCTGAAACCCTATTGTAATTGTACTGATTTTTATTATTATAAATTTACAGTTCTGTTATCACATGATGCATATCATTTGATAGATATCTTCATACTGAACAACTTTGCCTCAAGAACTACTGCTGTCAATCAAATTGTCCATAAACAATTTGCTATCATCTTAGAAACCTGCTTGCACGAACTAGTCGTTGATTTTTAGCTCAATCGCAACCAAACAAGTGCAGTACAATTATCTGGACTCTCTAGATCAATAATAAAAAAAAAAAAAAAAAAAACCTTCACCATTTGGGTAGCCATAACAGGGTTATTTAGAAAATTGGCATGGCAAAACACTCAAAAGCCTATAAATCCTAAACGAAAACTCAGAACTTCACCAAAATTGGTGAGCATATGAGACATAAAATTCTAAAGAAGCATGCAAAATTCATCAATCATCGTCAACTTTCAAAAAGGCTATGGTAAATTGCCAGTAATGGCCTTTTCCTTCTGTGATTTAGGTGGTTACATTATTGCTAAATAAAACTTAATGTCTTTTGATGCTTATGTGCTTAAAGGCTGGCGATGCTTGAACCCCGATAAATGCTGCTTGCAGCTTTGATTGCCATGTGTTTTCTTAACTAGTTATAAAAAACAAAAACTAACTAACCTTCACAATCAAGGAGATAGTCTGCCCAGTAGCCCATGGTTTGACTTTCCTTAAGTCTTCGATTACTCCCCGAAGGACTGAGGTCAGGTTTGAAGAGTCTCTCAAGGTCAAAAGCAGTGAGTTGCTTTTCAGAGTGGCACAGGGCAGGGGCCAGCAAACTAGGGTGTTGCTGTAGTGCAGTCAAAAACCCCTGGGTTGAAAGACCCTCGCTGAATCTACGGAGTGAACACACACATTGTTTCAGTGGTGTGTAGTGGAAACTGAATTTAAATTAAAGTATTAAATATTATTTTCTCTACAATTACTATCCACCTTAGCAAACGTACATTTGTGTGGGGGGGGGGGGGGGGGTTATGTTGAAAACTGATTTAAAAGAACCCTATTTTCACATTGCACGTTAAAATTAATTGTTACAAACTAAGTATTACACACAGAAGCAGAAGACTGGAATGACAACGACGGCTGAGTGGCTTGTGCACTTACAAAGTCTACATGCCACACGCACTTTTTCAAAACAGCAACAAGTCATCAAGAGTTTGATGGATCAAGTGAGCCTTAAACCATCACTCTGCTGCCAGATGTGCAGTAGAGGTGGATGGATCACTTTAAGGGGTAACTGGACTGATTTGATTTCCCTCATGAACTCTATGGAGGACTTAGTCAGGAGGAAAAACCTGAGATCTAATTTCTGTTTTTGCCTTGTTATTATGATGTATTGTGTGTAGATTGACGAGGAAAAAAGATTAATATCTATTTTCAATTGAATCTATAAGGTGTGAAGACTTAAAGGCAGGGTAGGTAATACATGTATAAACAACTTTCTTCCAAATTTGTTTAAACTTTCTATATATATATCAATGCATAATTAAAATGTAAGTACTCTGATAAAAAGAGTATAAAAATCGAGTGACTTTAGACCGTTTAATCTGTATTAAACACAGCTCATTATTTCCATTTCGGGACGAAACATAGGATTGGCTTAGGCGACTGTCACTCTCTCGCAACCATGGCAACCACCCTTTTGCCACACATGACCTGCCCACTTGCGCGTACACGTTTGATTTGAGGAAACAGCACGTTTGATTCAACAGGCACGGATCCTAGGAATACCAAAACAATGGCAGAGAAACAGCAAGCAAAATTCACAGTACCAGCCTATGCAGTTAGTGAAGGCAAACCAGGCAAAAAAAGGAAGACAGTAACAGTACAAGAAAAGGCAATGAAATAAAGAAATAAAACGCGAGTTTATATCGGCGTGGCTTTCCAGCGATGGCGAGAACTGAGGGAACTCAAGGGGCTGAAAAGTGACTCCTTGATGGCTTTATTTCTGCTGGACAGGTAAATCTTTCTTTTTGTATTTTGATCATACATATTTTTTTCATGAAGCATGTGTCATTAGCACACGTAGCTGCATAATATAGCTAACATAACATTACTTAGCGAGCCGTAGTAGAGGCTTTGGAAGGAGCCCAGAAGGGAGGGGGTGGAGTGAATGGAAATAATGAGCTGTCTTTAAAACAGTCGTGAGAGGTCTACAGTCACTCGATTTTTATACTTTCTTTTTCAGAGTACTTACATTTTAAGTATGTATTGATATATAAATAAAGTTTAAACAAATTTGGAAAAAAAGTTTTTTATACATTTTTTTACCTACCCTGCCTTTAATTGAAGGCACTGTAGTCTGACAAGGCACAGAATGAAGCGACATTACATATCAGTTGAAATACACTAAGTTACAAATTCTGTCAGGGTGACAAATTGGTAACGGATATACATGCTTGCATAAACCAAAGATAAACCTGAGGTATTTCAAACTAAAACTTCTTATATAAATACATAAAAAAGAAGAAAATCTCATCACTACAAATATCATCTTACCTGTCAATTACAGATGAGCTGCGGTCAATAATATACCACTGGAGGTAGTCTGAAACAATTTCTCTCTTTTCTTCTACAGTAGCCACATGTCTCAGACACCCTGCTGTCTGTAACATTGTACTGTGTCTCATCATACATTCGTGCAGAGCATCCAATGAAGCAGCATTCTCAATCTGAAAAAGATGAAAAGGGGCATAAACACCCCAGTCAGTATCTCTTTGCCTATTTTTTTAATGAGATACATACACAGCATAGTGTAATCTTACACCATCAAAAATGAATAAATTAATTAAACAAATTCTGTACTGGATATAGGAAGTAAACACTGTCTCAAAACACTGCAGGAGCTATGTTAAACTCTGCCCTACCATCCCGTAGCCTTATGCTATTCTCACCTCTTGCAAATCTTTCCCTATTTCTTCATCAGTTATTAAATTAACTGGTGCTTTAAATGAAGGCTGGCCTGCAGGATAATGTACAAGATCTTTCAACAGGAAATGGGGTCCTGGACCTCCATGCACAACTGACACCGCAATCATCTTTCCTGCCAGGTAGTATTCATCCTCCCTAACAGCTGTGAATTAATTCATATTGCAAAATTAAAACAAACAATGCATTATATACTGTAATATACAAGCATTTGTCAAGCATGTGATATATATGGTCAATGATCATTAACAAACCATTAGTAGCCTATAATACACATCTAACAAATATGCATACCCTTTGCATTGTAGACCAAGAATCGATGTCCTTCTGGTCCATCAAAAATGGGCCGGTCTTTTAGATGTTTCATTAGTAGAGTTAAAAACTCTCGTCTTGGACCACCAGTGTCAATTCCCTCTTCCAGAACACCAGTATCATCAGTAAATTTGACCAGCATGTCACAGGTTTCTGAATATGTTGCACGCTTGAAACCTCTGACTGCCCCATCCCAAACATTTGCCCTTGAGATGTTGAACCGGCTGACTCTTTTATGATCAATAGGAAGTGACAGGTTTGCTATGATGTCAATGTCAATGTCAATGTCAATGTCACCTTTATTTATATAGCGCTTTAAACAAAATACATTGCGTCAAAGCAACTGAACAACATTCATTAGGAAAACTGTGTCAATAATGATCCAATAAACTAATAGAGAGATACACCCACGATCAGATGATAAGAGCAGATCATTTGTAACTCTAAGGAGAGCAGTCTCAGTACTATGATACGGTCTAAATCCTGACTGGAAATCCTCACATATACCATTTTTCTCTAAGAAGGAATATAATTGTGTGGATACCACCTTTTCTAGTATCTTGGACAGAAAATGGAGATTCGAGATTGGTCTATAATTAACTAGTTATTTGGGGTCAAGTTATGGTTTTTTGATGAGAGGCTTAATAACAGCCAGTTTGAAGGTTTTGGGGACATATCCTAATGACGATGAGGAATTAATAATAGTCAGAAGAGGATCTATGACTTCTGGAAGCACCTCTTTTAGGAGCTTAGATGGTATAGGGTCTAACATACATGTTGTTGGTTTAGATGATTTAACAAGTTTATACAATTCTTCCTCTCCTATGGTAGAGAATGTGTGGACCTGTTTCTCAGGGGGTCTATAGTGCACTGTCTGATGTGATACTGTAGCTGACGTCTGAATGGTTGCAATTTTATCTCTAATAGTATCGATTTTAGAAGTAAAGTAGTTCATAAAGTCATTACTGCTGTGGTGTTGGGAAATGTCAACACTTGTTGAGGCTTTATTTTTCGTTAATTTAGCCACTGTATTGAATAAATACCTGGGGTTATGTTTGTTTTCTTCTAAAAGAGAAGAAAAGTAATCGGATCTAGCAGTTTTTAATGCTTTTCTGTAGGATATGTTACTTTCCCGCCAAGCAATACGAAATACCTCTAGTTTTGTTTTCCTCCAGCTGCGCTCCATTTTTCGGGCTGCTCTCTTTAGGGTGCGAGTATGCTCATTATAACATGGTGTCAAACTGTTTTCCTTAACCTTCCTTAAGCGTAAAGGAGCAACTTTATTTAAAGTGCTAGAAAAGAGAGAGTCCATAGTTTCTGTTACATCATCAAGTTGTTCTGAGGTTTTGGATATGCTAAGGAATTTGGATACATCAGGAAGATAACTTAAAAAGCAGTCTTTTGTGTTAGAAGTGATGGTTCTTCCATACTTGTAACAAGAAGTAGAATTTACAATTTTGGCTATATGAATTCCCTTATGAAAATTAACCATGGTTTTACTACAAATAAAACCAAAAAACCATGGTTACTATAGTTAAACCATGGTAACCACAAATGAACCATGGTTTTGCTAAATTAACCATAGTTTAACCATGGTATTTGTAGTAAATTTGTGGTTATACAAATGGTAGTCAACACGCCAAAAAACCATGGTTTACTACAGTTTTACTATAATAAAACCATGGTTATTTTTCGTAAGGGTTTTGCAAAGAACTAAATAATGATCTGAAATATCATCACTTGGCTGAATAATTTCAACACCATCAACATCAATTCCATGTGACAGTATTAAATCTAGAGTATGATTTCGACAATGAGTAGGTCCTGAAACGTGTTGTCTAACACCAATAGAGTTCAGAATGTCTATAAATGCTGATCCCAATGCATCGTTTTCATTATCAACATGGATATTAAAATCACCAACTATTAAAACTTTATCTGCAGCCAGAACTAACTCGGATGTAAAATCACCAAACTCTTTAATAAAGTCTGTATGGTGCCCTGGTGGCCTGTATTACGGTAGCCAGTACAAACATAACAGGGGATTTATCATTAACATTTGTTTCTTTGGATAATGTTATCTGAAGTACCATTACTTCAAACGAGTTATACTTGTAGCCTGCCCTCTGAGAAATCCTGAAAACGTTGTTATAAATTGAAGCAACACCTCCACCTTTGCCTTTTAGACGTGGCTCATGTTTATAACAGTAATCTTGGGGGGTGGACTCATTTAAAATAATGTAATCATCAGGTTTTAGCCAGGTTTCTGTCAAACAGAGTACATCTATATTATGATCAGTGATCATATTATTTACAAAAAGTGTTTTCGTAGAAAGGGATCTGATATTCAATAAGCCAAGCTTTATCATTTGTTTATCCATATTGCTTCTGTTTTTTATTTGTTGAACCTCAATTAAATTTTTAATCTTAACTTGGTTTGGACGTTTTTTGTATTTTCTAGTTCGGGGAACAGACACAGTCTCTATAGTGTGATATCTAGGTGAAAGAGTCTCTATGTGCTGAGAATTAACTGACCTCTGTGACGGGAGGCAGCTAGCAGATGGTCGGTTTAGCCAGTCTGTCTGCTTCCTGACCTGGGCCCCAGTTAGTCAAGTATAAACACTAAGACTATTTGCCATATTTCTAGAGAGAAGAGTGGCGCCACCCCAGGAGGGATGAAGACCATCTCTTTTAAACAGGTCAGGTCTGCCCCAAAAGCTCGTCCAATTGTCTATGAAACCTATGTTATTCTGTGGGCACCACTTAAACATCCAGCCATTGAGTGATGACAATCTGCTTTGCATCTCATCACCACGGTAAGCAGGGAGGGGACCAGAGCATATTACAGTGTCTGACATCGTGCTTGCAAGTTCACACACCTCTTTAATGTTATTTTTAGTGATCTCCGACTGGCGAAGTCGAACATCATTAGCGCCGACATGAGTAACAATCTTACTGTATTTACGTTTAGCATTAGCCAGCACTTTTAAATTTGCCAAGATGTCAGGCGCTCTGGCTCCCGGTAAACATTTGACTATGGTGGCTGGTGTCTCTATATTCACGTTCCGTACAATAGAATCACCAATAACTAGAGCACTTTCATCAGGTTTCTCAGTGGGTGCATCACTGAGTGGGGAGAACCTGTTTAATGTTTTGATCGGAACAGAAGAGCGGTGTTTTGACCCACGACTACGCTGCCTCACCGTCACCCAGTTGCCCTGCTGCAGGGGCTCTGTTTCCGGAACCGAACAATGTACAGGAATCCCTGAGCTAGAGGCATCCAAAGCCGTATCTAGAGCCCTAACATTCTTACTGTCCTCAATTAAAGTTTGGATGCGTGTCTCTAATTCTGAAATCTTCTCTGTCAGCCTAACTATTTCCCTGCATTTATCACATGTGAATCCCTCATCAGCGACAGAGATAGATAAACTGTACATGTGGCAAGAGGTGCAAGTAACAATGACGGGAGAAGCCATTACCCACCTTGCTTGATGAAATATTCTTACTGCGGTTGTTTGATGAACTTGTGAAAAACTGGAGCGAGAGAGAGGAGAGGAGAAAAGAAAAACAGCGATAGGTTCGAATGAAAACGCTAATGACAAGCTAACGAGTGCTAACGCTTTGCAGGTGTACTGCACTCACGGATATAAAATAAAAGTGAACGATCAAAGTTAATCTGATAAGATTGATCGATAATATCAGAAATATGGTGTGAATTAAGTTATATTTTACCACTTTAAAAAACAGAGAGTGATAGTAAGATAAAGATTCTAGAGAAAAAATAAAATAAAAACAGCTACACGGAGCTACAATTTGCTACAGAAGGCCAACAGGACGTAGAGAAAACACTGTCCAACAGCGACACCCGCCATGATGTCAGATAATGTAATGTCTGTCTCCTCCCTGTAATTACAAAAAGTGACTTGTGGATATTCCAGATATACCAGAACTATAGTACAGTGAAAAAACAGGAGTGCTATAGTCAAAAGCTGTCATATTACATTGTTGTGTGTTGGAAATTCTGCACATTGACAGCAACCAGCTCTTTGTCCTCTTGCTCAACATTTGGTGCATACAGGTCTGTGTATTTACTGTTGAGAAATTATCATTTCCATGTTAAAACATCTTACAAACAAAAATGTCCTCCCCGTGAAATCAGTTAAATAAAGTTAAATTATGTCAGTCATTATGATTTTTTTTTATTATTTACCTGTATTTACCTGTGTGTTTTCTGGAATTTTTTCAGGTGGATCCAGATCCTCAACATCAGATATAACTATCTAAAAAAAAAAAAAATAAAAAATAAAATATCTGTAACAACAACAACACTGAAAGCAAGAAATGTCATGGTGCCAGTCTGCCTTATTACCTGTCCTGGCTGAATTGTTGATGGATGTCCTGGTGCATCTCTGAAACATGATAAAACATACAAATTATTAGCTCCATGATAAAGGCTATAATATAGTTTTGAATAAATTGTAGTATTATAGGGAACAGAAAGATTTATAAAAAAAAAAAAAATATATTATTTTATAAATCACATTACACATACAGTATTTCCTGTTTGAAGTTCATCAGAGCAAATTCTCTGATCACATCAACAACTTAAAGATCGATTATTTAAAACTTTCATGAAATTTGGTATCTAGCCTTCGTCAGCAAATCAAATGGATGAAATGAGAGACAATGGGTCTTTTCTAGTGGCCAATGTGTTCTGGGCTAGAGTGGGTGTTTTAGACATCTTAAAACCAGCAGGTGTACTTGGGGCCTACAGTCAAATCATGTACACATAATGTATACACCAAGATTCATATTGGTTGATTACCACTAGAAAAAAATAAAAAATAATAATATATATATAGTCTCTCATTACATCTCCCCCACTTCATTCTCATGTTTTTTTTTTTTTTTTTTTAAGGTTTGGTTAATTTGTCATTTGTGTTTATTCACCTGCAAAAGCTTATTGTTATGTTTTTAGGAAACACCAATAAGCTCTTGCAGGTGAATTAAGTAAAGCTCACACAAGCAGCTGTGGGTCCTTTAGTTAGGGAGTGAGGAGGCACCTCAGTCAGTTACAGAAACGACCTGTAGCAACGTTGAGCTTATGTGCGATCTTGCTTTATTTCCAGGTGAACAAAAGTGATAAAACATTTCCAAAACAGCAATATAAATGTGTATGTGTATAAGGAGTGAAATATCTGCTTGTAGTTTTATCACAATTTTGAGAGTTAAATGATTTTTTTTTCAATCTGGTAGTAAAAGCACTGTAGCCCAATAAGATATGAGTTATTACTATTATTTTACAGTCAAGAAGTAAATAAATAATTTCAACCCATGCACGCCTGAAATTTCCTTTGTGTACAAGTGTGCAACACCTACCTTTCATCTTCCAGCTTGAGTTTGGGAGTACTTTGATTTTGTGGTTCAAAAACCTGAGAGGAAACAGATAAAATTATCAACAATTTTCAACAGCTTCCATTATTGTTCCATTACCACGTACATCAATGCTGAATGGTTTCCTGTTTTACTGTATAATAGTTACAGCAAAATAATCAAAACAAACCATTTTCCACTAAATTATTGACCAGGACAAAGATTGTCTGCGTAAAATCCAATGCACATCTAATAAATAAATACAAACATACGTAACTATAAATTATTTTTGAAATAACTGATGTACCAAAGTGTCAGCTCGATTGAATTCAGCTGTGCTCCTTGTTGTGATTACAATTTCAGAATCAGAGTCTGAGGTATCATCCACTGAAAAAACAAACAAACATTATCTATCGTCCAGCAGAGTATCAAAATATGTAAAAATATTGAATCATGAGATCCACTAACCTCTTTTATGGTGTTTTTCTAGGCAAATGAAAAAAGTGATCCTGGAATATGCCTTTCCTATTTCCTTTTTATATTCTGCCAATTTGAATGGCCTTTCTGACCCAGGCACATGGACCACCTCTGAGCAGTCTGGATACAAAAGGACGTAAGGTCCTTCATGCATGTCTTTGTTAAATGTTCTCATTTTCTGTCCAGCTTGTTTCAGTAGTTCAGGAGCTGCTACCTCTGGGTCTGTAAATAATGGGAGTGTTTTTCCTCTTAAAGGTTTTAAATCGGTTCCATCAGTTTCATGTGGCACCATCAATCCTACATTTATCTAGTAAAATAACAAAGATATATAATTAATGTATACATAGGTAAAATAAAAATACACATACACACAAATACATATAGCGCATTGCAAAATTGTGTAGGACAGTCAGTACAATTTACCTGGACGCGTTTTCATTCTTTAGGCTTAAATCTTCCTTTTGGCCCATAGTTAAAAGACTGCCGTTCTTTTGACTTCGAGCTTCTGTACTCTATGAACTGTCTATATGATGGGCATGGTTGTTCTGCTGAAATTGATAGAGTTCCGTTTCAAAACAGAAAATTATAAGCTGCTCAAAAAATCATTATTAGCATTACTGATTTTTATTCACATAGCCTCAGATAGCTAGCATTTTGCTACACAAAAAAAAAAATAACAATTAACAACTTACTTTGCTTAGCACTGTCCGGGTGTCGAGACGTCCCCGGTGTTTCCGTCTGGTCCGCGTCCTTTAGGAACTCCAAACACCGACCACACGCAAAGCAAAACCGCGTTAAAATGCTCATGTGTTTGCCACAAAACGGGCAAAACATCCCTCGGTCGCAGTCCATGCTCGATCACCATAAACTTTAAGCCATTTACTCCACAACACGAATTTACCGCGCTCACTAAAAACAACAACACCTTTCACCGCGTCACTTCTGGTGTGTGGTACATTCCCTTTCCGTGAAGAATCTGTCATTGTAAATTTGTTTCGGGACTGGTAAAAGTGTTTTGCGTCTTGTACATTTTTTTTCTAAAATGTAAATTTGTTTCGTCCTTGGTAAAAGTGTTTTCCCCATGTAATTGTGTTTTATGATTGGTAAAAATGTTTTCTAAAATGTAAATTTGTTTCGTCCTTGGTAAAAGTGTTTTCCCCATGTAATTGTGTTTTATGATTGGTAAAAATGTTTTCCAAAATGTAAATTTGTCTCGAGCTTTGTAAAAGTGTTTCACACTTTGTAATGTTGTTTTGCACTTCCCGGCCACGGTATTATTATAGTCTATTTGGGAACTCAACTTACCCACTGGAAACTAATGACCCAGCATAACTCATGCCATCAACCAATCACATGCTGAATACAATTAAATAAAAATTTTAAATAATAGGCTTAAATGTGTTTTTTTTTTTTTTTCAGAAAAAATTAAATAAAATAATGATATATATATATATATATATATATATATATATAGAAGTAATATAATCTAAATTTATATTGAATAAATATTTTTTTTATTAAACTACATTTATAATTTCATAATTACTTAGTTTGTCTTTGAAATATGGTTAAACAACTGCTGAATGTACCGAAAAGCATTTATAGTAAGCTAAAATTTACTTTTACATATAATTTAAATTGGAATTATACATTTGTGATAATGAAACTGCAATTAAATAACACACAGCTAACTTATAAGCAAGTACTTTAGATTACATGTGATTTAGTACTGCACACACACACACACACACACACACACATAGCATATTGTATTTAACATATTGTATTAATCCAACAAATATCAGCCCTGCAAATGTATACAATGCAATCAAAACAGAGTTCAGGTAGAGTGATCAGATTTTCACTGCAGCATGCTGTCCTGACACCACAGCAAACTTGTCCAATAAGGATTAAAAGTCAGTCCTGCAGCCTTTGGAGCCTCTTGCACCTCTGCTGTTTGACTTGTCTGTTCTCGGCTGACCCCCTGCCACGTCTGCAAACAGTCGATAATTGATGTTTAGGCCATCCGGAGGCTGATTGATTGGCAGGCCTGAAGCCTGGGGAGAGATTCTGGATCTCAGCTCGTGACAGCTGGCCAGACACTCATCAGTGGCTTATCCTCCTTTCACACTCAGGATTAGACTGTGTTTTAGCTGAGTCTCACATCGCAGCATTTCAAAGGCATGTTCTTTCCGAGCCAACCTTCAATATGAACATTTGCTCAATAAACAGGGGGAATGCTGTCAGTGCATGTATATCCGTGTGATAGAGATCCAAGTCTGGGCTTTGAAGTACACATCTTAATAAAAATCTTACGTTACATTTACAATTTATAATCTTGGTGAAGGCTTTCTTACCAACTTGTCTTTTGACAGTTATCTCAGCAGACAGGAAGGATACGTAAAAGTATACATCATTCTCTAAAAGAACACTGTATAGACAACTAAAGTTCATCAAGACAAACTCTGGATGCAGGTTTGAAGTTTTGAAGTTTACTCAAAAAAAAAAAAAAAAAAGTAGTTTATGCAATCTTTTACAGCAATTTATTTGAGAGAAATACTATATTTTCCAGATTTTTTATTGTGAAATTATTACATTGTTTTTTATAATATAATACATTATTGTAAACATATTTTTGGTGCTAAATTAAGGCCCCGTTTACACGATGGGAAAACGCAGATATTTCCCTGCGTTTTGGCCTGTCATTTACACGAAAACGCCATTTTTATCCCTGAAAACGATTATTTCTAAAAACTACGGCCAAAGTGGAGATTTCTGAAAACGCCGGTTATGTGTTGCCGTGTCAACTGGGAGAAACGGGGTTTTAGGTTCTCAAACATCACATTATGCGCCAGAAAATAGACACGCCGCACCTGGGACACCACCACGATCAGCGCACCAGCACTTCCCACACCTGAACACTGAACCCTCTCAAATAAATCCACCCTCCGGGGCCTTACCTTGCACCCCTTGCTGTCGTGTGATTCTTCATCCCGTGACAAAACATACAATTAATAAATACATAACTAAATAAATAAAAAGTAAGTTAATAAGTAACAGACACAGGCATTTACTTTACGTTTCAACAAACTGATTTACTCACTAATCATATCATGATGGAGGCATTGCCTCCTGTCACGTGATTTCCCCCATTCATTCTCAGTAATTCCCCTCCAAACTCATGACACACTTTAGGCATAGTAATGGGAATTTCAAATAATTTTACTGACTTGGATTTTTAAATCTCATTCAGCAAAATGAAAAAATCCTATTTCAAGTAATTTAATTTATTTTAGCAGAATAAAATTAAAAGATTACATATTAATATCCAAATTCCCAAATACATGCACATTTGCACACATTGGCTGGTCAAAAAAAAAAAAAAAAAAACGTTTGCATAAATAAATTTTATTTATGCAAAGTTTTTTTTTTTTTCTTTTTCTTTTTTTGACCAGCCAATGCGTGCAAATGTTCATTTTGTCCATCATTATCGCCAGTTTACAAAGTTTGTTCTTGTTATATGGGCACTCAGATTTTCTTTTGTAAAATAATTTTTGGCCAAAATCTAATTTTATAAAAGATGAAATGCTACTATTCACAGGCTATTTAAGTGATTGTCTACTTATGGTGGTTATCTAGCCATAACTATTGGCTATGACTAGATGGCAAATGTCCCAGACCTTAAGTATATAAAATATTAGCCGTTATAATAGTGTTTTTTTTTTTTTTTGCTTAAATAAAATGCTGTGCTTATTCAAACAAGATCTTTATTTACCCTTGCAAGTCTTCATACAGCTGCTGTGGAACTTCAGTTTATTCAGTCAAGATAGAGGGGGTGGAGTTATGGTTTTTCAAGTCATCTCCAGCAGGTGATAAATAAAGTATATGAACAATGCAGTATATCACTATTACAGTATAGGAACTACTCTGCCTTATTATGTGATTAAAACGTGTTTGTAGTATATAAACAAATCATTATTATTTGTTATTGTCCAGCAGTTATAGATTTCTAAGCCAATTCAAAGCTTGAAATTATAGAAAAAATTAAGTTGCCTATATACTACCAATGAAAACTTTTTGAACAGTAAGCTTTTTAATGTGTTTTAACACCTTAACAGTCACCCCCCATTTTTGGCATGGAGACAGAAATGACAAACCCAAAATAAAAAAGTTTCTGCTCATGATTCTTTCTGACTAGATACATAATCAACATTTGTTCACAAAGCTGACACTTCAAAGTTTACTGTTCAGGAATCAGAATCACTCAGACTGTTATGATAATAGAGATATATAAGCTCAAACATAAAAACAAAAATAAAAATATTAAAAACATATTTTTTAAATGTATTTTAAAAATTGTTGATGTAGGATATGATTAAAAAAAACAGTGTAGCTAAAGCTACAAGTCTTTCAAAACTTCATAAAAAATTTCATAATCGAATCTGTAGAACAGTGAATTTTATGAAATATTTTCTAAGGCCACGTCATGTGGGTTTTTAGAGAAGGCTAATCAGATTGATTTATGGCACTTGTCATCTCTGTAAGATCTCACATATAAACACTCCTTTGTGCTTTGTCTGTGTTTTTGGCTTTGAAAACTCCCCGATTTGAATTTTTTTATAAAAATGCCCCAGATCTCAAGAAAATCTCATACCAAGCTTTACTATCGTAATCACGGGTTTATTATTCGGATATTTCATGTGTACAGTGGTGTATCAGTGTTCTTATGGGCAGATATGAAACAGGAAGTGGTCACGAACAATGTGACACGATGTGGCGGTGTCCGGTTATGACACTCTAAGATTGACAAGGCGAAGGACCAATCAGAGTCTGTCTGACACACAGCATGAGCAGATCGGACAATACCTCTCCTCCCGGGTCTGTAGGTACCCGTCTGGCCTGTCCAGCAAAGCTTATACGGCCTGTGGAAAAGCTGCCTCCTCCTAACATGCTACAGAGTTAGTGCAGGTGCACCAGGTCAAGGCACTGAAGGACCTGCATGAGGGTGGCCACGATCGGGAAGTTCTGAGAGATGGTGTTGGAGGCATCCGCATAAAACACAGCATGCCTGGAGACCTGTTCCAGGGGCATCTCAGCGATGTGCAGGTTGAGGCACTGCGGCTGGCGGATGGGCAGAAGGTTGTGTCACATCAGTCTGCTCCTGTGCAGCTGAGAACTGCTGGGCCAGGTTCTCAACCGCGTCGCTGAAGAGGCCGGTCTGGGACACAGGAGCATTAAGGAACCAATCTTTGTCAGCATTTCTCATATCAACCAGACACAACCAGAGATGGCGCTCCTGGACCACAAGTGTGGACATCGCACAGGCCAGAAAACTCGCAGTGACCTTCGTCACTCAGAGCGTGAGATCAGAGGCGGTTCAGAGCACTCTCAGAATTTCCCGATCATGACCACCCTCGTGCAGGTAATTCAGTGTCTTGACCTGGTGCACCTGCACTAACTCTGTAGCGTGTTGGGAGGAGGCAGCTTTTACACAGGCCGTATAAGCATTGCCAGACAGGCCAGGTGAGTACCTACAGACCCGAGAGGAGAGACATGGTTCAACCTGAAAGGTGGAGGCTGTAATAGTCAAATGCATTGCAACTGACCGTTTCACTGGGGGGGACCCCCGTACACCCCCTTGCTGCACCACCATCGAGGGGGGTAAAGGAAGAGGAGCCATCAGGCTGGTTTATGTCAGTAAAAGGTCCCATGAGAGAACTCTGAACTGCCACTGACCTCACGCTCTGAGTGACGAAGGTCACCGTGAGTTCTCTGGGCTGTGTGATGTCCACACTTGTGGTCCAGGAGCGCCATCTCTGGTTTTGTCTGGTTTATATGAGGGATGCTGTCAAAGATCAGTTGCTTAATGCCCCTGTGTCCCAGAACGACCTCTTCAGCGACGCGGTTGAGAACCTGGCCCAGCAATTCTCATCTGCACGGGAGCAGACTGATACGATTCGACCTTCTGCCTGGCGGGCAGCTGCTGCCTCCACCCCTCCGCCAGCCGCAGTGCCTCAGCCTGCACATCTCCAAGGTGACCCTGGAACAGGCCTCCAGGCAAGCTGTGGTTTACACACATATTTGTACATCTCATCAGATGAAGCACTATCCACCTACAGATACCTCCAATTTTAGAGACATTACATATTAGTGATGGGTCGTTCGCGAATGAGCCGACTCTAAGAGCCGGCTCTTGTAGGTGAACAACGGGAGCTGGCTCGCATATCTGAAGAGCCGACTCTATTTAAAAAATATATAGCCTATAGAAATTAAATCATTATGTAATAATGAAATAATGGATGCATTTTATTTTATTTAAAATAATTGACTAATTCAAAGAACAAAAAAAATTATATTTTGTCTGTCTGATCAGCTTCACATTCTGTTACTGTCAATCATACACAAGGTGTCAACCAATTATACGGCATGAGGGAGGGGCCGAGCCATCACACACACACACACACACACACACACACACACACACACACACACACAGTGTCAAACTCGGAGGGGAGGAGAGGAAAAACACAACAGCTTTTGAAAACAAAACAAAAGCAGGAAAATGAGTCGGAAGCACAACAGCATTTGGAATCATTTGAATGATCATCAGCCCCTCGAAAGTAAGGCAGCTTGCATTTCTGAATGCAAATCTAAAATAAAAATGATCAGCATTGTGTGTGTGTGTGTGTGTGTGTTCATGCTAGTTTAACATAACTACTGAGATAGTTCATGCTGACTATATAACATGCCAAAAAAGAGGGACCAGTTTAATCCTTTCAGTTATTTATTTTTATTAAATATTTGTTCTATTATGTTGTTCAGATTCAGATTGTATTTGTTTTGTGATTTTGTTGTTTCTATACATTCAAAAGTTGTAATTTAAATGCAAATGTTTAATAGTATTCTTTTTTCATAACAAATCAATGCATTTTTAAAGAAATTGTGAGTATGATTTCATTTAATAATTTAATTAGAATTGTTTTAACACCTGTCATAGTCAAAACATTATTGTTTTTTAAAGAGCCGTTTGTGAGCCAAAAGAGCCGGCTCTTTTCAGTGAGCTGAGTCAAACGAGCCGACTCACGAAAAAGAGCCGAAATGCCCATCACTATTACATAAATCCTGGATCAGAACTAAAGTCACAAGAATTTACAGTCATCTTCTCAAATTCATGTTTAAATCATTTAACACTTTCCATAATGAACTGTTGTGTTGTACATCACATCATACTTTTAATTTTAATGCAGTAGCTTTCATACAGTATTGAATGTGGAATACTGTGGAAATGAGTGTGGTGTTTGGAAATGTGATGCAGTGCTATAACTTTACTCTAGTTGGTGAAGCATGTCCTTTTGGCTTACAAATCTGATGAGTTCACATCGGCATACTTGTTCTGTACTCAACACCCTTCAAACTGCATTGTGACATGTGACATGACTGCTGCAGTACTGCAATGATTAAGAGCAGTGGTTTGTGCACAAGGAAACCTACATGTAGTAAATAACTACTAAAGAAAGCACATCCACAAAGTTGATGCATTATTCTGCTGTGATTCTCTGATCTGAATTTCATCAATCCAATTGCACGTTTCTAATCGATATACAATACACCAAAATGAAACATGCTATCCAATCACACTCTGAGTGCTTTGCTCTTGCCATTTATTTATTTATTTTTGTCTGCACTGGGAAAATGCCATAAGCTATCATTATATTGTCCTGAAGTGGGCAAAAAGCATGTAGCAAAGGCCAGCAGAAATGTACTGATCATATACTGATGGGTACAGATCATCTATAATGGAGAGGCAAAGTGATGATTGTTTCAGAGTTTCCAAGTTTTCTTTGTAGCTTCAAAGTTTTCACTTGCATTGCATATGCCTATATTGAAACATATTTCTAAAAAAATATTAATTTGATTTCTGCTGAAGAAAGAAATACACACATGGCCTGTAGGTGAATTTCCAGTTGTTCCAATAACTGTTCTGGGATTGTGTAATTTTGTTTATGAAAGGAAACTGTGGTCAGATGCAAATATCTACCGTAGGGTGATGTCACAATGTGAAAGGAGTAGCAATCAAGACAGTTTGGTTTCAACAGATATTCTTTTTGGAGTTTTGAGGTCTGAAAAGCTAAATAGGGACATTTTGAGGTCTGAAAAACTAAATAGGTACTGTTATAAAAAAAGAAAAAAAGAAGTAGGGACTGATATCATATGTGTTGTAATTTTGCATATTGAGTCTCTTTAAGAGCAATATATTGGATGTATAATTCCTAAAGTAATGATGAGAAGCCTCATATACTTGTTTTATCTGAAGACGAGAAGCCTCATATACTTGTTTTATCTGAAGACTATAAAAAGCACAGTTCACTTGCAGTATTTCCCTGTATTTTGCATCATCCATGTTTCTTTCTTTTTTAACAAGATCCCTGCTGATAAAAAAGCCCTCCTGCATGGTGATTTTACTCTGTACTAAACTCTAGCAATGGTGTTATTTGAAGTGCGGTAATTCTTAGGTTTGTTAGACAACCAAGTTGTGTTTTGGCAAAAATGGTAGGTTTTGGTCTTGTTTGACTACAAAAAGTTGTCCCACTATATTACTTTTTCCTGCTGTCAATATATCAGATGCTGTACATGCATATCATTAGTCATTGTGCCATATGTTAACTGGGTCAATATCACTGTAGGGTGCCTTTTGGTGTCCTGAACATAAGTAACTCATTTGCCATGATAACTCAACATACAAATGACTATGAAAGGTGTGTTATATGAGGCTAAGTTTTTTTTATTTATAACAGAAGCATTACTTGGCTCTTTAGATACATTTTCAATATTTTCTTTAGTTTTGTATGAGAGGATGTATGTTGTTTTGCTATGTCACAGGCACTGCTCATTAAATTTGAATGAGAGTAAAATAGTCAAATCAAAAAATAAAATAAAAATTGTTTTTCTATTAATATTTTGTTAAATAAGATTTTACTCAAATTGAGTGTATTGATCATTTTGTAATAAAAACAATATATTTATTTAATAAAAAAGAAGAGTTTGTCCATGTCCCTTGAATGGTTGTCCACCCTGTCGTATCACCATTAGTGACATCATCGCAACAGATTTTTTTATAGCTTCAGTGGCGGGAATTTCAACTGCTGAGTTGAGTAGCAGCTGACTTTTCAACTGACAAATTTTCTTCATATAAGTTTGCTTACTTGTTTTGCCAAAGCTTAACATGTCCACCCTGTCGCCATAAAATATACAGAAAGTGATTAAAATACAATATTTTCAAAATATGTAAGTTTAAATATACCAAATTCTCTTCAACAACCAGATTAACTATTTAGCTAGTCACAGTTTGTTGTAAGCTAATATGCTAATTGAAGCTAAAAATGTCCACCCTGTCGTTGTTACAAAATGTCCACCCTGTCGGCCACTTAGACTCGATAGGGTGGACATACACATGACAGGGTGGACATAGCATTCATTTGTAGTTAATATTGCAATTTATAGAAATGTTATATTACATTTTATAGAAACATCTGCTGTAGATAATAGTTGTAATAAAAAAAAAAAAAAAAATCATTGCTGTTCTCAGGACACGCCTCTGTGCAGCAGAATGTGCACGGCAATACAGAAAACGCCGGGATGCAAACCCCAAACAAAGAGAGGCATACCTTAGGAAAGAAAGGGAGAGATGGAGGAAAGATAGAGATACAGGGAAGAAGAAATGTATTAATGACCTTACAGAGAGAGGACAACGTTCGCAAAGGAAAAAATGGAAGGAGGCAAAGAAAGCTGCCAGAGCTAAAGCCAGGACAATAGTGGAGTTTCAGACTCCAGAACCACTGGAGCTGGACTGTCCACCACAGCTAGGTCCCTCAAGGTTAGTATACATGTAGTATGGAAATAATATGAAGGAAACATAACTCTTAGCCAAAAAATTGATTAATTATAGTCACCTATATAATACCTAGATTATACTTACAAAATAGCTTCCCTGGGTATAGATGAATAATTTAGTTAGGGGTGAAATAGGCATAATCAACAGTGATTGGCCTAAAAACCTGACACTAATTTATGTATTCTAGGCAACGCCTTCAAGGAGAAAAGATTTGAGAAAGAAGAAAGAAGAAAATTATGAAAGAATTGAAAGCAAAACTGGCAAAGGAGAAGAGAAAAGGGGAAAAATACAGAGGTACCAGAGGATGAAGAGACAAGCACCATCAGTGTCTCCTCAATCAAAAGTCAGGGAATTGGTAAGAGGCCAAAAAGTTAGGTCACCCATTAAGAGAGCCCTGCTATTTCACACCACCCTGGTTGAGAACATCAGACAAAAATACAGAAAAGCAAAAACTGAGAGAGAAAGACAACTGATTGCCAGGGTGACTTCTGGAAGTATTTTAAAAAAGTACAAACTCCAGAAGTACACACAAAAGGCATTTGGCTACTCCAAAAAAAGAAATGCAACCCTCAGTGTGGATCTTTGTGCAACCGTAAAGAGAAAAGAAAGTGGTGCAACTCTGGAGATCAAGAGGAAAGTGAGGTCTTTGTATCTCCGTGATGATGTTAACCGTATGACACCAGGCTGCAAACAAACAATCACACGCAAAAAGACAAAAATGCAAAAAAGATTACTCACAGACACATTGAAAAATCTACACAGAAAATTTTGGTCTGAGCAGCATGGCCAACTGTCATACAGCACGTTTTTCCGGCTAAGGCCATTTTGGGTTGTTACACCCACAGAGGCTGACCGCACACGTGTTTGTGCAAAACACATGAGAACACACAACTTATGGCAAATGTCCTCCACAGTCGTGGTATATTGTCTACCAAAAGTATAGAAGATATGGCAGATTCAATCATGTGTGATTCAAAGGGAAAGGCATGTGCTTACATTGAGTGTAGGGAGTGCCTCTTTAATGCATATCAAACCCTTAAACAACCTGGGGAAGCAGAGGTCTGTGTAGCCCAATGGACCACAGAAAGGATCCATAAAGAAGACAAATCCTCCATGATTACAGTCAAAAGAGGTCTCGTAACAACCGAGTCTGACCTGGTTAGCCAATTTCAAGAAAGGCTCAGCAGATTTAAGCAACACATCTTCAACATCAGATGGCAATACACAGCCTACAGGCAAATCAGGGAGACCCTAAAAGCAGACGAGTGCATGCTGCACATTGATTTTAGTGAAAATTACTTGTGCAAATACAGCCAAGAAATTCAAGCAGTCCACTTTGGAGGATCGCACCAACAGGCAACTCTCCATACAGGGGTACTTTACACTGCTGAAGACCAGTCACCTCTCGCCTTCTGCTCCATTTCTCCAAGTCGCCGACATGACCCTACAGCTATTTGGGCCCACCTTGACCCAGTACTTGGTATGATAAGGCAAAGGTTCCCTGAAGTTAAAAAACTTCACTTCTTCAGTGATGGGCCAGCCACTCAATATCGGCAGAATGGGAACTTCTACCTACTTTCCACAGAACCATATAAACTAGGATTTGAAAATATAAACTGGAACTAGAGAAAAAAACTGAGAGAGAAAGACAACTGATTGCCAGGGTGACTTCTGGAAGTATTTTAAAAAAGTACAAACTCCAGAAGTACACACAAAAGGCATTTGGCTACTCCAAAAAAAGAAATGCAACCCTCAGTGTGGATCTTTGTGCAACCGTAAAGAGAAAAGAAAGTGGTGCAACTCTGGAGATCAAGAGGAAAGTGAGGTCTTTGTATCCCCGTGATGATGTTAGCCGTATGACACCAGGCTGCAAACAAACAATCACACGACAAAAGACAAAAATGCAAAAAAGATTACTCACAGACACATTGAAAAATCTACACAGAAAATTTTTGTTTGAGCAGCATGGCCAACTGTCATACAGCACGTTTTGCCGGCTAAGGCCATTTTGGGTTGTTACACCCACAGAGGCTGACCGCAACACGTGTTTGTGCAAAACACATGAGAACACACAACTTATGGCAAATGTCCTCCACAGTCGTGGTATATTGTCTACCAAAAGTATAGAAGATATGGCAGATTCAATCATGTGTGATTCAAAGGGAAAGGCATGTGCTTACATTGAGTGTAGGGAGTGCCTCTTTAATGCATATCAAACCCTTAAACAACCTGGGGAAGCAGAGGTCTGTGTAGCCCAATGGACCACAGAAAGGATCCATAAAGAAGACAAATCCTCCATGATTACAGTCAAAAGAGGTCTCGTAACAACCGAGTCTGACCTGGTTAGCCAATTTCAAGAAAGGCTCAGCAGATTTAAGCAACACATCTTCAACATCAGATGGCAATACACAGCCTACAGGCAAATCAGGGAGACCCTAAAAGCAGACGAGTGCATGCTGCACATTGATTTTAGTGAAAATTACTTGTGCAAATACAGCCAAGAAATTCAAGCAGTCCACTTTGGAGGATCGCACCAACAGGCAAATCTCCATACAGGGGTACTTTACACTGCTGAAGACCAGTCACCTCTCGCCTTCTGCTCCATTTCTCCAAGTCGCCGACATGACCCTACAGCTATTTGGGCCCACCTTGACCCAGTACTTTGTATGATAAGACAAAGGTTCCCTGAAGTTAAAAAACTTCACTTCTTCAGTGATGGGCCAGCCACTCAATATCGGCAGAATGGGAACTTCTACCTACTTTCCACAAAACCATATAAACTAGGATTTGAAAATATAAACTGGAACTACTTTGAGGCAGGACATGGCAAAGGGGGCACCAGATGGTGTTGGTGGAGCATTGAAGAGATCAGCAGACAGAGCCATCAAACATGGAGAGGACATCCCCAATGCATTAATCCTTTATGAAAGACTGAAATCTACCAACTCTTCAGTGGAGTTATTTTACATAAGTGAAGATGATGTTGAATCAAAGCCAGAGGTAAGAAAATAACCTAAATGTACACCTTACTTTTTACAATTACTAACTAAAAATTATTAGGAGTCATTGAATTCTCAAGTTCATACCATCTCTCTTCTCATCACATATCAGATACCTGCCATTGCTCCAATAAAAGGAACAATGAGGGTGCATCAGGTGCTAAGTGTGTCACCAGGCAAACTGAAATACCGGGACATCACATGTCTCTGCAAGAGAGAGGCTGGTATGTTGGATTGTCCCGGTTACCAGTTAATGGATGCAACTGTAAGTGAAGAGCATAACCATGCCCCTGCATTTGATGGTACAACTGAACCAGATGGAGTCCACAATTCATTGAGGCGAAACACATTGGAGAATGGTGTGTGGTGAATTATGAAGATGGAGCCTATCCTAGCATTATCATTAATGTGGAGGAGCACACCGTTATGGTTAAGTGCATGCACCGGAATGGGATAAATAAATTCTTCTGGCCTAGTCCCAGAGAAGATATTACCTGGTATGCAGACCAACAGATTCTCTGTCTGATTACAGAGCCACAAGCTCTCAATAAACGCTCTGTACAGATAGACAAGGCTTCATGGAGGTATATCGAAAAGCAGTTTAGATGAGCGGAGTTTAGATTAACAGGAATCTGTTCTTTAAAATGACTTATTGCTCGTGTTATTGTTTGTTACTGTATATCCAGATTTCTTTTCAGAAGTGTGTTTATCTGTTATGTGGTGTTTACATTAGGTTTTTAGTTAGTGTAAAACCCAATAGACCCACACTGGAATACATTCAGGCAAGGGTCAACTGAAAGATTGTGTTGATCATGTTCCATGTGTTGTAAATGTTACTGTCAGGATACATACGAGGACAATAAGGCAAGTAGGATTCAGAAAGCTTTAATAGTAGAATGGCAGGATTGATCCCTGACATTACCACCTCCTCCAGGGTCCGCGCCAGCGGAACGGGGACCCCGACGTCGTGGTGGTCTACCTCGAGGTCATGGAGCCGGTCGCTGTGGATGCTGCTGGAGGAACTCAGTGAGAAGTGTTGGGTCAAGGATATTGTCTCGTGGAATCCAAGATCTTTCCTCTGGTCCATATCCTTCCCAGTCGACCAGGTATTCTAGGCGACCACCCCGACGTCGGGAGTCCAGGATGTCATGAACAGTGTAGATGGGATCTTCCTCAATGGGGGGCATGTCAGGATCAGGTTCTGTGGAAGGAGGGAGAACAGCAGGATAGTGAGGTTTTAATAATGACACATGGAACACGGGGTGAATCTTGAATTGAGGAGGGAGTTTAAGCTTGTATGTGACCGGATTGACTTGGTGGAGAATTTTGAAAGGTCCGATATATCGTGGGCTTAACTTTCGACATGGTTGACGTAGACGAATGTCCCTTGTGGAAAGCCAGACAAGTTGACCAGACTCATATGTAGGTGTTTTACCTCTTCGGGCGTCTGCGAACATCTTATGTCTGTTGACCGCCCGTTGGAGATGACAATGTGCTTCGTTCTAAACCCTTTCACTTTCTCGGAACCAGTAATTAACTGAGAGAACCTCGGACGGTTCACCGGACCATGGAAACAAAGGTGGCTGGAAACCCAGGAAACATTGAAAAGGTGTTAGTCCAGTAGTGCCCTGACGTAAAGAATTCTGGGCGTATTCGGCCCATGCGAGGAACTGGCTCCATGTCTCTTGGTGGTTCTGGCAAAAAGTGCGAAGGAAACGGGTTATTTCTTGCACTTTTCTTTCCGTTTGCCCATTCGCCTGAGGATGGTACCCAGATGTTAGACTGATCGTGACCCCAAGGAGAGAGAAGAGAGTCTTCCAGACCCGAGATATAAACTGGGGACCACAATCGGATACAATATCCTCTGGGATGCCAAAATGACGGAACACCTGATTAAAAAGATTCTCTGCGGTTTCGAAGGCCGTGGGGAGTCCTGGTAATGGAATCAATTTACAAGCCTTAGAGAATCTGTCCACGATGATAATGATGCATGTGTTACCTCCAGATGATGGTAGATCGGTGATAAAATCTACCCCCAGATGAGACCAGGGTCTCTGAGGGACAGGGAGTGGTAAGAGTTTCCCGGATGGTAAGTGGCGTGGAACCTTGGATTTAGCACAGATTTGACATCCTTGGATGAAGCGTTTTACATCTCTCATCACTCGCCACCAGTACCGTGGTTGAATGATATTAAACGTTTGAGTGGCGCCGGGATGTCCTGTACCCACGGAGGAATGTGCAGATTCAATAAGAGGTAGACGAAACTCATGTGGGACATAGGTAAGGTTGGCTGGACACTCAGGTGGAGGTGGTTCTCGTCGTGTACCTCTTTGGATCTGGTCATCAAGATCCCAAAGGATCGAACTGATGAATACAGATGTTGGTAGGATCGATTCAGGTTCTTCAATGAGATCTGGGGGAGCATGGAGTCTGGAAAGGGCGTCAGCGCGGATGTTCTTGGATCCTGGGCGGTAAGTAATGTGGAAATGGAAACGGGTGAAGAAAAGTGCCCAACGAGCTTGTCTCGGGTTCAGCCTCTTGGCTTCTTTTAGGTACTGCAGATTTTTATGGTCAGTAAGGACTGTGAATGGATGTTGAGCACCCTTGAGCCAATGTCTCCACTCCTCCAGAGCCAACTTGATGGCGAGAAGCTCACAGTTTCCCACATCATAGTTTTGTTCTGCTGGAGACAATTTCTTGGAGAAAAATGCACAAGGGAGAGGTTTGCTGGTATCTACCTGCTGTTGAGATAGGATGGCACTGACTCCGGTCGTGGAGGCATCAACTTCTACAATGAAGGCGAGGTTTGGATCTGGATGACGCAGAATGGGGTGCAGAGGTGAATTCCTGTTTCAAGATGTTGAATGCTGTGTTCGCCTCTGGAGTCCAGGTTAAGGACTTGGGTTTTCCCTTTAAGAGAGAGGTAAGTGAAGAGGTTATGGTAATGTAGTTATTGATAAAACGTCGATAAAAATTTGCAAAGCCCAGGAATCGTTGGAGTTCTTTTATGGATTGAGGTGTTGGCCATGAGGTGACTGCTGTGACTTTCCCGTCATCCATCTTCACTCCATGTTTGCTGACATAACCGAGGAACGGAACAGCCTCTTGGTGGAATGTACACTTTTCTGCCTTGAGAAAAAGAGAATGATCTCGTAAACATTGGAGAACTTTTGAGACATGGTGTCGATGGACAGTTTCGTTGGGAGAAAAGATGAGTATGTCGTCAATGTAGACAATCATGAATTTGTTCAGGAAGTCACGGAGTACCTCATTCATGAAATCTTGAAACACGGAAGGGGCATTGACCAATCCATATGGCATAACGAGGTACTCATAGTGGCCAGATGGGGTAATGAATGCAGTTTTCCATTCGTCCCCTTCGCGGATTTGAATAAGGTTATACGCACTTCTGAGATCTACCTTGGTAAAGATGTGTGCGCCTCTCAGTTGTTCAAGAGAGGTGGGAACCAGAGGAAGGGGATATTGGAACTTGGCGGTTATTTTGTTCAGTGCTCGGTAATCGATACAGGGTCTTAATCCTCCGTCTTTCTTGGCGACAAAGAAGAAACTGGAGGCTGCTGGAGAGGTGGATGGGCGAATGTATCCCTGTTTTAAGGCTTCTTGTATGTACTCTTCCATGGCTTGCTGTTCAGGGATGGAAAGGGAGTAAATGTGACCTCGGGGTACCAATTCACCTGGTTCCAAGTCAATCGCACAATCCCAGGGTCGATGTGGTGGAAGATGGGAAGCTTTTTCGGGACTGAAGACATCGGCGAACGTGGAGTAACAGAAAGGAATGTCTATAGACTGTTTTTCCCGAGGGCTTTCAATGGATGTCACAGCGATGGGAATATTTGCTGGAGAGAGAGAAACCGGCTTGGGAAGTTCAGGAAAACAAGTAGGGAAACATGTTGATCCCCATTGCAGAATTTCTCCCTTCCTCCAACAAACTACAGGATTGTGGTGTATGAGCCAGGGTCTGCCCAGAATTATTGCTGCTGTGGAGTTTTCAAGTATCAGAGGAGTGAATGATTCTTCGTGTAAACACCCGACTCGTAATGTGATGGGTTTGACTTGATATTTCACATACCCGAGATTCAGGGCTTTTCCAGTCACTGATTTTGCGGTGAACGGGGTTGGAGAGTGGATCTTCGGGAGTTGAAGTTGCCTGCAGAGGTCGCTCGAGATGAAATTACCCGCTGACCCGGAGTCGATGAGGGCTGTGACTGAAATACTAGCGTCAGCAGTAATCAATGACACTGTGGCAGATAATGGAGCAACACTTAGAGTATTGGTGGACAACAAACTCACCAGGAGACGCGGTGGTCGGACAGGACAGACGTTGATATAATGGGTGTTGTCTCCACAATACAGGCAGAGATGATTCGACATCCGTCGGGCTCTTTCGGAAACAGTCAACCGGGTATTGTCAATCTGCATGGGTTCTGTATCGTTTGCCACAGGATTTTCCAATGATTAAACAGAAACAGGATGTACTGGTTGTCGATTCTCAGGATAACTGAACACATCGGGCCACTCGGATGGATAACTGGATGAATTTCTCTAAACCAACAATATCATCATATACTGCAAGTTGCAATTGAAGAGCGGGATTTAAACCTTGCCGGTAGGTAGTGATGAGTGCTTTCTCATTCCATCCGCTTGCCGCAGCCAAGGATCTAAATTTCAAGGAATATTCAGTGATTGAACTTGTACCTTGTCGTAGATGATACAGTTGTTCACAGCCAAACACTTCTTTGAAATGGGATATGAAAGTCTGGAGGGTATTGGTGACTGGACCAGCCTGATTCCAGATGGTTTCGGCCCACTGCAGTGCTCTGCCAGTGAGTAATGAAATAACAAAGGAGATTTTTGAACGTTCAGTAGGGAAATGATATGGCTGTACCTCTAGCGCTAGGGAACATTGAAGGAGAAATCCGTTGCAATCCTCCTCCTTGCCTGAGAAGGGCGCTGGTTTGACCATGGGGCTTGCCATACACAACGGAGATGAAACTGCTGATGCGGAAGCGAGACTGGCTGCTGCTCCGCGCTCGTCAAACACAGGCAGAGGAATTTCGGCTGGATTTCTCTTTGGAGCGGGATTTTCTGAATCCATGGCGGTTTTGGTCGAACCTTCTGTCAGGATATATATGAGGACAACAAGGCAAATAGGATTCAGAAAGCTTTAATAGTAGAATGGCAGGAGATCGTCAGATGAAACAGACAGATGCAGTAATAAGTGCGATGATGATATCTTGCAGAGGAATGCTTGGATGTAGAAAGGATATGCAAACCGGGATACACAGGAAAGGATCACAGGAGAATCGAAGAGCATTCAGGAGGAATTGCTGGGTCTTGGGCAGAGAAGCAGTAGGTAAGTTCTTATGCTGGAATTCCGTAGAGTAACACTGGAACAGCAGAGTATACGAATCTGGAAATCACAGAGAGAATGTAAGCAGGTCGGTTCCTAGTTCAAGGTTCGACGGAGACTGGATGCGAAGTGTGCTCTCTTGTAGTGCTCAGTGGTGTGATTGAACGACAGGTGCAAGTGGTTAATACTCAGGTGATTTTGATCTTTGTGCAGTGGGTGTGAATGAA
Source organism: Carassius carassius (assembly GCF_963082965.1). Lineage (NCBI taxonomy): Eukaryota > Metazoa > Chordata > Actinopteri > Cypriniformes > Cyprinidae > Carassius > Carassius carassius. The sequence continues at coordinate 4,649,503 of NC_081758.1, read as the reverse complement.
CCTGATTGATCCCTGACAGTACAAATTGACATAATTTATTTACTACAATATTTCTTGGCCACAAGTAAAAAACGAATTGTTACATTTAATGTACTTGCTTTTTCATGTTTTGTTATTATACTTTTCTTTATGTTTACATTTAGCTGAAAAGACGGGCTGGTTTTTGAACTCCCTGCCTGTTTCATCTCAACCAGAGAGGCCATTCTAAATTCTCGGTTATATCAATGTGATTGAGAATGTAATTATATATTTATTTTTTTAAGTTGAATAAATGTTTCATTGTCATATTTTGTCATGCTTTTTGTGTTCTGCTTTATGTGTCCACTCCGTCGTGGGCTCGTCCACCCTGTCATCTTGGTATTTTTAAATAATATTTAAAATAATAATGTAATCATACCTATATAATCCATTGTGCTAGGTGTGGGGGCAATAACATGCAAACAAAAAACTGCATCCAAATATTCAAATATTTCTCCAAATAAGAAAAAATACATGTGCGAATTGTATGAGTTTCTTTAAAAAAACATTGTTTACATAAAATCTTTTATGTATTTATAATTTGAAAGCAAACAAATAACCCTGTTTAGGAAAGGGACATCATACCTTTCAGAAAGTATAATTTGTATCTTAATAGTGCAATGAAAACATATTTAACTGTAATTTATATGTCCACGACAGGGTGGACATATCTATGCTTTATGCTCTAAAAAATGGCCCATAATTTAAAACATTGTGGGAGCTCAGATAATATATTTATTATAGTATTTGAGTGTCTACTATTATGACATGACATAAAGTGAATGGTAAATAAAAATAAAAATCTGTGAGTATTGTGAGGGTTGAAAGGCACTCTATGGTGATACTGACCCAACTATAAGCAATTTGAATGGTGTTTGTGTTATGTAATTTTAGCATCTAAATCATTTTATATCTTCCTGTAGATCAGGCTTTCCCAAACATGGGTTAATAAGGGAATTGCAAGGGGTTAAATTGTTGATGAAAAGGATCAAATGTATTATGTTGTATGTAACATAAGTCAATACATAAAAAAATATCACTGTGTTCAGTACACAGATTTGTTTTCAACATATCAGAGCTGCTCGGTTCACAATCATTGCAGTGAACTTCGTCTTTGCTTGTGCTACAAGTATTGTCATGAATCCGGGCCCTGCATGTCTCTCTCTCACCACCAGTCACCATCTCCCATCTTCCCGGACTCAATTCCCCAAACTCCATACACCTGTTCAATCATTACACCCTCAGTTGCTCCCCATTGTCACAGACTATATATTCTCCTCTCACTCACCACTCTGCCTGGGTGAATTAATTGCATTTTTTAATTGTAAATGTATTTGTAATTGTTCTTGAACCTGTTTTGTTTTTCCTTGTTGGCCTTTTTGTTTATTAAAGAGTCTTTCACCTGCATTTGGACACAGACCCTGTTTTTTTCAATGGTGCTCCCTTACCAGACCATGACAGAATTCACCCAGCGAACATGGGACAAGCAGGGAGGTTTCTCAACATCCACTAGGGAGACCAGAGCATTGAGGATTACGCCAGGGACTTCGTTGGAGCGGCTCGCCAGTTGGCTACAGAGAAGACCTGCCTCATGGTCTTTTTCTGGGGAGGCCTAACCAAGCCGTTCAAGTCTCTTTTGCCTTACATGTGCCCTGAGGAGCCACTGGATGAATATGTTAACCTGGCTCTGCATTTGAGCAGCTCAGCCTTTATGGTGGAGTTGGTTGTGGAGCCCGCTCACAGTTCTCCCGAAGTGGCAATCCAAAGGACTTCAGAGGCCTTGTCTGCCGCACCCAGTACCTCACACCCATTCCCGGAGCGTCCAGGGCTGATATGCAGCATGCAGGAGCCCCTGCTGATGTCGGCAAGACCAGCGAGGTCTGTTCACCGTCCTCCCAAGGCAGTGGTGTCCACTCACAAGGATCTCAAAGCGGCGGTGCCCACGGATATTTCCTCTGAGGTGGCGGGGGCTTATTCTGGTGAATAAATAGAATTTCGAAATGTATTTGTAATCGTTCTCAAATCTGTTTTGTTTTGCCTTGTTGGCCTTTTTGTTTATATTTAAGTTAAATCATTCACCTGCATTTGGACCCAGACCCTTTTTTTTTATACAGTGCTTCCTTACCAGACCATGACAGATTTATTGTAAATATGACTGGAAATCAATGTAAAAAGCTGCTACAATCAGTTCTAACTAACCAACCATTAATTAAAAAAATATATATTTTGATAGTTCACTTTAGATCTTCCACTACAGCAAGTAGCTACCTTTACAACTACATGTCAAATAACTCTCATTAGAGTATTAGTAGACCGTTATGTTTGTATTATGGTTATGGGTCAGTGTTAGAAGATGGTACTTATAGTTAATAGAATCTCTAAAGTGGACGGTCAAAATAAATTGTTACCAAAGTTTTGATAGTTTAATATGATAACACTTTATTTTACAGTGTCCTTGTTACAAGTGCTTACTATAGTAATAACAATAAATCATGCATAATTACATCCAAATAACTTTAAACCAAGCCCTCTTCAGAACCCTAACCATGTAGTAAGTGCATGTGGTTGATTAATATTACTCTTAAAGGTGTAATTACACTGTGACAAGGACACTGTAAAATAAAGTGTAAACTTTAATATATGTCTGTTGGCGAGGATAATCCATAGTAATCCATAGTAATGATAATGAATGTATGAATACGTTTCATTATTATTATGATTTTGAGACACACACTATCCAGATTAGTAGTGCATTGTTTTATTGCAGGGTGAAAATTCTGTTCTTGTAAAAATTATTTATTCAGTCTAATCCGGAAATCAAACCAGGTTTACAGTGGCATATCCATCTGTTCATTTCATCAATGAACTGGCATAGAGAGTCTATTAAATCTGTCCTATCTTTTCAGTGACATCACCAATAAAGAAAGCCGCTAGTGAAGCATTTTTGCACCATTTAAACCTTTCCATGGACTCAAAAACAATAATTTGCTTACAATTTAGACATGGCTGTTGGCAGCCTTTGACATGCCTTTATCATCAGAGAGGATTTTATGTATGTCTTTCAATACTTTGCTATTCCTCGAATAATAAAGAGGCATTCTGGGCAGAAGTGAAAATATGTGACATATGACCTTATAAGCCTTCTGGAAGCTGAGAAGTAAAGGACTGTGGCTTTTCCAGCAGGCTGCTCTGGTGTTGGGTTTCTCTGTCCTATCAAAGCATTATCATCCAAACACAAGCAGCAGCCGTTGCAGCCAATACAGGCTTTGATAAAGTGAGCAACGGACTGAAGAGAATCTCTTTGCATCTCAGTTGTCAGTTTGGCATCAGCAGCAATGCCAAGAGACTCCCAAAGCTCTGATAACAGGGACTCAGTGAAAGAGGAAAAAACTGAAAACACCGGTCGATGATCTTTAGGAACTTACAGTCTGCTGTGCCATACTTTAATGAAGATGCCCAGTGCTGGAAGAGAGTCCAGACACAAGGAAATAAATAAATATACTTTTAAATATTAAATATTTTGGTTGTATTTTAGCATTCCAGGTATATTGTGGGTTGTATGAAGAAATGACTGATTGTAGAAGGTTGCCTGAACTGCAAAATTTTTTTATTGTAACAGTCAAAATAATAATAATAATAATAATAATAATAATAATAATAATAATAGCAATAATTGTATTATTTTATTTTATTTTATTATTATAACTTAAATGACCGAATAGGTGACAATGATAATTGTTTTGGCTTCATGGCTGTAATCAGTACAGATGGCACTATTATTATACTCATCTAAAATTACATATATACTGTCACCATATCATTCAGCTTGGACTTTTGCTGTGTCGAATATGCCTACTTATACTATGCTTTTAAAGTATGTACTCTTCTGGTGAAGAAAAAGTACAAACTTTGAGTGTGTAGTAGAAGAGTAGGCAGGCTTTGGGACGTACTTTCACGTTATACAATTGCGTCTTTAATGGACCACACTGTTATACACACCTTGTCACTATAAACTGGCCTGTTAGTCAACTTGTCATGGTTAACATCCTCAAAACAGATAACATTAAATAAATATTTTTACCAGGTTAAATGTTGATTATTAATAACTCAAACCCATTTATCTAAACCTCGCTACTTAACCGTCAGTCGTGCACATCCGCCATGTGTGTAGTTTTTTAACACTTTTTAAACAAATTCTTCATCAAAGCACAATGGATTGTGGGGAGTTTTAGCCATTAAAGTGTGCATGGATCCACACTTCAAAAATCTACCTGAAATAGTAGACCATCCAAAGACTTCTGGCATACTTTTTTCAGCATACTATGCTTTGGAACACACTTATTTTTATCACACATGCTATTTAGGATGTGTAGTATTAACATTGAGATGGAGGGTTTGTTTTCATTTTGTACGTTTATGTTCTTTGAGATAATTATGTTTTTTTGCACTGAGCAGGGGAGCCTCTCACTCAAGGAGCATGTTGAGGAATTCCTGTCTTTCCAGTCAGACCAGTTGTTTGAGAAGGGGCCTTGAGGGAGCTTTGCCAACTATGTGGAGTGGGTGCTGGTTTCCCGTGGATCAAACTTCACCATTGACAACATTACCAGTCCCAATCCAGACCCAGAGCCCAGCCATGGTGCGTCTGCATGAGCCCACCGCAATGGAAGAGCCATCGCGAGAAGAAGTAATTGATTCTGCCATCACTCTGGAGCCTGAGCTGATTACCGTGTCTGAACAGGTGTGTGTGAGCCAGCAAAAACAAAGAACGAACTGATGTCACGTCATTTTGAACAAAATCAGGCCAAAACAAAGTTTGTTTTGGGAAATTGAAACGTTCCAGAAAATTTTGTTCTGGCAGCAAAACACCTTTGTACTACCATTGGTCCATGACGATTACAACATAGGAGGCTTCGCCTTTTTTCACATGGATCTCTTCTCTAGGTTCATGTCATCTGTTGAGTTTTTTGAGGTGAGATGTCTTTGGTAAACACAGCAAAAAGCCACTTTATATTGGCAAATTAATTGTAATTCTGATTAAATAAGACACTGACACTGTTTTTGTGTTTAATACCTCTGCTTGCTTTTAAATACATAATAAAGTGTAATGAATACACATAACGTGACTTCACAGGAGTTCTAATTTGCTGAGTTCTCTCCATTTTTGTGTTTTTGTTACTGAGAGGAAGGCATGCAGGACATTTACATATTTACATATTAATATAAACTTTGTTTTCATCACATCAGATGTTTGATAACGGTTACCGCTCTTCATGTTTTAACCAAAAAACTAAATCAAATGAAAAAAATAAATAAAAAATATCTAGTCCAGTGAGTAGTCCAGTGAGTCCTTTATGATATAAAAGCTTTTTTTTTTCTCTCTCTCTGATCTGAAGAAATGTTCAAAAGGTAAAACATCATGTGCTCTTTTCATGAAGAAATTATAAAAAACAGACCATCACTCTATGACAGATTTCCATGAAATCATACATTTCTATGGGGTACAAAAAAGGTTAGCGATTCCATCGCACAAAACTAATATTTACCTGCAAGTCCAGTGTTTGCTCTGTCACACACGGCTGTTTCCTTTACAACCAAGGCTGTTTGAAAGGCATTGTGAACTGCTTTTTTAAATTATAATGTTAGTTGAATTTTTTACATTAAAAACTGTCTAATAATAGTTTCCAAAAAAGTGCCCAAGCCATGGCCTAAGCCGTCAAACTAATGTCATTCAGACTTCTTTTTAAATTTTGATTAAAGATTACCAAAACATTTTTTTTCTGTACTTCTTCTTCAATGGATTGATTGACTTCACCTTAAGACATCAGGCATTAACAACATTGATTTAGTAAATTTTGATTTGATACAGTATTTCACCCTTGTGTGGTGTTAAATGTAGGAATGCAAAACTCTGCTAAAGTCAAGTCAGCTTTATTTATATAGCGCTTTAAACAAAATACATTGCGTCAAAGCAACTGAACAACATTCAAAAGGAAAACAGTGTGTCAATAATGCAAAATGATAGTTCATCATTAAATTCAAAGATGTCATCTCTTTTCAGTTTAAATAGTGTCTGTGCCTTTATTTGCAATCAAGTCAACAATATCGCTGTAGATGAAGTGACCCCAACTAAGCAAGCCAGAGGCAACAGCGGCAAGGAACCGAAACTCCATCGGTGACAGAATGGAGAAAAAAAACCTTGGGAGAAACCAGGCTCAGTTGGGGGCCAGTTCTCCTCTGACCAGACGAACCAGTAGTTCAATTCCAGGCTGCAGCAAAGTCAGATTGTGCAGAAAAATCATCTGTTTCCTGTGGTCTTGTCCTGGTGGTCCTCTGAGGCAAGGTCTTTACAAGGGATCTGTATCTGGGGCTCTAGTTGTCCTGGTCTCCGCAGTCTTTCAGGGCTGTAGAGGTCCTTTCTAGGTGCTGATCCACCATCTGGTCTGGATACATACTGGATCCGGGTGACAGCAGTGACCCTCTGATCTGGATACAGACTGGATCTGGTGGCTACGGTGACCTCGGAATAAGATAGAAACAGACTAATATTAGTGTAGATGCCATTCTTCTAATGATGTAGCAAGTACATCGGGTGTTATGGGAAGTGTTCCCGGTTCTGGTTTACCTAATAAATGCAGCCTAAAAATCCTTTAACGGATTTGGATATTAAAGCATATTAGTATGTTATGTGTAAGCCAGGTTAAAGAGATGGGTCTTTAATCTAGATTTAAACTGCAAGAGTGTGTCTGCCTCCCGAACAATGTTAGGTAGGTTATTCCAGAATTTAGTCGCCAAATAGGAAAACGATCTGCCGCCCGCAGTTTATTTTGATATTATAGGTATTATCATATTGCCTGAGTTTTGAGAACGTAGCGGACACAAATGATTATAATGTAAAAGGAGCTCATTCAAATACTGAGGTAATAAACCATTCAGGGCTTTATAAGTAATAAGCAATATTTTAAAATCTATACGATGTTTGATAGGGAGCCAGTGCAGTGTTGACAGGACCGGGCTAATATGGTCATACTTCCTGGTTCTAGTAAGAACTCTTGCTGCTGCATTTTGGACTAGCTGTAGTTTGTTTACTAAGCGTGCAGAACAACCACCCAATAAAGCATTACAATAATCTAACCTTGAGGTCATAAATGCATGGATTAACATTTCTACATTTGACATTGAGAGTATAGGCCGTAATTTAGATATATTTTTGAGATGGAAAAATGCAGTTTTACAAATGCTAGAAACGTGGCTTTCTAAGGAAAGATTGCGATCAAATAGCACACCTAGGTTCCTAACAGATGACGAAGAATTGACAGAGCAACCATCAAGTCTTAGACAGTGTTCTAGGTTATTACATGCAGAGTTTTTAGGTCCTATAATTAACACCTCAGTTTTTTTTTTTTTCAGAATTTAGCAGTAAGAAATTACTCAGCATCCAGTTTTTTATATTGACTATGCATTCCATTAGTTTTTCAAATTGGTGTGTTTCACTGGGCCGTGAAGAAATATAGAGCTGAGTATCATCAACATAACAGTGAAAGCTAACACCATGTTTCCTGATGATATCTCCCAAGGGTAACATATAAAGCGTGAAGAGTAGCGGCCCTAGTACTGAGCTTTGAGGTACTCCATACTGCACTTGTGATCGATATGATACATCTTCATTCACTGCTACGAACTGATGGCGGTCATATAAGTACGATTTTAACCATGCTAATGCACTTCCATTAATGCCAACAAAGTGTTCAAGTCTATGCAAAAGAATGTTGCGGTCAATTGTGTCAAACGCAGCACTTAGATCCAATAAAACTAATAGAGAGATACAACCACGATCAGATGATAAGAGCAGATCATTTGTAACTCTAAGGAGAGCAGTCTCAGTACTATGATACGGTCTAAATCCTGACTGGAAATCCTCACATATACCATTTTTCTCTAAGAAGGAATATAATTGTGAGGATACCACCTTTTCTAGTATCTTGGACAGAAAAGGGAGATTGGTCTATAATTAACTATTTCTTTGGGGTCAAGTTGTGGTTTTTTGATGAGAGGCTTAATAACAGCCAGTTTACAGGTTTTGGGGACATATCCTAATGACAATGAGGAATTAATAATAGTCAGAAGAGGATCTATGACTTCTGGAAGCACCTCTTTTAGGAGCTTAGATGGTATAGGGTCTAACATACATGTTGTTGGTTTAGATGATTTAACAAGTTTATACAATTCTTCCTCTCCTAAAGTCGAGAATGAGTGGAACTGTTCCTCAGGGGGTCTATAGTGCACCATCTGATGCGATACTGTAGCTGACGGCTGAATGGTTGCAATTTTATATCTAATAGTATCGATTTTAGAAGTAAAGTGGTTCATAAAGTCATTACTGCTGTGATGTTGGGAAATGTCAACACTTGTTGAGGCTTTATATTTTGTTAATTTAGCCACTGTATTGAATAAATACCTGGGGTTATGTTTGTCTTCTTCTAAAAGAGAAGAAAAGTAATCGGATCTAGCAGTTTTTAATGCTTTTCTGTAGGATAGGTTACTTTCCCGCCAAGCAATACGAAATACCTCTAGTTTTGTTTTCCTCCAGCTGCGCTCCATTTTTCGGACTGCTCTCTTTAGGGTGCGAGTATGCTCATTATACCATGGTGTCATACTGGTTTCCTTTACCTTCCTTAAGCGTAAAGGAGCAACTGTATTTAAAATGCTAGAAAAGAGAGAGTCCGCAGTTTCTGTTACATACATTTATTCATTTAGCTGACGCTTTTATCCAAAGCGACTTACAATTGCTATATACATCAGAGGTCACACGCCTCTGGAGCAACTAGGGGTTAAGTGTCTTGCTCAGGAACACATTGGTGTCTCACAGTGGATTCGAACCCGGGTCTCTCACACCAATGGCATGTGTCTTATCCACTTGGATATGCTAAGGAATTTGGATACATCAGGAAGATAACTTAAAAAGCAGTCTTTTGTGGTAGAAGTGATGGTTCTTCCATACTTGTAACAAGAAGTAGAATTTACAATTTTGGCTATATGAAGTTTGCACAAAACTAAACAATGATCTGAGATATCATCACTTGGCTGTATAATTTCAACACTAACAACATCAATTCCATGTGACAGTATTAAATCTAGAGTATGATTTCGACAATGAGTAGGTTTTGAAACGTGTTGTCTGACCCCAAAAGAGTTCAGAATGTCTATAAATGCTGATCCCAATGCATCTTTTTCATTATCAACATGGATATTAAAATCACTGTAATGAATTCAATCTTCGTAATCATCGGGAAGAAGGAGGCGGGAACCGGCGGACAATCAAAATGAAACTTTAATAATTCAAAAATAAACACAAAACAGTGCATCAGCCCCTCGCGGACGACTGATGCGCACAAAATGAAACCAAAACCTAAAACAAAGCCCAGGCTTGGTCCTCTCTCGTCCTTCACTGTCGTCGCTCCAGTTTTATATCTTTCCATCTCCTCCGTGGGCCTCGAGACCGGCGGGTCGAAAAGGTGTAGCTTATCTCCAATCACTTCACCGGCCTCGCTCCCACGTCCCTCGGCCCCGCCCCACTCGTCACATACCCCCATCGCCCCTCGGCCCCGCCCCACTCGTCACATACCCCCATCGCCCCTCGCAGGCCGGGGGGTAATCCTGAGACTGCGCCCCCCCCCCCCTCCCTCCGGGGGGACCGTTCACGGGGACCTGTGGGAACCTGGGGGTAGGACAGACGAGGCGAGAGAAACAGAGATGGAAGGAGGAGCGACAGAGATGAGAGAGGGAAGAGAGAGAAAAAAAAAATCCGTTTCCCAGACGCACTGTTGCTCGGCCCTCTACCAGCTGGGCGATCTCCTCCGCGGTGCCTGACGGTGGCACTGGACGGCCCTCGGCGGATGGCACGACACTCCTCCGCCGCCCGGTGGATGCCGACGGCTCCTCCGGTTTTGGGCAGCCGGCAGGATTCCCCCGTTCCCTGCTCCTCCGGATACCTTCACGGAGGCAGCAGGCTCCGGCCCCCTGGCGAACGCCGCCGACTCCTCCGCTCCCTCACGGACGGCAGCCATCCCTCCACATCGCGAGCGGCCGGCAGCGAACTCGCCCGTCCCCGGCAACTCGCTCCAGTCCACCGCCTCGAGCGTCCATGGCGGCACACTCCTCGCCTGCTCGATGGCAACCGCGGATTCACCACAGCGGCGAGGGATCTTCAGCAGCGCGTCCCTCCTTCTCCCGGGTTTCGGCACCACTGTAATGAATTCAATCTTCGTAATCATCAGGAAGAAGGAGGCGGGAACCGGTGGACAATCAAAATGAAACTTTAATAATTCAAAAATAAACACAAAACAGCGCATCAGCCCCTCGCGGACGACTGATGCGCACAAAATGAAACCAAAAACATTGTTATAAATTGAAGCAACACCTCTTCCTTTGCCTTGTAGACGCGGCTCATGTTTATAACAGTAACCTTGGGGGGGGGGGACTCATTTAAAATAATGCAATCATCAGGTTTTATCCAGGTTTCTGTCAAACACAGCACATCTAGATTATGATCAGTGATCATATTATTTACAAAAAGTGTTTTCGTAGAAAGGGATCTGATATTCAATAAGCCAAGCTTTATCATTTGTTTATCCGTATTGCATCTGTTTTTTATTTGTTGAACCTCAATTAAATTGTTTATCTTAACTTTGTTTGGACGTTTTTTGTATTTTGTAGTTCGGGGAACAGACACAGTCTCTATAGTGTGATATCTATACCTCTATAGCACTTGTCAAGGCTGGAGCAGAACAATACAAAACAGTATCATCCGCATAAAAATGACATTTAGCATTTGTTAAATTTTTACACAAGTCATTTATATAAATAGTAAATAAAATGGGACCCAAAATGGACCCCTGGGGAACACCATTTTGTATAAATAATGAGTTTGAGGACACACCATCAACATGAACACTTTGTGTTCTGCCACTCAAATAGTTGCCAAACCATTTGACAGCTTTTGGAGACGTTCCAATATCCACCAATCTCTGAGACAGAACATAGTGGTCAACTGTGTCAAATGCTTTTGAAAGATCTAAAAACAGTGCAGCACAATAATCTTTAGAATCAATAGCACTTATAAAATCATTTAACACTTTCATAGTGGCAGTGACAGTGCTATGATTTTTACGAAAACCCGATTGCGAATCATTTAAAATATTTTTTTGTTAATAAGTAGTCTTTTAACTGGTCACTTATAAGCCCTTCTAAAACCTTGGCTAAAGCAGATAGCTTAGATATAGGCCTATAATTATTTGGGTTTGATCGGTCACCACCCTTTAATAAAGGAGTGACATATGCTGACTTCAAAACACTTGGTATTAATCCAGTTTCAATGGTCAAGTTGAAAATGTGTGTCAAAGGTTCTGCAATATGTTCAGCAGCAATATTTAAAAAGTATGGATCCAACCCATCTGGACCAGCAGATTTCTTAGTATTTAACCCTATTAGAGCATCATACACCTCCTTTGTTACAATACAAACAAGATCAAAATCAATAGGTACATTTTCCCTAGACAAAGAGTCATCCTCTTGTCTCCTCTGATGTTTTGTTGAATGGTCAAACAACAACCCAGAAGATATAAAGTGCTGATTCAGGGAATCTAACATACTTTTCTTGTCTGTAATAATTTTATCGTTTAACTTCAATATATTTGGCATAACAGTATCCCTAGCGTCAGAAGACAGTGATTTTATAACTTTCCAAAATTTTGAGGGATTAGCTGAGCTATCACATAATTCATTTACATAAAAATCTGATTTTGCTTTACGTATTTGAGAGACACATTTGTTTCTCAGGTGCCTAAAATTTTGCCAGTCTGAACTATTTTTGGATTTCTTTGCCATTGACCAAGCAAGATCACGGTCATGAATTAAATCAAACAATTTCTCTGAAAACCACGGATTATCACGGCCTTTAATTTTATATTTCCTAAAAGGTGCATGCTTGTTTATAATATTCAAAAATAGTGACATAAAATATTTCAACGCTATTTCGGGATCTGGTATCAAATTCACTCTGGCCCAGTCACAAAGATTAAGATCAATTAAGATCAAAAAGATCAGATGTCAGGCGCTATGGTGGCTGGTGTCTCTATATTCACGTTCGGTACAATAGAATCACCAATAACTAGAGCCCTTTCATCAGGTTTCTCAGTGGGTGCATCACTGATTGGTCAGAACCTGTTTAATGTTTTGATCGGAACAGAAGAGCGGTGTTTTTACCCACGACTACGCTGCCTCACTGTCACCCAGTTGCCCTGCTGCAAAAGCTCTGTCGCCGGAACCGAACAATGTACAGGAATTCCTGAGCTAGACGCATCCAAAGCTGTATCTCTGTCAGCCTAACTATTTCCCTGCATTTATCACATGTGAATCCCTCATCTGCAACAGATATAGATAAACTGTACATGTGATAAGAGGTGCAAATAACAATAGCAGGAGAAGCCACTTGTGAACTTGTGAAAAACTGGAGCGAGAGAGAGAAGAGGAGAAAAGAAAACAGCGATAGGTTCGAATGAAAACGCTTATGACAAGCTAACGAGTGCTACCGCTTTGCAGGTGTACTGCACTCGCTGATATAAAATAAAAATTAACGATCAAAATTAATCTGATAAGATTGATCGATAATATCAGAAATATGGTGTGAATTAAGTGATTTTTTATCACTTTAAAAAACAGAGAGTGATAGGAAGATAAAGATTCTAGAGAAAAAAATAAAAACAGCTACACGGAGCTACGATTAGCCCATTATTTACTGCAGTAGTTTCCAGGTAGAGATTTATTTATTTATTTTTTACTCACTAATAAATGTGTTTTAAAATGTGGCGAAGTACAATTGTTCAAACAAAATATACTCAAATGTAAGGGAATAATTTAAGATTTTAAAGGGAATTTGAACAGAATCACTGTTTTACGGCTGATCACTTAGATGGTCAGCGATTCATTGAATGAGCCGTATAACATCAACTCTGAAATGGATATTAATATCCAAAGTATAGTGAAAACACTATTAATTACCACAGATAGAAAATTAGGAGAGAATGAGTTTAAGAGAATGAAAATGTGAAATCCCAAGTTTACAGCAATACGTGAAACTGCATAGACTTGAACTTCTCAGGTTGTATGTAACCATGGTTCCCTGAGTAGGGAACAAGACACTGCGTCCACTAGGGGGTCGCTATGGGGAACATCTCGTCATGAACCGTGTCTGACGCATACATTGAAAAAACACCAACAAGTTGGCCGGCAACAGCCCATGGCGTCACTACCGGTGCGACTATAGAATAAATAGGCGCCGAGAGAACACGTCATTTACTTCTTCATCTGAAGCTTGCATCCGAAGCATGGCAGGAAGCTAGAGGACACAGTATTTCATCACCCTACTCAGGGAACCATTGTTACATTCGTAACCTGAGACATTCCCTGTCAAGGGAACTTCGAATTGCATCCTCTAGGGGTCAATATGTGGAACAGTATACCCATGCCGCCATGCTGAGGGGACTGCAAGCAAGAACCATGGCGAGCATTAAGTACAAACTCTACTATTTCCATGGGAGTTTGTCCATGGGACATTAGACGGCATCCAACGTCAGGCTCACTTTCGGTTGTCACAGTAGTCCAAAAATATTTGATGCACTATCAGAGGTGCTATGTTGGATTCTTCTTAATAACTAAAAATTACAGCATGTGCTCCATCTTTTACATGATTTTCTGCTAGTGGATTATAAAAATGCAAAGCCAGAAAGATGCATTTCAGTTTTAAAACACACTTTTACTGATTTAGGTGTTCCCCTTTCTGAGGAAAAAACTTTAATTCAATTCAATTCAATTCAAGTTTATTTGTATAGCGCTTTTTACAATACAAATCGTTACAAAGCAACTTTACAGAAAATTATGTTTCTACAATATTTAGTAGTAGCTAGTAGTTTGTGCACGTTTGACAGGATTTTATAAAAATAAAAATAATAATAATAATACAAGACGTAGTCAGCTAGATGATGAACTATCAATATTATTAATTAATAGTAATTATATGATGCAGTCACACATGTAGCAATAATTGTTAGTTCTGTTTGTTGATTCAAGGTTAGGATCATCTGGGGTCCTCTGAGGGTCAGCATCATCTCTTCTCAGGTGTTCTGGATCCAGACTGGAGCTTGTGTAAATCCTAGTTACCACGGGATGTAAATCCCGTGGCAAAACATAGAAACAAGATAGAGACATCATTAGCATAGCTGCTGATCCAACAAAGTAAAATTAGTTTAACCCAAGCTAAAGAATAAAAATGCAGATGCAACTACACTCACAATTTAAGAGATACATTATTCGAATGCTTGGCGAAAGAGATGCGTTTTTAATCTAGATTTAAACAGAGAGAGTGTGTCTGAACCCCGAACATTATCAGGAAGGCTATTCCAGAGTTTGGGAGCCAAATGTGAAAAAGCTCTACCTCCTTTAGTGGACTTTGCTATCCTAGGAACTACCAAAAGTCCAGCGTTTTGTGACCTTAGGGTGCGTGATGGGTTGTAGCGTGGTAGAAGGCTAGTTAGGTACGCAGGAGCTAAACCATTTAGGGCCTTATAGGTAAGTAATGATAATTTGTAACAGATACGGAACTTAATAGGTAGCCAGTGCAGAGACTGTAAAATTGGGGTAATATGATCATATTTTCTTGACCTGGTAAGGACTCTAGCTGCTGCATTTTGGACTACCTGTAGCTTGTTTATTGACGAAGCAGGACAACCACCTAGAAGTGCATTACAATAGTCCAGTCTAGAGGTCATGAATGCATGAACTAGCTTTTCTGCATCAGAAACAGATAACATGTTTCGTAACTTGGCAATGTTTCTAAGATGGAAGAATGCAGTTTTTGTAACATTGGAAATATGATTTTCAAAAGACAAATTGCTGTCTAATATAACACCCAGATTTCTGACTGTAGAGGAAGTAACAGTACATCCGTCTAGTTGCAGATTGTAATCTACAAGATTCTGTGTACTGTTTTTTGGTCCAATAATTAATATCTCTGTCTTATCCGAATTTAATTGGAGAAAATTATTTGTCATCCAATCTTTTACATTTTTAACACACTCTGTTAGCTTAGATAATTGGGAAGTTTCATCTGGTCTCGTTGAAATATATAGCTGAGTATCATCAGCATAACAGTGGAAGCTTATTCCGTATTTTCTAATAATATTACCAAGGGGCAACATGTATATTGAAAATAGAAGGGGACCTAGGACGGATCCTTGTGGCACTCCATATTTTACTGATGATAAATGAGATGACTCTCCATTTAAGTAAACAAAATGGTAACGATCGGACAGGTAGGATCTAAACCATCTTAGAGCCTGCCCTTGAATACCTGTATAGTTTTGTAATCGATCTATGAGTATGTCATGATCTATGGTGTCGAACGCAGCACTAAGATCAAGTAAGACTAGAAATGAGATGCAGCCTTGATCTGACGCAAGAAGCAGGTCATTTGTAATTTTAACAAGTGCAGTTTCTGTGCTATGGTGGGGCCTAAAACCTGACTGAAATTCTTCATACAGATCATTTTTATGCAGGAAGGTGCTCAATTGAGCAGACACAACTTTTTCTAAAATTTTAGACATAAATGGAAGATTTGAAATAGGCCTATAATTTGCCAGTACACTAGGATCTAGTTTTGGTTTCTTAATAAGAGGCTTGATAACCGCCAGCTTGAATGGTTTTGGGACGTGACCTAAAGATAACGACGAGTTAATGATATTGAGAAGCGGTTCTTCGGCTACAGGTAACAGCTCTTTTAGTAATTTAGTGGGTACAGGATCTAATGAACATGTTGTTGGTTTAGATATAGTGATAAGTTTATTTAGCTCTTCCTGTCCTATATTTGTAAAGCACTGCAGTTTATCTTTGGGTGCGATGGATGAAACTGAAGTGTTAGACGCTGTAGAATCTACATTCGCTATTGTATTTCTAATGTTATCTATTTTATCAGTGAAGAAATTCATAAAGTCATTACTATTTAACGTTGGTGGAATATTTGAATCAGGTGGCGTCTGGTAATTTGTTAATTTAGCCACTGTGCTAAATAAAAACCTTGGATTTTTTTGGTTATTTTCAATGAGTTTGTGGATATGCTCTGCCCTAGCAGTTTTTAGAGCCTGTCTATAGCTGGACATACTGTTTTTCCATGCAATTTTAAAAACTTCCAAGTTAGTTTTTCTCCATTTGCGTTCAAGACTACGAGTTACTTTCTTGAGAGAGTGAGTATTACTGTTATACCATGGCACAGTACGTTTTTCTCTAACCTTTTTCAATTTGATGGGGGCAACAGCTTCTAATGTATTAGAGAAAATAGTGCCCATGTTGTCAGTAATTTCGTCTAATTCATGTGTATTTTTGGGTACAAATAGCAGTTGAGATAGATCAGGCAGGTTATTTGCGAATCTGTCTTTGGTGGCTGGAACAATAGTTCTGCCCAGACGGTAACGCTGAGACATATAGTTAATATCAGTTATACGCAGCATGCACGATACAAGGAAATGGTCTGTAATATCATCACATTGGGGTACAATATCTATAGCAGTAAGATCGATTCCATGCGATATAATTAGATCTAGTGTATGATTAAAACGATGAGTGGGCCCGGTGACATTTTGCTTGACTCCAAAGGAGTTTATTAGGTCAGTAAACGCAAGTCCTAATGTATCATTTGCATTATCAACGTGAATATTAAAATCTCCCATGATTAGCGCCTTATCAACTGTAACTAGAAGGTCTGAGAGGAAATCTGCAAATTCTTTTAGGAATTCTGTATACGGCCCTGGTGGTCTATACACAGTAGCCAGAGCAAGAGATACATTAGATTTCTTTTGCATGTCTGACAGTGTAACATTTAGCAGAAGTATTTCAAAAGAGTTAAACCTGTATCCTGTTTTCTGGGTAACATTGAGAATATCACTATATATTGTTGCAACACCTCCTCCACGACCAGTCTGACGGGGCTCATGCTTATAACAGTAGTTTGGTGGAGTAGACTCATTTAGACCAAAATAATCATTTGGTTTTAGCCAGGTTTCAGTCAAGCAGAGTACATCAAAACTATTTTCTGTGATCATTTCATTTACAATAACTGCTTTGGGTGTGAGTGATCTAATATTTATGAGCCCAAACTTTAAAAATTGTTTTTGTTCATTTACTTTACATTTTTCTGGTTTAATTACGATAAGATTTTTTCTAGATCCTACATTATATTTTGACCTCACTATCCGGGTAACAGACACAGTCTTAATAGTTTTTACAGCACAAGTACTTTTATCATTTAAGCGGGTGGAATAAAACTCATCATAATAGGTATTAGAGAATTGTCTTACTAGTCACATGGAGCGAAGTGTCCTGGAGATGTTGTCAGAGAGCAGCTCCGCTCCGATTCTGCTGGGGTGTAATCCATCAGCGCGAAACAGCCTAGGACGCTCCCAGAAAAGATTCCAGTTATTAACAAATAGCAGTTTCTGTTCTTTACACCATGACAACAACCATTCATTTAAAGCAAAAAGTCTACTGAACCTTTCGTGTCCTCGTCGATACGTGGGCAGTGGTCCTGACACGACGATCGTCGCCGCGGGCGTCGTGCTGCGAACCGTCTCGATCAGGCTGCTGAAGTCCCTCTTCAGCGTCTCCGTCTGCCGCAGCGTGGTTTCGTTAACCCCGGCGTGAAGCACGACCGCTCTGGGGCTCTCGTCGACCTTCAGGATCGCGGGTATCTGCGCAGAAACATCGAGAACACGAGCACCAGGCAAACAATGAGTGTGCACTTTACCTTCGGCTAACGTAGCACTTACGTGTCGGACGATGGAGTCTCCGATGATCACAGCATCGCGTCCTGTCTCGCGGAGGGGAGCGAAGCGGTTCCGGATGGAGATGTCGAAGGCAGGAGGGGGAGAAGTCGTCGCCCGGGACCCGGCTCGCGTCCTCCGCTGTGGATGCACCCAGGGTCCGTGGTGTCCCGGCGTCGCAGTGAAGGACATCTGGGAAGATCGCGTCCTGGGTGCACCGGGCCTGTGCAGAGAAACACACGGAGTAGACGTGGTGGGACTGTTAACAGATCGCTGTATACTTACCCCGGACTTGTGAGCGTCAGCCCGGGATGATTCCAGCGCGGTTCTCCGCTCTCTCAGCTGGGCCTGCCTCACCTCCAGGTCACGAATCTGCTTTCCCACGGCCTCGAGCTCGAGCTGCACAGAGTGGAGACATTCATCCGCCATTAAAGCAAGTAACAGTGAGTACAGCAGTGGTAATGTGTGTGAATAGAGTATTAGCAATGTTAGCGCAGTTAGCTGCAACCACGCCGCTGATGCTAACGGGCTAAAAGCTAATAGCGGACCCGGGAGATCAAAATAAAACTAGTGATAGCGAGGCGCTCTGATTGTTTTTGTTGTAGAATACAATAGAGGATATATTCACACGTTATATAAACGGAAACGATGATGGAAAAAAAACTTTAGGCCCCCTTAAAGCTATCAAGTTTTTAGGCATTACATTAGTTTCAAATCTAATGCAAGCCTTGTTGCCCCCTTGAGAAATTAAATTGCATCAGAGAAATCATGAGAAATACTCAGATGTCTTTTTCAAAAAGAGATTTGCTCTCTCTACTAGGCCATCTTAATTTCGTGATGCATATAATTCCCCAAAGCAGGTCTTTTATTGCCAGACTCCTCGATCTATCCAAATCAGTTAAAGATTTTAAGGACATAGTTACCTTTGATGCACGCTGCAAATCAGATCTCAAGTTCTGGGGCCTCATTTATAAAACTGTGCGTAGGATCCTTACTAAAAATCTACGTACGCACAAAAGTCAAAAATAGCGTACGCAAAAAAATATTCAGATTTATAAAACCATGCGCTCGCACACCTGCACGCAATTTTCACTTTATAAATCACAGCCTACCTGATAATTTGCGCACTCAAAAAAAAGTCATTTACCGCCCTTTATCCGCCCACATTCAACCATATATAGACAATGCAAATTACCTCATTGGCCATGCATATTAAAAGGAGCAAGGAAATTTGTGTTTTTTAAAAACAAAATCATGGCAGCAATGGAGAGCAAGGGCAAGAAGCGAAATTTCTCTGAGGCAGAAATAGAGGTTCTTGTGAGTGAGGTGGATGAAAGGAAGGCTATTTTGTTTGGTGGCCACAGCAGTGGAATTACCAATAAAAAAAAATATTTAGAGTGTCAACACATCACTGCAGCGGTAAACGCAGTTGTTTCGGCAAACAGGACGGTTCCAGATGTAAAAAAGTGGTCCGATCTTAAGGTGGGAGCAAAGAAACGGCTTGCCTCTCACCGACAGAGTGTGTGTGTGACTGGTGGGGCAAAGGCACCCCCGATTTGTCCCCAATGGAGACCCGAATGGCCTCGATTCTCGGCCAAACCAGTGTGTGTGGCATTGTGTCTGAGAGGGAGGAAGACACAGATGTGCTGGATACAGGGGAACCAGGTAAAT
This sequence comes from Carassius carassius, assembly GCF_963082965.1. Lineage (NCBI taxonomy): Eukaryota > Metazoa > Chordata > Actinopteri > Cypriniformes > Cyprinidae > Carassius > Carassius carassius. Next base: position 4,629,950 of record NC_081758.1, on the reverse strand, counting down.
AACTTTATTGCTTGTGTGCTCAATTAAACAAAATAAATTACACAATTGGTTTAGTCCTTATTCTTGCAGGAGTCTGCAGGAGCCCAGTGTGACGAAACTCCCAGCGCAGAGTCTGCAGGGGCTATGGAGTTTCCCGAGGTCCCCAGCACAAGTGCGTCCCGAACGTATGGCACGGCTGGAAGTAGCCGGGTGCTGACTGAGGCTGTTCTGCAGACACAGAGAGACACCATTAATGCAATTACTGTAATCGCAGATGAGCTTAAGTAAATAAGGGTTGTGCTGGGTGACATTGCATCTACATTAAAAGATATTGTTAAAAAATGAACCTCTGCACTGTTGTTCTTCACAAATGGCGCATTACTTCCTGACGGAGCCTTGCTCCCTGATGATGTCCTTCTCGTTGGGGAGGGGGGTGTGGGTCAGGCTCTTCTTGCTGGTGTTGTGGTAGGTCGGGAGGAACAGGGATACCATTCATCAGTGCAATGTTGTGTAAAATAGCGCACACCATGATGATCTGGCATACTTTTTTTGGTTGATATAAAAGTCTACCACCCGAAGCATCAAGGCAACGCCATCTACACTTGAGGAGGCTCTCTCAACTGCTGAGCGCGCACGAGCGTGGGTATCATTAAAGCGCACTTCTTCTGCGCTCTGAGGGTTTGAGAATGGGGTGAGTAGCCAGCGCCTGAGCGGGTAACCGCTGTCACCTGTAAAGTATAACGGATTATTTGTACAATAGGCTTTAACTGTTATGTAAAAACAATTATATGCATTTACTTACCCAGAAGCCAGCCATCGCGAACGGCACCTGCCCTAAGTCGATTCCCTACACTGCTGTGTGCTAGAATAAAAGAGTCATGTGTAGAACCAGGCCATCGTGCCACAACATCCCTTAGAGTCAAGTTGGCGTCACATATGATTTGCACATTTATTGAATGCACATGTTTGCAATTCACATAAATGAATTCATCTACATATGGAGCCCTTATAGCAATATGAGTGCAGTCGATTGCGCCGATTACATTTGGGAAACCGGACATTGCTGCAAATTGCCTTTTGATATTGGCCTGTTCTCCAACAGTGTAAGGAAACTTTATGTATCGATTGGTCATTTGAATAATCCCTTTCAAAACTGCAGGCATTATTGAGCTTAGGGATGGCTGTGAAATCCCAGACCTATGACAAATTAATAGGAATGTTAAAATAAATAAGGTTTTGCTTAAAAAAAATACAAAAATACACTTAGTTACCTGTCGCCTATTTCCCGCTGATATGTCCCGGTTGCCAAAAATCCAAAAACTGAAAGTACTTGGGTTGGTACCGGGATGGCGCGGTTCCGTGTTGTTGGTCTTTGTAATGCTGGGCCAAGTTCAGCACACAGATCCAAGAGCATGGCTCTAGGAAATTATTAGCCACTCATCATCATGGGCTAGGAAATCCTCACGGTCCCTGAATACTCATTCCCTCCGAAGTCTGCCATTGGCATAGTCTTCCAGCAGTGCCAGCGCATCCATCATACAATATGCACTTAAGTGTTGCTGCAGTATGCTATTTATGTTTTCAGCGATCAGATTTAATCATTTACACCTTATCACATTAAACACATAATGAGTGATAGGCCTACATCCATTTAAGAATGGAAGTGAAAGAAATTACATTTACGTACTTTCAGCATATAGTTCCTTTTATGTCTTTAAACTAAACATGCATGTATGTATCTTTATGACACATAATGGTGATTTAATGTTATTTGTATTTTTTGTTGTAACCGGGACCTATGAGCAACTTGTAAATATTGTAAATATTGAAATATGTCAAAGTAAATTTTGGCATTTTGCAAAGGGTTAATTCCCTTTATCCGCAGTCAGTTCCTGAACTCACCATCAGTGTCGCCAAACTGCTTTGTCTTCAAAATGTGCGTACACATGGGTCAGAGTTTGCGTGTAGGTGCGCATATTTTCACATCAAGTTTTTCTTTATAAATCCCACCTTTTGCGCGCTAACTGGCGTACGCATGTTTTCAGCCCTGTTTTGTGCGTAAGCAAGCTTTATAAATGAGGCCCCTGGTCTTTGCTCCTTGAAAATTGGAATGGCATATCCTTTTTTCATTTTGATTATCTGGAGTCTTCTGCAGCCCTTAAATTGTATACAGATACTGCGCCTTCTGTTGTTGTTGTTTTTTTTTGGGGGGGGGGGGGGGGGGGTTAATGGTCAGCAGTTTGCTAGTAAATGGCCAAAGAAGCTGCTATCCGTGCCTGATAAGAACATGCCCACCGCTCTGTTGGAACTATATCCCATAGTAATAGCTGGTATTCTGTGGAGCAAACTATGGTCTAGAAAAAAATTTTGTTTTTTAGCGACAATGAGACAACTGTTAATATTATTAACAAAGGTCGCTCATCAGTTCGTTTATCAACCGATTCGTCAGGTGCCTTACTTGGTAATCTGTCATGGATAACTTAATTTTTCGAGCTGCTCACATTCCAGGCTTAAACAATCAAATTGCTGATTCTCTTCTCGATTTGAATTTCAGAAATTCCACCTCCTATGTCCAGGTTCAGCATCAGCCAGCTTGGTCTGCCCTCCTTTCAGCCCAACCGTAATAGATTTGACATGACCCTTCAATCTTATTTACATTCAGCAGCCAAGTACATGCGCAGTGGTCTAGCAACTTCAACATTAAAAATGTACGACATTGCTTGGTCTCATTTTAGTTCTTTCTGTGCCACCTTCTCTGTAAATATACTCCCTGTCAATGTATTATATGTTAGTGCATTTATAGTCCACTGTTTTGAGGCCCACAAAATGCAGCCTTCATCCATCAAAAGTATGATCACCGGCATTCAATTCCTCCTGCGCTGCTTGAATCCATCCACTATCAGCTTGCTTGAAAATTCATCAGTTCGTCTCCTGCTTAATGGAGTTACAAAAGAGAAACCTAAAGGCGATGATCAATGTCTCCCTCTCACACTTCCACTTTTGAAAAAGTTAATATCACGTCTGAGAGAGGGATGCTTTGGGATTTATTCTGATATAATGTTAGAATCTGTTTTGCTTATGGTTTTCTATGGGTTTCTTAGAGGTGGCGAGTTTTCAACACGCAGAGATTCCTTCAATCTTACAATATCAGATGTTTACATTTTTTTCTCACGACTTCACCACATTTCTAAAGCACTCAAAAACTGACAGGAACAGGGAAGGATCTTTTGTTTATGTGTCTGAAACTAACTCTGCTTTTTGTACTCTGTCATCTATGTTGGCTTATCTGAGGAGTGGTCCACAAGCTCGTCTGGAGGACCCATTATTTACAACTGAGAAGGGAAAGCCTATATCCAGAGCCTGGTTTGCATCCCGTTTCCGCTTGCTTTGTCAATACTGCGGGCTTCCCCCAGAGTATTATTCGGCTCATTCTCATTATTCGGGGATGCTAGAACAGCTTCCTCTACTCCCGTGTCTACCCTTAAAGCTATGGGATGATGGTCTTCGGCAGCTTATGAATGGTACCTCCGGCCAGATACTCGAGCCATCCTGAGGCTCAGAAAGCTATGAGAAATGTGATCTGTAGTTGAAATAAATATTGCTTCATTAACTGATGGTCTTATTTAATTAAAGCTTCATTAATTCAGCCTCCTTCCTCTGCTAGCTTTACGTTGATCTATTGGATTATTAATTTTACTAAATAAGATTGGCTTCGTGAAATGCTCATTTTGATCCTCTGCTGGCTCTTCGACTTAGCAGGAAAAGCCAGGGATGATTGCCTGGTATGGTCTTTTTGGGCTGCTGCTGTTCCCTGACTAGCTTTCATGGAGCTCATGAAAAGGATGGGTAACTCAGAACAGAGCCATACCATCAAATGTAACTTTAACAATCATGCAAATAAAAGATAAAAATTTGACTAAAATAATTGTCTATGGTATGTTTGACTCAAGTGTTCCTGACTGAAATGACAGTTAAGGGGCTTAAAGGGATACTTAAGAGAAATTCTAAGGGTTTATCACGTTTCACCTAAAGAAACCCTTAACTGACATTTAAGGTTAATTTTCCACAGCACCCTTAAATTTAAGGGAAACTTAAGGGAAAATTACACTTAAGGTGTTTTATGCAACCGTGCCCTTGGCTACATACCCAACTTACCTGTTAAGGCCTTGGCCTGCTTTTTGGGTAGAGCTCAATGCTTGGAATCAAGAAAAATTTATTTAAAGGGATACGTCAAAGAGCCTAACATTTTAACTTCTAAAAATCCCAGAAAAGTCTTGACTGTCACACAAGGGCTACTGCTTGCTGTTACATAGGCTTGCTGAAGGAACTGTCTCAACAGATCCCTAGTAGCAAAACCCTGTTTATATAGGTATTAGAGGATACATAGGTGAAGTGGTGCAGAAGATGAACGGGGCTCTACCAACTCAAGAGAGGGCACGAAGCAACTGCACGAAGCCCTCACCATGTAGGATTTTAGAAAGAACGCATAGTACTAGTGTGCAAACTTAACACAGTCAGGATTTTACAAAAGTGCCCAAAGACTTCACGTGCATACTTACCATAATATGGGGCTTTCGTGGCACTCTGAAAAAGCAGCTCATATAAGGAAATGGTGTATTTCAAAACAATATGTTTGAGAGTCATCAACTCGATCTATGGTGATAATGCTGGAGCAGCTAGCAGAAAATATCTAGCTGAATATCTAGCACAACCCAACTCTTCCGAGAGAGGGGGCTCAACCTGCAGCATGTTCCAATGCTGGAACGGCCAGCAGTAGGCTACCTAGCTGAGGGAGTACAGACCCAACTCTCTATGAGAGAGGGGCTCGACCTACAGCCTGATTATGAGTATCAGAAGGGTAAGCGTACTGCAAGCTAGCCAAACTCAGCACATCGGAGAGGTGAAGGTAACATACTCTCACGTAAGAGGAGAACTCCGAATTTAGGAAGAGAGTAGCCCACTCAAGGAAAGTCTTTTTTCTAATGGGGGTGCTGCTAAACTACCACCAGAACAGCCGTTAGAGCGAAGAATCCAATTCCACACAAGGGGAGAGAACTCGGGTTCCTAAGGGGAGGCACCATGCTTGCAATAGCCCTGCATGTTGAGGGAAGCAATGCTTGAGTGTATTAAATAAAGACTCTTTTTGAATGGAGCCCAAGAAGCCATGGTCTAACCCACTCAAAGAAAGGGAATGAAGCTGAGTGCTGAGTCTTGCGCGCACACTTACCACCTATGTTGATTTTAGAAAGTGAGTAAAGAGCTAGCGTGCACAATTACCACTTACGTGGATTTAACCTGCCGAACCTTTGCTTAACCGAACAGGAGAGGCAAGCTCACACACAATCCTCCACGGTGAGGGGAGAACTGCCTGAGACAGCATTATATAAGAAGATTCTCGCAAATGCCACTTGTACTTCCCGCTCAATGCGTCAGCAAGAAGGGATATCCAGGTGACCAGGGAGCCCCTCAGGGCAACCGGACCGGACATCCTTAGTTTTACTAAAAATGAATAATTAAAAATGAGGGGAGTGATGCTTGAGAGTGTGTTACTAGAGACACCGTAGTTGAGTGGAGCCCAAGGTACTATGCTAACCAAGTCAAAGAAAGGGAACAAAGCTCTTCAAGGGCAGGCTCTAAGATGGTTTAGATCCTACCTGTCCGATCGCTACCATTTTGTTTACTTAAATGGGGAGTCATCTCATTTATCATCAGTAAAATATGGAGTGCCACAAGGATCCGTCCTAGGTCCCCTTCTATTTTCAATATACATGTTGCCCCTTGGTAATATTATTAGAAAATACGGAATTAGCTTCCACTGTTATGCTGATGATACTCAGCTACATATCTCAACGAAACCAGATGAAACCTCTAAATTATCTAAGCTAACAGAGTGTGTTAAAAATTTAAAAGATTGGATGACCAATAATTTTCTCCAATTAAATTCGGATAAGACAGAGATATTAATTATTGGACTAAAAAACACTACACAGAATCTTGTAGATTACAATCTGCAACTAGAAGGATGTACTGTTACTTCTTCTACAGTCAAAAATCTGGGTGTTATATTAGACAGCAACTTGTCTTTTGAAAATCATATTTCCCATGTTACAAAAACTGCATTCTTCCATCTTAGAAACATTGCCAAGCTACAAAACATGTTCTGTTTCTGATGCAGAAAAGCTAGTTCATGCATTCATGACCTCTAGACTGGACTATTGTAATGCACTTCTAGGTGGTTGTCCTGCTTCTTCAATAAACAAGCTACAGGTAGTCCAAAATGCATCAGCTAGAGTCCTTACCAGGTCAAGAAAATATGATCATATTACCCCAATTTTACAGTCTCTGCACTGGCTACCTATTAAGTTCCGTATCAGTTACAAATTATCATTACTTACCTACAAGGCCCTAAATGGTTTAGCTCCTGCGTACCTAACTAGCCTTCTACCACGCTACAATCCATCACGCTCCCTAAGGTCACAAAACGCTGGACTTTTGGTAGTTCCTAGGATAGCAAAGTCCACTAAAGGAGGTAGAGCTTTTTCACATTTGGCTCCCAAACTCTGGAATAGCCTTCCTGATAATGTTCGGGGTTCAGACACACTCTCTCTGTTTAAATCTAGATTAAAAACGCATCTCTTTCACCAAGCATTTGAATAATGTATCTTAAATTGTGAGTATAGTTGTATCTGATCAAATGTGCATTCTTATTCTTTAGCTTGGGTTAAACTAATTAATTTTACTTTGTTGGAACAGCAGCTATGCTAATGATGTCTCTATTTGTTTCTATGTTTTGCCACGGGATTTACATCCCATGGTAACTAGGATTTACACAAGCTCCAGTCTGGTTCCAGAACACCTGAGAAGAGATGATGCTGACCCTCAGAGGACCCCAGATGATGCTAACTCTGAATCGACAACAGAACTAACAAATATTGCTACAAGTGTTACTGCATCATATAATTATTATTAATTATTAATAATATTAATAATGTTCATCATCTGGCTGACTACGACTTGTATAAATTTTTCTACAAATCCTGTCATACGTGCACAAACTGACAGTCACCACTTATAAGCTATTAATAAATATTGTAGAAACATAATTTTCTGTAAAGTTGCTTTGTAACAATTTGTATTGTAAAAAGTGCTACACAAATAAACTTGAATTGAATTGAAAGCTGAACGTGTAACCCTTACCGTGCCGTATTTCAGAAAGTGCGCAGAGTCTTGCATGCACACTTAACACCTATGTGGATTTTTAAAAAATACACAGAGCTTATCGTGTGAACTTAAAGCTACCCAAGCATCACAAAGGTGCTGAAACGAACAGGAGAGGAAAGCTCGATAAGACCTTCTAAGGTGAGGGGAGCACTGCCTGAGACCGCATACACAAGAAAATTCTCGGAAATGCCACTTATACTGTCCCGCTCGATGTTTCAGCAAGAAGGGATATTCAGATGACCAGGAGGCCCCTCAGGAGGGTCCTTTGCTGGAGCAATGAAAACATCATTGGTCCAGCATAGGAGACTGCCATACAAGAAGCTCCCACCTAACCTCAGTCAGGCGGAGCTGGTGGTTACAGGAGAATAAGGAAGGGGAAGATAAGGGTAGATGTAAAACTCCCAAAGGGAATGAGCACATACTCAAGTATTACTCCGATTTGGATGAGAGCACTGGCGCCTTGTCTGAATCACATCCTTTAGGTGGGGGAGGAGAGTGAATTGCGACACTAGACTTCTGTGCCTGTCTCCGATCCTCAGACTGAGACGGACCAGGACCCCTATTTTGTTTGGGCTGAGACCTGGATCTTCGTGGAATAAAGGATTTGAAGGCTGCTGAGTGCACCTTCGCATCCCTTGAACCGGAGGATCGAGAAGAAAGCCACTCTCTTTCTTCCTGATATCCGCCAGGTTCACCCACAGATGTCTCTCCATTACCACCATGGCCGCCATAGACCTGCCCATGGCGGAGGCGGCTTGCTTGGTTGCACGGAGAGATATGTGGTGCGGGGAAAGGCCCTTGCCTTTATCCAGGTCTTTCAGCAGATCAGCCTGATATGCTTGAAGCACCGCCATCATGTGCAATGAAGCAACAGCCTGACCTGCTGCTGAATATGCCTTGCCATTTAAGCGAGATGTATCCTGAAGGGGCTTAGATGGCAAGGGGGGAGATTTAAGAGAGGATGCCTCTCCCATAGAGAGATAGCTAGCCAGCGTTCCTTCTAAAGGGGGCATCCTCTTTCTACAGGGGGCATCTGCTTTTGTGCATCTCCTCGATGTTTTGCATAACTCATATGTTAAAAACTATGGATACGAGAAGAAAACAGCCTCTTCCATTCTTTTTAGATCTCTGTAAGGAGATCAGGCAGAAATGGAAGGCTCACCTGAGCTGGAGGGCTGTGGTCAGAAAGATAATGCTTGTCGAGACGTCCTTGCAGCGTTACCCTGCTAGCATGCTTCCATGGCAAGTCCAACTTTGCAATGGCACAATCCATAACCTCCAACAGCTCTTCATACGCAGGGCAAGAGGATTGAGAAGGCTTAGCCTTAGCTTCTTCGCAATCCTTGAACATCTCTTGTTCTTCTTGGGCCGAACCCAATGGAGCATTAGCCTTTGGATCGGAAAGTGTTAAAGAAACAACATCATCCCCCTGAGGCTCTCTCTCATCCATAGCCGACAAGTGCAATAGGGAAAGTCCCTTTCTAAACTCCTCAGCTAGATCCACCTGTGATCCCCACAAGCTCATTTTCCTCCATGCCTCAGCAACAGTGGGTCCTGAACTGCGGGAAGCAGATGGCTTCCCTTCTTTCTTTGAAAAGAAAGACAAACGAGAGCGGAGCTTTTTCATTGAAAAATGCTCAAAGTGTATGCAGACTGCTCCCTCAAGGACATCGCGTGCGTGCTCTTCACCCAAACAAAAAACACGGGTGTGAAATAATGATGACACAGATGCGCACACTGTCTAAACGCTTTGCTAGTGGTCGCCATGTTAAACAAAGCGAGATTTGCTCTTACCACTTTCAATTGCATGCTTCAAACATGCTTCTATAGTCGCAACGGTAGTGACGTCAGGGGCTGTCACCGGCCCACTGGTTGGTGTTTTTTCAATGTATGCTTCAGACACGGGTCACAATGAGGTGTTCCCCATATCGACCCCTAGAGGAAGCAGTTCAAAGTTCCTTTGAAAGGGAACAACCATCAATCACTTTATTAACCCTCGCAGTTCCTCAATGAGGTTAAAATTATATTAGATAGCTACACCAGTTTAGATCAGAGTCAGGAGGTAAGTTACTTGCATTGCCTGTGTAAAGGGGGTTCCCTTTGTTGTCCTTGAAATGGTGGTTTCCCGAGGTTGCTGATTGGCTGGAAGTTTAGTAGTCGTTGAAGTAATGTCTTGGGAAGCCTGTGGTTGGGAGTTGTTTGAAGACACGGAGTTGTGGGCTGGTTGAAGTTTCAGATGGGCACTCAAGGTCTGACTCTGAGACACTGCGTTACAAATCTTAACTCAGAACATGAAACTCTCAACGAAAAAGAAAATAAACTAAAGTAAAACAGAAGTAAAGTTTGATGAGACTATGTGGTGTTTCTTCTCATCGTGGCTAAGTAGCAGCAGGCGTGCAGGCCGAAGCATGCTTGAACAGTGCTCAAAGAACACACAATGTAAAGACAGAAGGCATGGCTAAGAGCTAAAACCGTTCATAAATCTTGTTTTCTTATCAATCAAGTGGTCTGAATTTTCCCGCTCTTGCAGGATGTAATTTTGGACATGATTCCTATGACAAGAACATGATTTATTTGACAAATAATTGACGGTCAGAAACGTTTCAAGCAAGCAGATTCAAACAAACACATACTAAGCATGAATATGAATCCTTAAGCTATTCAATATTATTATTAAAAAACACATACACAATAAGTGATTAGAAACAATAATCATTCAATAAAATATGTGGGTTAAATATATGATATGGAGTTATTGTGTGCACAATTTATTTATTTTTTCCTGCATGTCATGTGCGGGGCTCTGTAGGACTGATATTCATTTATACATCTTTTTGAGTTCATTTTGGTGCATCTACATCTGTAAAAGAAAGTTTATGTGCCATTCTTTGACATAAGGACGTTCTGTGCAGACCCAGTGGTTGAAAGGTCCTCTTGAAGAAATTTCAGTCTGATTCTTGTCTTCTAGGTGGGGGGAAGTCAATCCAAAGAGCTTGTGCTCGTGATTATTATCATGGATTTGCATGTGATGTTCATGCTGTGCATCTCTTTGACCATCATTCTTGATTACTTGCCCCAAATTTGATAATATCCTCTCCCGAATTGGAATTGTTCTTTTGTTCTAATGCTGAAAGCTGTTCACGCTGCTAGTTAGTGGAATTGCTTCTGACTTGAAGCAAGTGCTAGAAATTGATTTACAACATCCTGTTGTCTTGAGCTTTTCTGTTGAATTCGGCCCCTCATTTTTAAACTATGCTCCTGATCAAATCTTACAGTTTTATGGTTCGGGTCTGATACCCTACATAAGTAAAAGTGAAATTACAGATTTAAAAAATTACTTTAAAAAGTAAAAGTACACAAAAAAGCTACTCAATTACAGTAACGCGAGTAAATGTATTTCGCTACTTTACACCTCAGTTCAGAAGTGGCTTAACAAGAGGAATACGACAATTGTAGCCAAATTCCTTGACATGACTGTATGCCTTGACCCCAGCCTCAGTCCATTCCTTGTGAAGTTCACTCAAATTCTTGAATCGATTTTGTTTGACAATCCTCATAAGGCTGTGGTTCTCTTGGTTGGTTGTGCATATTTTTCTTCCACTCAACTTTCTGTTAACATGCTTGGATAAAGCACTCTGTGAACAGCCAGCTTCTTTGGCAATGATAGTTTGTGGCATACCCTCAATGTGAAGTGTGTTAACCCCTTTACGTGCAAGCATCGCCGACGGCCCCAGTTTATTGTTTCACTTTCACAGCACATTAAACGTCACTCTCTTACTTGATCTGGAAAAACTGTGCATCAATTGACAGTTTAAAGACTCTAGCTTCAATATTTGACCAACGTTTTGATAAAACATTGTTGCAGTGACAGTTATTTAGTAATTTATGTCAGGAGTGCAGAATAATAAATCCGTATTATGCCACATTTTGAATAGAAATTCACCACTCATTCATATTCAGTCACGTCAGCAGCGGTTTATTTGTGTTCACATAGACTCACTGAACAGCATCAATAAGGATTTATAGACCAAAGATGCATATCTGCGGAGATATATGGATATGTTTACTGATGTTTACTTCATATTTCTTCAGACAGAATCATAATTTCTATTCATTTTCCACTGATTTACACGATCTGATGATAAATATCCTAAAATGCTAACTTGTGCAGCAATGAAAAATGCTACAAATAGCGAACCAGATATCATTAAACTGTTGTGTTTTGAACTCTCTCACAACAGACATGGAAGAGAAGACAATGCTGAATAAAGTTATAGTTTTTGCTATTTTTGGACCAAAATGTATTTTTGATGCTTCAAAAAATTCTACCTGACCCTCTGATGTCACATGGACTACTTTTATGATGTTTTTCTTACCTTTCTGGACATGGACAGTATACCATGCATACAGTTTCAATGGAGGGACTGAGAGCTCTCGGAGTAAATCTAAAATATCCTAAACTGTGTTCCGAAGATAAACGGAGGACTTACGGGTTTGGAACGACATGACGGTGAGTTATTAATGACATTATTTTGATTATTGGGTGAACTAACCCTTTAAACACGTTGGGTGACAAACAGCTTTAGTTTGGGGTTTAAAGAAAGAAAGAGGAAGAAACATTATGATCTAATCCTCCTGCAGTGGGGTGCATGAAGCCCCAATCCCAGTATACACATTTAATTGAATCAGTGCTTGAGACAGTGGAGAGAGCAGCTTGTTAATGAAGAGTAATGGGAGAGATCAACTAGCCAAGCAGGTATTCCGCCGAGAGATTATAGCGCCCAACTGAGAACACTGGACAGATTGTGCCCGGCAATTACACTGAACCCGGAAGGAAATACAGCAGAAGAAAATAATTTGACACGGTTGGTGTGGAGGATTTCAAAACAATGCTTGTGTGTGTCACTGTGAGTTTTTAAAGTACACCGATAGCACTGCACTCACAGGGATGGCCTCAGTATGAAATATGATCTTGATGAAATTGAGTCGCATGCATAAATTATTAGAGAGAGAGAAAACTACATGGGCCAGGGGCCAAAGACAAATTCTCATCTCAGCAAATGAGGGCTGCCGCTGCCAGGCTGAAGAATTTGCTTAATGACCTTCGCCTGTTCAAGGTAATGTAATACAAAAATAATAAACAATAAACAAAAATAATAAAAGTAGGATGAAAAATTGAAATAATTATCAGTAAGAAAAAATGTTGATTACGGTTATTGTTTGTGTTCCTCACATCTGGCTTTAAAAGATCTAAACAAACATGCTGAACATTGGATGCAATGGTGCTAATGGTGATTGCTAACAGTGAGCGAGAGTGGACAACCCATGACAATTAGTCAGACAACAAACAGATGGTCAATTAACTTCCATTCATTCATTGCATGGAAAAAGATTGCTGCTAACCCTTCAGTTTGTGCTGTTGCTTGGTGAGTGAATTTGTATCTGACTGTGTTGGTCTAGTGAACTTTATTGGCTAAGTCTGTAATTTTGCACATAACTACAAAAACAGTTACTGTTACTAAACAGGTTTCCTGTACAGTTCGCAAGTCCATTGTTGATTTTGACGTCATGTTGATTTTAAACTTAATGTGGTTCAAATACAGTATACTATCTTTGAAATAAGTCTTTTCTGCTCACCAAAAATTAGGTCCAGATTATCCTTCAGAAATCATTCTAATATGCCGCTTGAGAAACATTTAGGTTTATTATCAATGTTGGAAACAATTGAGCTGCTTCATATTTTTGTGCAAAAAAAAAAAAAAAAGACCGAAACAAGATTCTTTGAAATGCATGATGAGACGTGTCTCTAAATTTCCAAGCAAATGTCTTTCAAATCATTTTGATGTAAAATTTAGATTTCAGGCTAGTTAGTAATTTCAATTGGGGTACCAATTTAATGTAGAGAGAATAATAATAATAATAATAATAATAATAATAATAACTTTAACTTGTCTGTTTAACATAAATGAAACATTTAAAATTAATGGCGAGACACACAATGTGAAAAGATTATAAAAGAAAACGGACATCATACTTTCCCAGTTCATTGATTACATTAAGAATCACAAACATTTTATTTTCTGAAATTGTATATGTAGACATGCAAATGAGCATTATCTAATTAAATATGTACTAAATTTGATACATTTCTAGAACAAAATTCTTCAAAATTCAAAATTTTTGTTTGATTTTGTTGACAGATTTGTTACAGAGGGGAATTTGGATTTATCTTTTTTCACTTCATGCATTATAAAATGCTGCCAACAACCAGAAAAAAAAAAGATTGTATTATATCAAGAAAATTATATAAGTAGAGCCATGTAGTATGATTTATTTTGCCTTTTCACATACAGCATAACACAAGCCAATAATGTTAATAATTTTCAAGGTTATGCTTTTAATATTTAGTGCAGGGTCTATTCAATGTCAATTATGGAAAACACATTATGCAAACTGAAATAAGTCGAGTATAAGTATAAGTATAAGTCTGAGTATAAGTCGCATCAGTCCAAAAATACGGCACGACAAGGAAAAAAACATATATAAGTCGCACTGGACTATAAGTCGCATATATTTAGAACCAAGAACCAAGAGAAAACATTACCGTCCATGTTTTCCATGTTCATCTATGTTTCTTAGTGTAGACTACAGGAGCACTGAGCAGCATAGAGCGCCCTCTCGCGGCTGTAGACAGTAATGTTTTCTCTTGGTTCATTTGTCTCGGTTCATGTCAAATTAATTTTGATAAATAAGTCGCACCTGACTATAAGTCGCAGGACCAGCCAAACTATGAAAAAAAAGTGCGACTTATAGTCCAGAAAATACGGTGTATATATATATATATATATATATATATATATATATATATATATATATACATATAATCTATCTAGAGCTTAAAACTATCCTCAGTTTACATACAATATAATAGTAGAGCCAGTATAAAATAAACTTCAATCAAATATCTAGATTCTTCTTCCGATGCTGATTGGCAAACTGGTTGGCAAAATCATTTTGGTAAGACTTGGGACTCGGCTGTCCACCCCTCAGTGTTTAATTGCTCCATTTACTTGCTTCTGGAATGCTTGATTCTGACTGTTTAGTCATGACATTCAATGATCTGATATTTCAGATGGCTAATCCCCATATCCACTGATTGGCTTCATCACTCTGTCTCCTCTCCACTAGTAAGCTGGTGTGTGGTGGGCGTTCTGGCCCACTATGGCTACCGTCGCATCATCCAGGTGGATGCTGCACACTGGTGGTGGATGAGGAGATACCCCCTTACTATGTAAAGCGCTTTGAGAGCCTAGAAAAGCGCTATATAAATGTAATGAATTTTATTATTATGATTATTTCCTAATCGAAGGCCCTGTGCACATAAACATGGGTTCGTCCACACTCACATGTGGATGCTTGTTGTGACACCTAACACCATGTGATGTTGAGTCGGCCGACCGGACCAGATAGTTAGCATGCTAGATATTTGTTTGGCGCCTGTGAGGCATCTGCGATGCTTCAGTGAGCCTCTTTGATGCATCATTCAGTAGTTTACACATAAAGATTGCCGAGCACTGATCACCTGCTGATTTTCCTCGACCTGTCGGCGAGCTTGTTAACTTAATCAGACTTAAAAACCTGTAGTGTGAACTATGTATTATTTGTGCTTTGTGTGTTGTGACTAGAGCACAGCAGAACTAAGACAACATTGTAAAGAATAAGTGAGGAAGTCGGGGGCTGTGATTTCATCTAAACATAGAATTCATTTTAAAATTCTTAATGATTGATTTAAAATAGTTGAAAAATAATTGCTATGCATTTTTAATACGATTCCTAAGTTCTGAAATATTGAATCAGAATTGTTGAGGAAAGAATCACAATGCATTGGAATTTCTTATTTTTTTTTTCATTCCAAAATTTCAGAATTTTATCAGAATTGTTGAGGAAAAAATTCTGATGCATTAGAGAATATTTCTCCTTCCATTCCAAAATTCTTCATAATCAAATCAGTATCAAGGTCTTTTTTTTCTTCCATCTCTAAATTCTACAGAACCATTGAGGAAAAACCGTGATGTATTGAAGAATCATTTTTATTCATCAGAATGACTAAGAAAAGAATTGCCCTTTTTTTTTACCAGTACAGTACAGTTTTTATATTTTGCAAATCCAATACAGCAAAAGTATTCAAACAGTTTCATTCTCTTTGTTATTTTATATGTTGAACAGTGTCAGAACTAAAGAGAAGTCAGGGAGAACAGATAAATAAAATTTACCATGCACAAAGCAACTAAAAATGTTGTAGTGCCAACAGCAATGGCAGAACCTCCATGTCAAATGTACTGCAATTAGCTTCAGGCCAATTAAATCTCTTTGAGAAATGGGACACTGGGCGGTGTACACCATCTGGGTCCACATGTAGCAACACCAAACTAGCTCTCACAGCAATGACTTCAAGTGTAGTTTGGAGAAAAAAATTGTGCAGTGAAGAGGCTGTCTTTCATAGACCAAATGAAACATCATCATACATCAGATCAGTAGGAGAAACTACTACACAAGCACAGCACATCTGTAGCTGATTGTTATGTGAAACTATAAGCCATGACATTTGCCAACTATGGTAGCCCATACTCAGAATTGGTGCTTTTCATTTAACCTGTTAGCCAGCACCCCCCATTATGGGACTCACAGCTGAAAGTGCTCTAACTAACTTATAATTGTAATAGTTTCCTACTTCAGTGGGTTACAAACATAATTTTGGTGTCTTTAGAAAGAAGACCCTTTTGGGCTTCAATTTTTATCAACCAGATTTGATAATGCTCAAAAATTTTAAAAGTTATAGACACTAAAGTGCCTTGAATTTTTTTTACCACTCTTAAATATTTTTTATTTGATATAAAAATACATGAAATAAGTCCTGGAGCAATGGGTTGAAAGCCACATGTTTCATGAGTTTCTATTTCAAATCTGAATAAAATATCATGAAAAATGAGACTCCTGCAAATATTTTTCTGAGACTATGTCTACACCCCCCACCCCCCCAAATATAAGAAAATATATTTCCCAATAGTATTGAAGGCTTCTACAAACTATTTAGTCAGTAAACATACCACTGCATATTTTTTTTTTCAATTATAAAACACTAGACATAAACTTAGATATCATATAAATGATTTATTTGAGCAGTAGAAAAATAAAATAAGAATAATTTGAGTAAGAAAAATAAGAATAATAAGAAAAATAAAAAAAGATTTAACATTGTTTGCCAATATAGAACATCCTGAGATTGCTAGAGATGCATATTTTACAATGAATTACGATGCAAATAAGTGCTGATGTGCTGATGGCCACTTATACAGATGTTAATAACACAAATTTGCCGAAGTAAATAATCCACTCTCTCTATTCATATAGACGCGTTCACTTTGATAGCCGTGACCATTCAGTAATAGCGAGCTGATTTGGGCTGATTTGCACTCAAACAGATGGTAATCATGCACATACATTAACATTCAACATAAAACACACTCTCACATATATAAAAACTCTCTAAAATAAAAAGAAAGACAGGAATTTGCGATCGCTGTAAGTTCCGCCTCCATCAGCTGACAGGTGCGTCAGAGCGCGTCACCAGCTCTGAGGAGAGAGCGCCAAATTCAAGTAAACTATTTTCTGCCTATTTTTCATTCATTCTTTTTTCCGGTGGATCGCCTCATTCTGTTTGTGACACTGTACGCTGCAAAACCGTGCCGTGTTTTTACTACCAAGACGCAGTTTTCGACCGTGAGTTATTCCATAACGGTCGCAAACAATTCTCTCGCTGAAGAAATGAAATGTAAACAAAGGAATTATGATCCATATTACAACGTTATTGCTTCATTGGACTAAACGTGCTTCATGAGATGTCGTTCAGTGGACCCTTACCTTTCTAACTAAACCGGGATTTACAGCTGTGGATGTGTTTATGACTCGTTATTACGACGGATCTGGTATGTACAGCGTTTTCAATGTTTATTTTTTTATGTGAACTGCTTACACAAATGTAGCAAATACAGTCTTTATAAGCTTTCCATTGAAAAACAGCGATCTGTCGTCGATGCTTGAGGCTTGGATCTTTATAATGATACATAGTTTGTCAAGATTAAATTTGTCCTGTTTCATTTAATCTATTCATAATCACTTGCATGTGCGTGTGGGAGAGGCTTTGAGGGCGAGGACGTCGGGGTGCAGGTTAACAGGTTAACCCATTCAAGTGCACACACACAGAGCAGTGAAAAGTGAACACACTCCTGGAGTGCCTTGCTCAAGGGCACTTCAGCCATGGGTATTGAGGGTGGAAGAAAGTGCTGTTCAATCCCCCCCTCACCTAGAACTCCTGCCAGCGCCAAGACTCGAACCTGTGACCTTTGGGTTACAAGTTGTCACGGTTGATAGAACAGTTGTCTGGATTTGTTACGATTTGGGTGGAGTTATTTGTGTGTCTCGTCTGCACTGATCATTTCATGTGGGCGTCACCCTTTAATTGTTCCATCAGCGACAGCTGCCATTCATTTCTTGCTCCTTATTTATTGCCCTGTCTTTCGTCTGGTGTATGTCAGATCGGTGTTCGTGCCTAGTTTCTCATCCTAGTTCTTTCCTGTTTCTCATGCAAGACGGACTGCTTCACTTCCGCACTCACCGTGGTTTCCTCACCTCCTCAACCCATTGTCCATCTCAGTCCCTGCGTCACGATCTCTTGCTGCTAGGTTACACACCTGATCCCTGGCCACCAGCGTCCTTCCCCATTTCCATCCAGTTTACCTGCTTGTTGTTTCTCTGACGTCTGTGCTTCCTTACTCATTAAATCATCATTGCTCTTGCATTTACTTCCTCTCATAATTTCCACGTTACTGATCGATCTGACCAAACCATGGAAGCAGCAAGCTCATCCTCGCTGGAGGAGTTCATCCATCACAGCGTCTCCCAGATGGATCAGCAGCAGGAGAGCATCACCAACACCAGACGCACAGTTCACGTGTTCGTGATGCAGGTGTCAGAGCTTACCCAGCAGATCCAACAGCTTAACGTTCCAGCTGCGCTGCCCGCACCATCTGTTCCCAGTGCTGCCCCCGAGACAAGCCATTAATGGCTTAATTAACTTGGCTCTATGGGTGGATGCCCATATTGAGCGACTGGAGCAGCACACTCATTCCACACGCATCCCCAGCAAACACTGGAGCTCAAAGCAGCAGGACGGAGAACACGGTCTGTTCCGATGTCGATCACGAGCCCAAGCAGGTGGGGAGAGCTCGGCTGTCCTGGGAGGAGAGAGAGAGCCGGAGGTCCCATGGACTCTGCCTTTACTGTGGTAATTCTGGACATTTCTTACACTCTTCTTATACTATTGCCCAGTAAAAGAGCAAACCCGGTAGTAAGGTTGAGATCTCAGTTAATGCTCCAAATGGTCAAGAACTTTCCCAACATCACACATACTACTGGAGCCATAACTCTCATCAACTCCGGCAATCATAGAGACAATTATATTCCTCCTTCTGGACTCCCCGGTTGCACCCATTGTTTTAGGCCACCCTTGGCTGGCGAAACATAATCCCCGGTTGGATTGTGGCTCGAACTCTATTACTATGTGGAGCAAGCATTGCCACGAGTCCTGTCTGGTGTCTGCTTGTTCGTCTGTGTTTGTTTCTGTGTTTCAGGAGAAGGCAGTGGTTCTGTCAAACATGCCCGCAGAGTACCTGGACCTGAAGGAGGTGTTCAGTAAGTCTTGCGCTTCTTCTCCTCCTCTGCATCATCTCTATGACTGTGCCATAGAGGTATTACCAGGTAAATCTCCATCTAAAGACAAGCTTTACTATCTTTTTATCCCTGAGAGGGAGGCCATGGAGAAATATATTTCTGATTCTAGCAACGTGGTTTATCCGACCTTCCTCTTCTCCTGTGGGGGCAGAGTTCTTTTTTGTTGGTAAGAAGGATGGTTCTCTGCGACCTTGAATTGATTACTGAGAGCTGAACAACATCAATGAGAAGAATAATTATCCTTCGCCGTTGATATCTTCAGCCTTCGAGAGATTGCTAGGAGCATCCATTTTCACAAAATTGGATATTTACGTAACACTTATCATTTGGTTCGCATCAGGAAGGGGGATGAATGGAAAACCACGTTCAACACCCCCAGAGGGCACTTTGAATATTTGATTATGGCATTCGGACTTTCCAACTCCCCAGCTTTGTTTCGCCTCCCATCTTAGTAGCCCCCTGATCCCACACATCAGTTCGTGAAGGAGGTTGACGCATCATAGGTGGGAGTAGGTGCAGTTCTTTCCCAAAGTGCTTCCTCAGACAACAAGATGCATCCTTCGCGCGTTCTTCCATCGTTGATCACCTGCCGATCATAACTATGACATTGGTAACAGAGAATTGTTGGCCGTCAAGTTGGAGCGTTGGAGTTGGAGGAGTGGCGTCATTGGTTAGAAGGGTCGGGGGTACCTTTTATCGTTTGGACCGATCATAAGAACCTTGATCTTTATATAAGATCTAAAAAAAGACTCTAGCTAAAAGACTTAACTGCAGGCAGGCTTGGTGGGCACTTTTTTCAGATGTTTTGATTTTTCCCTCTCGTACCGCCCAGGTTTCAAAGAACATCAAATCCGACTCTTTATCTTGTATTTTTCATCCATCCAAACATCCGGTTACTCCCAAGTGTATTTTACCCGGGAAAGTAGTTATCTCCACACTCATATGGGAGGTCGAATCGACAGTCAAGACAAGTTTACCTGCTTGTTATTTATCTGATGTCTGTGCTTCCTTACTCTTTAAATCATTATTACTCTTGCATTTGCTTCCTCTCATAAATTCCACGTTACACAAGTCCAACTCTCTAACTCTCTATTATGCCACATCTGCCTCCAAATCCTTTCTTTTAATTAATTTGTCTGTGCAGCTTTGCCAAAATTACCATTTTTTATGCTCTGAAGGTAGCGGCAATAGCAGTTTCTTCTAAAAACAATAGTTGAACAAACTTCCTGGGCTTTATGTGATCAATAACAAAACCTTGCCACACAGTTATTCCCCACAGCAAAAACAGAGGGAAAGTTGTGATGGATAAACAGAACAACTCAGCAGAATAATGTAGACAGCAATCTTCAGAAAAGTTGGGTTGTGCGAGTGTGAGTCAAAACTGAACACCTGAATTCATGAAAAAAAAAACATTCTTAATATTGACTTAAGTATAAAGTGGAGACTATTGTATTCCCAAAAACTTTTCTTAATATTGTTATAAAGAGAAAACAAAATAATTTGAATCCCTTCCAGTTAGTTTGTTCGTTTAATGAATGTTTTTGTTTGTTTCAAATATTAAGCTTTGCAACATAACACCAGCTACATATAATACAGTATATATTACTGTAATTAAGGACGTGCACAAGTAATTTAAGGTGACACCAGTCGATACTGTAAACAGTGATCATATGTCATGATATATGACTTTTATGTCATGATATAGCAGTTTTTACTGAATCCAAAATTCAGCTGCTTTATGTAAATAACTAGAAGAACAACAGTAAACAGTTTCTGCTTCCAACCAGTGTTTATGATAATAAATTATGATAAAACAATTATAATAATAATTAGGGGTGCTCCGATCACGATCAGCCGATCGTTATGCGCATCTCGTCAGTAAAGCCGGTTCTCTAATCAGCGGTTAATTCCATCAGGTGCGTGATTTCACATAGAGCAGCTGTTACTACACAGAGCCATTGTTAACTGAAAAGATGCGCAAATCCACGTTTAATTTTCAGCGTTTATTGGCGCATCTTCTCAATTTGTATGTTCCGAAGCAAGGACACAAAATGACCCCAGCTTCAAGCTGTCTACCAGCAACACCATGACTCCCAGGTATGATAAGCCCTCATTTAGGAACACTGTATCCAAAGGTTTCATTTCTGCACACAAGACAGATATAACCACACCACTGAAATGTCAAACTGAGAAAAGGGAGAAAATAGATGATTTAACTAAAATCTGTCCTATCCATAACAAACCCCACCCCCTTGTAAAGTGCAGAGGATTCAGAGAGAAGCCCATGAAGGAACGCAGAACCTATCTTAAGGAAAATGGCGTATGTTTTAGATGTTGTGCATTAACCTTTCACTTAGCCAGAGACTGCAGAATGCCACTGAAATGCAGAGAATGTGAAAGTGAATTCCACTCAACAGCTATGCATCCAGGTCCGGCTCCTTGGACCTCAAACCCAGCAGAACAAGTGCGTACAAAACATGAAATCGAAAGAGAAGAGAACCTCAGTGACTCAGCTGCTGTAAGTTCCCAATGCACAGAGGTATGTGGTACTAACTATTCAGCTCGTTCTTGTTCAAAAATATGCTTAGTGAAAGTGTATAAGACAGGACAATCAGAGCATGCAGTCAACATCTATGCAATCCTTGATGACCAAAGTAATTGCTCCTTGGCTCGTTCAGAATTCTTTGATTTGTTCGATGTTCAAAGCAACCCATGTCCTTACTCACTCAGAACCTGTGCAAGTGTTATGGAGATGATGGGCAGGAAAGCATATGGATTCCAGATAGAAGCACTTAGTGGAGGTGTGAGCATCGATCTTCCTCCACTTATCGAATGCAATGAAATCCTTGATAACAGGTCAGAAATTCCAACCCCAGAGATAGCACTTTGTCATCCTCACTTGAAATCTATTGCAAGATTCATTCCAAAACTAGATTCAAATGCCCAAATCCTGCTTTTATTGGGGAGAGATCTTATCAGAGTGCATAAGGTCAGGCAGCAAGTAAACGGTCCTCATAATTCTCCCTTCGCCCAGAGACTTGATCTAGGCTGGGTCCTGATCGGCAAAGTCTGCCTTGGTAATGCTCATAAGCCGACTGTAAGCAACTTTAGGACAAATGTGCTAGAAAATGGCAGACCTTCTTTCCTTACTCCTTGTGGAAGTCACATATCTTTGAAAGAGAGGACAAAGCATGGCGGGGAGTCCAACCAACACAATAGTCTAAATGCAGTAACAAAGGGTCCATAAGACATCTAATGACATTGGTCACTCAGTGTTCGAGAGAATTAAAGATGACAACAAGTGTGCTCTTTCATTTGAAGATCAAGCCTTTCTAAAGATCATGGAGAGGGACTTTCACAAAGATGAGAGATACTTCTGGGTCGCTCCTTTACCCTTCAAATCACCCCGACCACTTCTCCCTAACAATTGAGATCAAGCACTCTCTCGACTTCTCTCCTTGAAACGCACTCTAGACAAAAGACCAGGTGTTAGAGAAAACTTTCAAGAATTCATGGGAAAGATGTTCGAAAACAGGCATGCCGAACTAGCTCCTCCGCTCAAAGAGAATGAGGAATCCTGGTATCTACCTATCTTTGGAGTCTATCATCCACGGAAACCAGAGCAGATAAGGGTAGTTTTCGATTCCAGTGCACAGTACCATGGTATCTCTTTGAACAGCACCCTTCTTATCAGACCCGACATGAACAATTCTCTCCTTGGAGTGTTGTTGCGCTTCCGAAAAGAACCTATAGCCATGACTGTTGACATTCAGCAGATGTTCTCTTGCTTTGTGGTACAGGATAATCACAGGAAGTACTTAAGGTTCTTGTGGCACCGAGACAACGACATGTCAAAAGAGATCACGGAGTACCAGATGCGTGTACATGTCTTTGGAAACAGCCCTTCTCCTGCCATTGCAATCTATGGTCTCAGACGTGCTGCACAAGAAGGTGAACGTGAACATGGGTCAGACACTCGCCAATGTGTTGAGAGACATTTTTACGTTGATGATGGTGTGATATCTCTGCCAACTGAAGAGGATGCCATCAGTCTACTGAAGCGTACCCAGAAATCTCTTGCACAGTCAAATATAAAACCCCACAAAATAGCTTCAAATTCAACCTCAGTGATGAAAGCCTTTCTTCCAGAGGATTTAGCCAAAGGCATAAAAGACCTGGATCTTACCAAAGAAACTCTTCCTAGTCAGCGGAGTCTTGGACTATGCTGGGAAATGGAGTCAGATACATTCACCTTTCATGTCACAAAGTCTAAGAGGCCTTTCACTCGTCGTGGAGTGTTGTCTGTCGTCAACAGCCTTTACGACCCACTTGGTTTAGTAACACCAATTACTATAAAAGGAAGAGTTTTACTGCGGGAAATATCTCATGACACAAGCGACTAGGACGTCCCACTCCCTGAGTCCAAACAAGAGGAATGGGAATTATGGAAAAATTCCTTACAAGATCTGAAAAATCTCCATATACCACGTACTACGTCTAAGGGACTATGTCTAAGGGACTACTACGTCTATACCACGTCTAAGGGACTACGGATGTAAATTAGCCCTATGGCTATAATCTGGCATGTTTACGTCTGTTTTTGTTGTTTCAATGCAGATGTTCATTAATGTGCATTGTCCCTATCAAATAAATAAATAAATAAAAAAAAGTACATATGTCCTACTCTCACTTTCTAGTTCAAAGTACAGAGAGATATGTCTGTTCTCAGACGAATCCAACATGGCTATAGCTGCAGTGGCCTATCTTCGAGTTTTTACTGAAGAGGCACTAAGTCATGTAGGATTTATTATGGGCAAGGCAAAACTGAACCCTCGTCTACAGCCCACCATTCCACCCCTTGAATTGTGTTCAGCTGTATTAGCTGTTGAAATGGCAGAAATATTATGAGAAATAAATGAAGAAATTGATTTCATTCCAGATGCAGTCAAGTTTTACTGCGACAGTAAGGTAGTTCTTGGCTACATATTCAACGAGACCCGGCGTTTATTTGTGTATGTACACAACAGAGTGCAGAGAATCCATCAAAGTACGGTCCCAGAACAGTGGCACTTCGTACCAACAAACCAGAACCCAGCCGATATTGCCACTAGATCAGTGTCTGCATCACAGCTTGCTAACACACAGTGGTTTAAAGGTCCAGACCTTCTGCAAAAACCTCTCACAGTTCAACAAGAAACTCAAAAGTCATTTGAGTTGGTAATGCCAGAACTGGATGGAGAAATCCGACCTCATGTCACAAGTTTTGAGCCTCTCACTGAAGAAAGGCATCTTACTTCAGAACGCTTTAAACGCTTCTCTTCCTGGAAAGCACTCCTGAGAGCTATCGCACTGCTTATCCACATAGTTAGTTCTTTCAAGCCGATCTCAAATACTCACACAAATGAATGCAAAGGATGGCACATATGCAAAAGGGTCAGAACTCCTGAAGAGCTCTTAGCAGCCAATCTTGTTATCCTTAAATCTGTACAGAAAGAAACATTCCACGATGATTTCAGTGCCTTTGCAGAACAAAGGAACATTCCGAGAAGCAGTGCACTTAAAAAACTCAATCCTCAGATTCACAATGATCTGCTTAGAGTAGGTGGACGTCTGAAAAATGCTCCTCTGGATCAGCATGAGAGGAATCCGATTATTGTTCCCAAGAACAACCATGTCACAACCCTGTTGGTGAAACACTACCATCAAGAAGTGAAACATCAAGTTCGTCAATTCACGGAAGGAGCAATAAGGACTGCAGGCTTGTGGATTGTAAATGGCAAGAGGCTCATTAGATCCATATTGTATCATTGTGTAACCTGTCGAAAACTAAGGGGTAGATTTGCACAGCAAATAATGGCGGATCTTCCACCAGAGCGTCTGGACATGTCTCCTCCTTTCACCTATGTGGGACTGGATGTATTTGGCCCATGGACTGTTTTGACTCGACGCACTAGAGGAGGTCCAGCAAACAGTAAACGTTGGGCAATCCTTTTTACGTGCATGAGCACTAGAGCAGTGCATATGGAAGTAATAGAGTCCATGGATACATCCAGCTGTATAAATGCATTACGTCGCTTCTTTTCTATAAGGGGACCAGCAAAACAGCTAAGATCCGATTGTGTTCGTGGCAATTTAACCCACCTCACGCATCACACATGGGTGGTGCGTGGGAAAGAATGATAGTGATTATGCGCAGAATCCTTGACAGTGTGCTGCTGGAAAACAAATCGATCCAGCTTACTCATGAGGTTCTGTGTACTCTGATGGCGGAAGTGTCTGTAATAATCAATGCCAGACCATTGGTTCCAGTCTCATCTGACCCAGAGATGCCATCGCTACTAACCCCTAACATTCTGCTCACCCAGAAGACTGGATTTCCTCTTGGAGTTCCTACCTGCAACTTCTCAGAGAAGGATCTTTATGGAAGTCAGTGGAAAAAAGTACAGACCCTTGCAAATCAGTTCTGGAACCGCTGGAGGCAAGAGTACCTTCCCATCTTGCAACAAAGATGCAAATGGACTGAATCACGCTACAATCTTCAAGTTGGAGATATTGTTCTCTTGAAGGATAGTACCCTTTGTTGCAATGATTGGCCAATGGCAATGGTTACCCATACATTCCCAAGTGCAGACGGACATGTAAGAAAAGTAGAGGTTAAAACGACTTCTCAAGGTACAACCAAAAAGTTCTACAGACCAATTTCACAGGCCATTTTGCTTCTTTCAAAAAAGGACTGAAATGTTATTAGCTATATTGATGTCTAATGACATCAGACGAGGAGTGTTCTGTACCGGTTTCACAGTATGTTTCCAAGTTATTATTGTTATGGTGCTGACATCTAGTGGTCGTTAAAGAAACTGCAGGTTATATATATATCAGGAAGTGCAGCTAGGCACATGGACGATGCATGATGCTCTAACTGAGTGTTTTTCTTTGGATAATCCTCATCATTCCTTGCCTTTGGAAGTTTTGAAGAGCAATAGCTGTAAGTTTTCTTTATGTACTTACTTTGGGTAACTCAAAAGTATATTTTGACATTATGTAAAGTTATTAGTTGTGTTATTTGAAGCTATGTTTAGTTATGAGTCTAATTGGAGATTGTATTTCTTTTCTTTAGTTTCACTCTGATCCAACGTAATGTTGTGAGATCATGTTACAATAAATGCTGAAACTTCAACTTGAATTTCTTGATTATAATGGATGGAGTTTAACTTGCTGTCAAACTTCGTAAAGATAATACATGAAGGGAGGACAGTATAGTTACGTAAATCCAATTTTGTGAATATGGATGCTCCCTGTAACCTCTCGAAAGCTGAAGACATCAATGGTAATGGATAGGTGTTCTTTATAGTGATGTTGTTCAGCTCTCGGTAGTCAATACAAGGTCGCAGAGAACCATCCTTCTTACCCACAAAAAAGAATCCCGCCCCCGCTGGAGAAGAGGAAGGGCGGATGAACCTCGATGCCAAGGAATCAGAAATGTATTTCTCCATGGCCTCCCTCTCCGGAATAGAAAGAGAGTAAAGCTTGCCTTTAGTCAGAGACTTACCTGGCACTAAATCTATAGCACAGTCGTAGGGACGATGCGAAGGAAGAGAAGCAGCACGGGACTTACTGAACACCTCCTTCAGGTCCAAGTACTCTGCGGGCACGTTTGATAACACCATGGTCTCTTTCTGAAAGACAGAAACAGGCACAACAGGACAAGCAGAAACCAGACAAGACTCATGACAACTTTCACTCCACAAGGTGACTGTGTTGGAACCCCAATCCACTCGTGGATTATGTTTGATTAACCAGGGGTGACCTAAAACAATGGGAGCTACAGGGGAGTCCATGAGGTAAAAGGATATGGTTTCACTGTGGTTGCCTGAGGTGAGCAGAGTTATGGGTTCAGTGTAGTGGGTGACGTGTGGCAGTTCCTGGCCATTGAGTGCAGTGACATGGATGGGATGAGACACAGGAAGGACTGGAAGGTTCAAGTGACGTGAAAGGAGAGAGTCAATGAAATTACCTTCGGCCCCAGAGTCCAGAAGGGCGTGACAGTCGTGAGTGTGGTTCTCCCACTGCAGTTTCACCGGAAGGAGAGTCGATGATGTGGTTGAGGACTTCCCAGCGGAGATCCCACCCGATAGTAGCCTCAAACTTACTACCGAGCTGGCTCTTTTTACTGGGCAGGAATGGATGGAATGCTCCGAGCCACCGCAATATAAGCATAGTCCTTGGGTCCTCCGCTGCTCTCTCTCCCTCCGGGAAAGCCGAGCTCTACCCAGCCGCATGGGTTCGTGATCGTCGACGGTACCGACCATGTTCTCTCGACTCGAGTGGCCCCTTTCCGGAGAGACGAGAAAGGGCGTGTAGGACTGATTTGTCTACCCAGGCGGTTAATCCGAGCGTCCACCCGGAGTGCCAGGTCGATTAGGCAGTTGAACGTTGGGGGCAGCTCGAGGAGGTAGATCTCCTTCTGAACACGGTCAGCCAGCCCATGCAGGAATCGATCCCACTACGCCGCCTCGTTCCACTGGCACGCGGCCGCCAGGGTGCAGAACTGAATGGAATAGTCCGCCACCGATGATTCTCCTTGTTTGAGGTCCGAGAGCTGGTGAGCGGCCTCCGTGCCGGCTGGGCTCGATCGAACACCCGTTTCATCTCTTCGGAAAGGGCGTGGAACGAGGCGCAACACGGATGTTGATTCTCCCACACCGCCGTCCCCCATAAGGTGGCCCTGCCAGAGGGTAGGGTAAGAGCAAACGCAACCTTGGACTCCTCTGTCGCGAAGGTGCGGGGCTGCAATGCAAAATGCATGGAACATTTGTTAAGGAAAGTCTTGCAAAAGTTTGGCTCACCGGAGTAACTCTCTGGCGCCGGAATTCGCGTCTCTGGCCGGAAGTGGTCCTGGGAGGTCTCCCGGGGGACGGGCGGCGCAGGCGGTGCGGTGGGCGCAGTGGGAGAGGTGAGTTGATGAATCCGTTGGGTAAGCTCGGACACCTGTGTCACCAGCGCTTGGATCGCACGTCCGGTATTCACGATGCTCTTCTGCTGCTGATCCATGCGGTTGACGCTGTGGTGAATGAATTCAGACAGTGAAGTGGTGCTCGCTGCTTCCATGTTTGGTGAGAGCGTTCTGTAACGACTGGGTGAAGGAGTGGTAGGAAGCAAGTGCGAGATTAATGATATTTAATGAAGACAATGATATAGACAGTACTTGAGACACAAACAACGCTGGGAGGAATGCACAGTCCAAGATGGTGGTGATGAGTGACGAATCCGGAAGGCAGAGGTGAGTAGGCAGCACGAGAGGGTGACACAGGAACTGCGGGGGATTTAAACAATCACATAAAGGATTATTAGGAACACCATACTAATATTGTGTTTGACCCCCTTTCGCCTTCAGAACTGCCTTAATTCTATGTGGCATTGATTCAACAAGGTGCTGAAAGCATTCTTTAGAAATGTTGGCCCATATTGATAGGACAGCATCTTGCAGTTGATGGAGATTTGTGGGATGCACATCCAGGGCACGAAGCTCCCGTTCCACCACATCCCAAAGATGCTCTATTGGTTTGAGATCTGGTGACTGTGGGGGCCACTTTAGTACAGTGAACTCACTGTCATGTTCAAGAAACCAATTTGAAATTATTTGAGCTTTGTGACATGGTGCATTATCCCGCTGGAAGTAGCCATCAGAGGATGGGTACATGGTGGTCATAAAGGGATGGACATGGTCAGAAACAATGCTCAGGTAGGCCGTGGTATTTAAACGATGCCTAATTGGCACTAAGGGGCCTAAAGTGTGCCAAGAAAACATCCCCCACACCATTACACCACCACCAGCAGCCTGCACAGTGGTAACAAGGCACGATGGATCCATGTTCCCATTCTGTTTACACCAAATTCTGACTCTACCTTCTGAATGTCTCAACAGAAATCGAGACTCATCAGACCAGGCAAAATTTTTCCAGTCTTCAACTGTCCAATTTTGGTGAGCTTGTGCAAATTGTAGCCTCTTTATCATCATGTAGTGGAGATGAGTGGTACCCGGTGGGGTCTTCTGCTGTTGTAGCCCATCCGCCTCAAGGTTGTGTGTGTTGTGGCTTCACAAATGCTTTGCTGCATACCTCGGTTGTGACGAGTGGTTATTTCAGTCAAAGTTACTCTTCTATCAGCTTGAATCAGTCGGCCCATTATCCTCTGACCTCTAGCATCAACAAGGCATTTTCGCCCACAGGACTGCCGTATACTGGATGTTTTTCCCTTTTCACACCATTCTTTGTAAACCCTAGAAATGGTTGTGCATGAAAATCCCAGTAACTGAGCAGATTGTGAAATACTCAGACTGGCCCATCTGGCACCGACAACCATGCCACGCTCAAAATTGCTTAAATCACCTTTCTTTCCCATTCTGACATTCAGTTTGGAGTTCAGGAGATTGTCTTCACCAGGACAACACCCCTAAATGCATTGAAGCAACTGCCATGTGATTGGTTGATTAGATAATTGCATTAATGAGAAATTGAACAGGTGTTCCTAATAATCCTTTAGGTGAGTATATATATATATATATATATATATATATATATATATATATATATATATATATATAATACACAATCGATCAGACACAGCCAACCAGTACACCATCCTTGCAGTCCCTGTAGATATGCATATCTACTGTACTCCCATACAGGTCCAAAAAAACAGATGCTTACTTTTAGAGCCCAGGACTGGATATGAAGGTCAAAGCATGCCATTTACCATCACTTATGTCATCATTGAGTCTTATTCTCTCAATATGCACTGTAGTTGTTCACAGTTTACACAGACATACTCACACAAGTCTATTTGCACTTCTATGAGACATAGAGGTACATTTAATGATAGTTTTGCACTCATTTATTAGAGTGGAGGTGTTGAAACTGAAGTGCCATCTGTAGTTAGTCCACGGGGTCTTATCCAGCAACATTTATTGCACATATGATTACTGGGCGGCGTGCTGTTTTCTTTACAAGCCATCTGTCCAGGAGAGGCTACAGGATACCTAACTGCAAAAAAAAAAAAAAAACTCTCATAGGATGTGATGCTGGGAAACATGAATCACACATTAACTAAAAGGATCTAATTTGTTGTTTTAAGGCAACAGAATCTGTATTTTTACCACCTTCTGCATAACAGCTTGATCCAATAGCATCCTACAGAGCGCAGCAGACCACCTGCCCTCCTGGACACCCTCCAGTGTTCACTGGCATTGATATTTTATAAAAGGAATAGTTAATCAGAAATGAACATTCTTCTTCTTAGTAGTTCAGTTCATGAGGCTGTCTCTCAGGCTCCAAACAAGTGACAATAAACACCAGAAATAAAGGAATGCATATGACTCTATATTTAATGTCTTCTGAGTTGATATTGTACTGTATGATGGCTGTCTCAGATTGTTTAGTACTAAGTGCATGAAGAAGAAGTTACAGGTTCATCTTTGTTTAATAACATCCACAAGTAAATCCAAGTACAAAAGTGAGAAGCAATACAACATAACCATAGACAAGACGTGACAACCTAAAGGTTAACACACATGAACTTAAATACAATTGCAAGCAAGGATAATTAGAAACAAACACCTGAACTAAACAACATGACCCCCAATACAGAAGCAAGGCTGTGGAGGGCAGAGGTGGAGCTAAAGCAACTGAAGGAGGAGGCAGAGCCTGAGGGACCTTGGTCGGATCTTCTGTCACATATAGTGTAGTATTAAGTGCACAAAGAAGTTGGTTCAGTTTCAAAATAGAGTTTAATTAAATCCACAAATAAATATAAGTACAAAAGTGCAAAGCAACACAACAAAACCACAGACGAGACCTGACAAACTAAAGGTTGACACACATGAACTTAAATACAATGGCACTCCATCCCGGACTATAGAGTTGTGACGTTCGCGAACGAACCGATTCTTTTGAACAGCTCATAAACATGAACGATGGGAGCCGAGTCGCGGCTGGAGGGGAGCCGTTCTTTCTGTCGTTCTTTTTTCCTATGCGTGTTTCACACAGATGCACACAAATGAGCTCCTCCGCGATACAGAACAGTTATAGGGGGAGGGGCGCACCCAGCGCAGGCCAAGCCTTTATAACGTGTTGATATTAGTTATTAGTTGTGCACGCATCCTTCACGTGAGTACTCCAGTGGAAAAAAACCCTGCGTGCCTCTGTCATTGGGTAGGAGCGTTGAAAAAAAGCTGTTTTGCACAGACATTCATTGCAGCCCACTTTGTTATTGTTCATTGACTTGAAGGGGCTGATGTCCTATTTGCAAAGTTTACAGTAGTAATAGTATGCAGACATTTCCATTTTATTTATTCTAATTTTATCTACTTTAAATGTTTTTTGTTTTCTATCAAAATGTTCTTGTGTGATAACAATGTTCTTGTGTGGAAGTGTTTGTAGTAAAAGCTGTTTTGCACAGAAATTCATTGCAGCCGGCTTTGTTTTTTTTTTTTTTTCTTATGTTTATTTGTGAGTAGGTATTGTATGAATAACATAAGTCAACGTAGCTTTACACACACACACACACACTTTGTACTAAAGGTAAATTAAAAATAGTGATGTCACTCTCTAAGCAGAGGGATTTGTGCAACCCTATGGAATATAGTCCCACACATGACAAATGAGGTAATAATATTTCAGAATAATACAAACTCAGATATTGGTGTGTGATATCTGAGTTTTAATTATTTGACTACAAATCTCACCTCATCATTCCTCCCAGTGATTATTTCCAGGATAAACTGAGATGCCCCCAAGCTGGCTTCTTAAAACTGACTAAATATTTAAAAAGAGCCAAAATAGTGAAGATCTGGATCCCCTCAAAGAGCCATAAATCCCATCACTACCGGACTATATATAGTATATATATATATATATATATATATATATATATGACTTTTAAAAAAAGGGTAAAATCTGCACATACCCAATGATGCAGAAAAAAAAGTACAGCAATGAAGGGGTGAAACTAAAACATCTAGAGTGCAAAATCAACACAACCACTCACACAAGCGCGGACACACACACACACACACTTGTACACACACGCACCCCTATGAACCGGTGTGCCCAACCTGTCCTCCAACCAATACGCTTGTATAGGTCGTTTGTCCAAATCCCTGAAATACGACCCATCAGAGCGTATACTACAATTGCGCCCCTATCGGCAAAAGGTCGTTTTCATATTAATGTTTTGTACTCTTTTATTTGCCCTCTGGTTTGTGTTTCGTGTAGCTCAGTTAGTAGATTATTGTGTTATACCTTGATATGTAATCATGCTATCATGGGTTTGATCCCAGGGAATGGACGTGCACGAAAATGTATATGCTCAATAAATCATAATTTAGCATGATTTCTGTGAGGGTTAGGTTTAGGGGTGGGGTTAGGTGTGGTCATTCGAACGAATAAACCACCTAGTAAAATATGTAGGAAATACTGTGAGATCGGTGTAAAACACCACACATTGCATTTAAATAAACGTGCGTTTTGATTGGTAATGACGTTATACTTCAATTCATGACGACAGACGCAACGCGATACTGTCATAATTTTTACGCCCACTAGAGGGTGCTTAACTTTAAAACGTAAATATAGGTCGTAATAAATGCTTGCACAAACGACCTATATGGTCGTTTTTTGTTGGAGGATAGGCTCGGTGTGCCTGTAACACAGCAACTGTGTAAAATAAAGTGAATACAAATTAATAAAAAAGTGGACAGCAAGGAAGGGGTTACACTCCAAAACATCAAGAGTGTAAAACAGACACATCCAATCACACACAATTACTTACACACACGCACAGACACACAGACACAATTATACACACTCAAATTAATTGGTATGGCAATAACCACATAGCCAAAATGAGGCAGAAAACTGAAATAAGAGGTTAAAATCAGACCAGACCCAGAAGGATTAATCTCTGATAAAGCATTGTTATTTATTTGTGTTACATTTTTATAGAATTGTATTGTTTTGTTTAACAAAATGCTTTCTGTATTCAGGTTTGACTGTAGTAATAATAATTCAAAAACTGACGTTTCAAATCAACATTTAAAACAACAACAACAATAAAAAAATTAATTACATATATATTATAAATTATATATAAATATATATATATATATATATATATATAAACCTTGACAAAAAGTAGTCTGTGAGAATGCCTTTATATACATTTAAATCCACATCCTAATAAAAGTAAACAATTATGTATAAAAAATAACTAGGGACACCATGCAATTACAGGTTTTTATTTCTTTGCTCTCACCAGGAGGTTCTAATCTGCCTTAAAAAGTTAAAAAAATAAAAATTAAAGGCCTAGTCTCTCTCTATATATATGTTGTATGTAAGGCAACAGCATCAGAGGTGTCAAGTAACAAAGTACAAATACTCCGTTACCTTACTTTAGTAGATATTTTGGGTATCTATACTTTACTTGAGTAGTTATTTTTCAGCCGACTTTTTACTTCTACTCCTTACATTTTCATGTAAGTATCTGTACTTTCTACTCCTTACATTTTAAAAATGGGTTCTTTACTGCTACTTCATTTCGGCTTGTACACCCTGATTTGGTAACTCCCATTACTTTCCTGCAGAGACCTATGCTTGATAAATCCTGCCATCTGCATGGAGTAAATTTAATTGTGGTTGGATGAGAAGTATAAACATATACAATTCTGACACCCTATTGGTTTGTACGTGATCCATCACACCTGCACATGACACAAATCACATCACACTCCTGCAAGGACATAGCCAGTTTTGGGTTCGTTTATCAAAAAATATATTTCTTAAAAGTAGGGGTTGGGTATGGAACTGGTATGCACTGAACCGTATAAGGACGCAGATTTCGGTGCCTCTTAAATGCCTGAGCGATCGATTGAAATGTTTGTCCTGGTTCTCCGAAATGTAGGCCTACACAAGAAGCACGGGCGTCACTAGGTTTTTTTAGCGGGGCTATAGCATTTAGCTCCATAAACTGTACACATATTTGCGATCGCCTCAGAGTCAGTCCGTTAAATTTAGCGCACTTAAACAGAAACACAGGACACAAGGTGTGTGTTTATCACTAGATTGTTAGAATATCTGTATCTGTGCAGTTCTTTGTCATAAATACAGTTTACAAAAGGTCACGAGGGAGCAGTCGGTTTCTCATTTACTGTAAAGTTTTCGTTCTGTTCACCGCTCATCACACACAGTTTCCTCCAGCGAAAATCTAACCCTTAACACTAACATATGAATACATACTTTAATTATACTTATTTAAATATACTTAATTTAATCATACTTACTTTATACATACACTACTGTGCAAAAGTCTTAGGCATGTTAGTATTTTCACCCAAAAGAATGGTGTTCGGCCAGTTATTTTTATATTTTGCAGAAGTGTGTCAGTAGAAATATCAGTTTACATTTCCAAACATTCCCTACTAAAACCCTACTGGACACACTGGACCCTACTAAAAGTTATTATTTCTCATTACTGGCTCATTTACCAAATGGGTGATGTCTCTTCGTTTTCCGCAAATTAAGCTCCTGTAGGTAGTTCAGTAGCGAGACATTTGAATAAATTAGCATTTCCGATTGACAACGCGATTGACAATGTTGTGATAACTTTGTAAGTCGTTACCCCCACCCCCCCCACACACTGGACATAGCAGACGTATGTAGCAAATACAGGAAGTTATCAATCAAGAAGGTATCAGGATTATGAGTTATTTTTAATTTTTATTTTTTGATTAATCACTTGGATTAATCATTCATTTTGACAGCACTATAATGTTTATTGTAAATAGACAACCCTACAAGGGTAATTGTTTCTTAGCCTGCACCAATGTTCTTGTCCCACTGCCCTCGCAGATTCCTACAGCTAAGCTTGGATGTACATTTACATTCCATTAAAGGTCATTGATGACATGCCTCTGAGGTTTGACTTTTTGCACCATCACAATACTTATAGGCAACTAGTCATCATACCTCTAGTTCTTTAATGTATTTGAATTATACTAAAGTGCATTCATTTTCAATGGGCATATATGCGGCTGAAACAGGTAGCCTAGTGCATCCCAAATTTTCAACATGAATATTTTAATATAACATTCTAGTCATTATGGCCTATGGCCTTTAGAAAATTTTTGTTTTGAGGAGGTGTGGTAGTGCACAATAGGCCCCTGTGGCATGGCCTAAGCTTTTGTTCTTAATGGAATTTTTCTTCCTTACATTACTTTTACTTCTGTTAAACCCTAGTATCTATACTTCTACTTGAGTAATGAATGTGAATACTTTTGACACCAGTGATATATATATATATATATATATATATATGGAATAACGTATAACAAGAAACATTAAACATAAAGTGTTTCTGTTCTCTGTCTCTGAGTTGTGTCCATACACCGGTCCCACTGTGTCTTCACTCCCCATCGCATCAGTCTGTTGTTCATGTGCTCGAATTCAGCTCCTTAGTTCTATGTCTGTCTTGCTTATTGAGAAATAACAAGAGACACTAAGAGAGCAGATGACTCCTCCTGTTGACTAATCTTGCGGCCCACTCGACAGGACTCGGTTAATAAGGGCCAAACTTTTTCTGTCCTATTGGTTACAATGAGCTTGGTCTGACACTTTGACAGGAGCCAATTATGAGAAGGACAAAATAACAGCGTACGGAGAGACAGTGGGCATCCAGATCTTATATTAATCCGCTTATGTAACCATATGACTATTCAGAACAATGAGATGACAACTGCTGAAATTGAAATACCTTTCCTCTCTGTATTTTAAGACTGGACAGAGTAAAGCTGGTTAGGGACACAGAAGAGCTATATTGCTCACTGGGGCACATCAGTACTAGATTACACTTGGCTCTTCTGTTTCTATCAGCAATATAAATTATGTGATTTTACAATAAAAGCCTTATTCGCAAAAGTCTAATATGTTTTTTTTTTTTTTTTTGCCATGATGTTTAAATAATAATAATAATAATAATAATAATAAACTTTATTCTCTTTATTTATTTAGATGAAATAAATAATAATTAAAATTATTAATTTAATAATTTATATTATTTATTTATTTATATTTCTACAGAGATGAAAATGTGACTTTTAATCTCACAATTCTCTTTTTTCCATAATTCTTTCAACTCAGATGTCAACTCAGAATTGCTAGAAAAGCACGTATTTACCACCCTCCCCCCCCCCCCCCCCCAAAATAAATAAATAAATAAAAAAATTAAAACTGTTCAATTCTGAGGTGGAAATGTAGATTCTTCAGTGATGATGCTAAGGCTGCACAGATGCACAGAAGTTAAGAAAATGCTAAATGCATACATGTTACTGATGGTTTGTCACTATTTATTTTTGTTGTTTTCATGATGATAATAGAATTATCTTTAGTTATCATTATATTGATTAATGTCCAATTTGCTTGAAATGTCAGGTCATGTATATTTATTTTTAAATCTCTGTTCTCTGTGCTTATTTATTTAATTATTTATTTGTTTGTTTGTAAATCAGTTTGTTAACACTTTTTTGCGGTTTATTTATTTATTATTTTATTTTATTTTTTTCACTGTATGTTAACATAACATAACATAACATAAAGTTAACCAAATAACAAGTTTTTTTTTTTTATAAATTACAAACAAACACAGACACACACAATTACATTTATAACACGTGGCTATAAAATGCTTTAATCTGAATGGCTGAGGAATGCTCTAAGGTGTGCAATTGTTTTCATGGAAACGCACAACTAAAGTAGTTCCAGGAAGGCCTTGGCCGCATTACATGTCCACATCAATTATTTCAGTTATTTCAAAGATCTTTGACATGCTAAAACAGAAAATAACCAAAAAAAAAAAAAAAAAAAGCACTGACCAAGCAGAGAAATATAGTAAACAATAGGATAAAAACAACAAATTATTTGGTAACATTTTATAATAACTTTCATTTATAAATCTATAACAAACATTATATAATGCTTAACAGATAATTAGGTAATGTATATTGACATAGCTAAAAATATGTGATAATGTTCTTGTTAATGTTTACTAATGAACTTACTAAATATCACCTAATGATTTACATATGGTTATTTGATGTAAATTGAAATGCGTACAAATGACAGTAAACTTTCAGTTCATATGATCTTATTTTGTTGGTCTTTGTTTGTTGTGCAGATCTCTATTTACACAGCTTAACAAATAATTTATAAAAGGGGTCATATGACGTTGCTAATGAGAACATTATTCTGTGTATTTGGTGGTTCAAAAAACATTATTTTCCACATAATGTACATCATTGTTGCTCCTCTATGCCCCATCTTTCTGAAACTCATTGATTTTTATGAAGCTCATTGTTCTGAAAAGCGAGGTGTGCACTGATTGGCCAGTTATCCAGAACTGCAAATGATCCTAAGCATACAAGCTCATCTATAAAGCTTGGTGGAGGTGGTGTCATGGGAGGGGCATGCATGGCTCTCTCTAGAACAGGACTTCTTAATTTTTTTAATGATGACTTAATGTATGATGGCAGTAGCAGAATGAATTTGGAAGGGTACAAAATCAACTTGACTACCAATATTCAAAAAAATGCCACCAAACTCATTGGAAAGCACTTCATAATGGATCAGGAAAATGACCCAAAACACCCTGCCAGTTCAGTCAAGGACTTTATCAGGGCAAAGAAATGTAAAGTCTTAGATTGCCCAGATCAATCTCCAGATTTAAATCCGACTGAAAATAAATTTCACCAGCTGAAGAGGAGACTAAAGACAGAAACTCCCCAAAACAAGCAACGTTGGAATTGGCTGCATTAAAGGCTGGGAAAAAGCAATTCAAAACATAAGACCAAGAGTCTTATGATGTCTATGGGTTGCAGACTCACTGCTCTGATTCCATGAAAGAGGTCTGCAACTAAATATTAGCTTTTAATCTTTTACATCTGCCTTAAATTCAACTCTTCCAATACTTATGCTCACATCAAATAGTGGGATGAATAAAAGTGCTCTCCTTTATATTTGGTAAAACATGTATGTGTCAAAAGACCTAATAATAAAATGTGACATTCTGTAGTTTTGTTGCAAATTCATCTTTTAATCATATTTGCAAATGTCTTGACTCCACAGCAGAGAAAGCTATTTTGTCTTTACAGTTCCAATATTTGGAGGGCACTGTAAATATACATATATATTATAACTCAAATGTTGTAATCAAACACTTATAATGATGTGAAAAACATATGTAACGGAGGCAGTGTATTTAACAATTTAACAATACATTTTATTAATCAAAATGAGTCTGACATCAGTGCACTTAACAGTAAACTTCACTTCACTTATTATAAACAGTGTTGTGCAGTAACTAATTACTTAGTAACAAATTACTGTAATTTGATTACTTTTTTAGTAACGGAGTAATTTAACACGTCAAAATTTTTATAAAAATATAATTCAAGTACAGTTACAAGCTGAGGTCTCTATACGTTCCTGCCACATTACATTGCTGACAGAATGTAGCACCCGCACTATCCAGTCAAGTGTCAATGGATTAGAGACTGGCTTCCGAGACCCATCTTAACAGAGTGCAGCACAGGACAAGATGGGTGAGTGCTGGTGCGGGCGGGTAGACACTCATGTGTGCGGGATGCGGAAGAATGAAATGATTCCCGGGACTCCCGCAAAAAAAAAAAAAAATCTAAATATAAAATATGTAAGACAAATAAATTGTTATTCATCTATTGCACAAAAGCAACACGAACTAATATAAAATATAAACGAATAACAGGTGCAAGCATTGTTTCTATTTAGGCTTTAACACGTGTTTGCAGCATTGAGCAATCCAGTGTGCTCAGTGTGCAGCATTGAGCAATCCAGTGTGTGCTCACGAATCCTTCTTCAATTCTACACCTGACGCGAGTGGCACGACAAAATACAATATTGTGTTTTGTCGCATTCAGGGCCGGCCCTGACCAATTTGCTGCCCTAGGCAAGATTTTACCTGGCGCCCCATGCATCACAGCCCATTTCACCCTGTCATTGTGTTCATGATTTAGCATATATATATATATATATATATATACACACACACACACCCATTACAACAGAACTGTTTCCAACATCATAATAAATCATCATATTAGAATGATTTCTAAAGGATCATGTGATAGACCGGATGTCACACGTGACACTGAAGAATGGAGTAATGATGCTGAAAATTCAGCTTTGCATCACAGAAATAAATGATAATTTAAAGTATAATAAATTGAAAACAAATTATTTTAAATTGTAATAATATATCACAGTATTACATTTTTTTCTGTATTTTTGATCAAATAAATGCAGGCTTGATGAGCAGAAGACACTTCTTTCAAAAACATTAAAAATAGTAATGTTTCCAAACTTTTGGCCTGTACTGTATCCCCCCAAAACTGCACAACTGTAGAGTAAAACATTAATAAAAAAGTGATAATAAAAAATGCGTCTTAAAACTGACATGATTGTACAAAATCACAGTCTGGGGACTCATTATAGTATCTTACTCCTATGCAATAAATTGTTCTTTCACTACATCTCTTAACCTCTGTCTTTATCCTGTTCTCTTCTTTTTGGCACTGTATCTATCGCAGACTATGCTCATTTATAATGTGTCATGTAAATTCGGCCTTCCGTCACAATCAAGAAACTTTCACCGTGTCTAGAACTGGGGCGAGCTGCCAGGCCCGTTTCTACGAGCTGTGTGTTAACAAAAGCAGTGCTGTCTACATTGGATGCGGCGTCGGGCACGCTACACAACAAATTACCAACAACTGATCGTGCGCGCGCTCTGTTTCTTTTTTTTTTTTTTTTTTTTTGCTTTATTTGGTAGTATTTCAAATTAATGGTTTTTAAATAGTAGCCTATTATAAAAAAAAATATGTAAAAAAAAAAAAAAAAAAAAAAAAAAAATTCACTCGTTCACTCATTCTGGCGCCCCTATGGATGAGTGGCGCCCTTAGCATTTGCTTATACCGCCTATGCCGCGGGCCGGCCCTGGTCGCATTGTGTGATATGATGTGACCGATTTGATAACCGATAATGAGTTCTGGGCCACGGTGTGCAGGTATAAACACCAGAATTGACTGAGTGGCCACTATCAGATCCGGTGGCCATGACACAGGCTTTAATGCGCCGCAGTTGCAATGCCGTGATGCGCAGATCAGCTCTAGTCTCTAACATCACTGAACCTGCTTTTAAAAATTAACCATCGATTTATTATATCTTCATGCAAAACTAAGAAATAAAATCATTGTAATGTGGCAATCAAATACAGGTGCGGTTGGGTGGTAGCCGTAGGTGGATAATTTGAAGCAGTGGACTCGGGTGAAGTTTGAGCTCATCCGCACATTTCTACACTAAACTTAACTAGGTCGGCAGTAGCAAACAATGGAGTGCGCTCTGCTGGACAAACTAAGTAATTACATCATACATAAGCATTTAATCTGCGTTATATGTTTTGCAAAAAAAAAAAAATAAAAAAAAAAAAAAAATATATATATATATATATATATATATATATATATATTTCATAGCTGTGACATATTGGTGACAGGCTCACATCAGCCGATAATATCGGATAAACGATATATCGGTCAGGTTCTAGTACTTATGCTACCTGGTCT
Source organism: Carassius carassius (assembly GCF_963082965.1). Lineage (NCBI taxonomy): Eukaryota > Metazoa > Chordata > Actinopteri > Cypriniformes > Cyprinidae > Carassius > Carassius carassius. The sequence goes on along the minus strand of NC_081758.1, from coordinate 4,589,260 downwards.
CATGGCATAAATGTACCTGGGTAAATTTTTTAGCGAGATGCGAAATACATACCAATAAGTACATCACTGCAGTTTCAAAAATAAATGAACACTAGAGGGAATGAAACTCTGACACCGTTTATTAATTTTCTCACATATTTAAAGAACGTCAATGAATAAAGTATAATTTTCACACAAGTACTTGAAGAAAATCATGTTATGACTTTAAAAAATATTAATATGCTGGGAGATTTGAAAACTGATGCTTTTGAACATTAGCATCGCACATATCCAGCTTCATATCTATGGGTTTTCATAGACGGAAGTTTTGTTAGGTAGCTCACGGAGTAAAGAGACGAACTTGAGAAGCGATGAGCTCTGGTTCAAATCCCGTGTAACCACGGTTTGACAAAGCAGTTCAAATCTGTATATAAGAAAGTTGAAATGGCATAGTTGCATCAGTAAATGTGTTTTTATCAGTTTTGCATTTGATAACACTATCGGGTAGGTTTTGGTTGGGTTACGTGTAGGGCATATTTCCAGCATGATAGAGAATTAACTTTAAGCGACAGTCCCCGGATATTTGGATTCTGAACCGACCGTAATATGTACCAGAAGCAACATTACAAATACACAGCAATATGTAGCTATTTCAACATAATAAAAACATGCCAGGGTTCACTAATTGAACCAGTGTTTTAGAGCCACTCGTTGAACATTTCTCTTTGAAACGGCGGCAGAATGTGCAGTAAGGAACGGTGCACAGAGGTACATATTTTTATGAGACCAGGTTGTACTTATGTCATATTGCTCACACTTTATGAAAAAAAAAAACATTCAATAAAACTAGAAAGAAAGAAAGAGACAAAAAAAGAAAATGAATATAGCCAATAGATTTATTTATAGATAACTTTAAAAACCTTGTTTGTACCAGTTGTTTTAGTAATGTTGAATAGATGTGATGATTTCCTTGGTTACTGCATACATTTTGAACCTATAAATCATGAGCTAAAGTAAACAAATTTCACCTCTGTTTGCAGGTATTGAGATGTGAAATCCGACTGCTTTGTAGAAGTGTTTGTGATAGTGACAGATGAAGGTGTTTCTGTGTCCTCAGGCTGCTAGTCACACTGACACCTGTGAAGTTTAGAAAGAGCTGATGAGGCCCATAATCAACACGCTGCGTGCAAATGAAGAAATCAGCAGAGAGCTTCACTTCCTGTGGCGTCCAAACTCAACTCGTGCTCAATTAATTCCTTCTGTTATGGCTTTTATGTGCAAATGAATTGGCCTCGGGGTCTGCACGCACAGGTTTGTGTGCACTGAGCACAAACACACTGTCACTCAGACGAGATTGAATAGGTTGAAGGGCAGATTAGTCAACACTAAAGGAACTGGTCTTGTTTGCTGTCCCGTCATTCAGATGCTTCTCCACAACTCATCTATCCATTTATTATGCACAAGTTGAGTACCAACCATTTTTTTTTTATAATGAAGGAAGCAAAAAGGAGTCATACAAAAGAATATAAAATTAATGTGGAGAGCAGGTCCGATCTGATTAAGAGATAATGTTGAGATATATATTTTTCCCCAGGAAAATCCAAAAGAGAAGCAGAATTCTTCTCAGAAACCAGAAGCTGAAACCATTTGAACTCCATTTATTTTCATCAGTGACTATGAGAGGAAAACGGCTAAACGGATAACAAAAGCTCCATCATAAGTGGTCCCTGCAAATTGCCTCTAAATTCCAAGACTTGTGAACTCATGATGACATTGTGTGAAGAGCTAGCTGGTATTTTGCTGAAAATCTTTTTTTCCGTGAACTCCCAAATGGGTGTCACATTCTTCATGTACACTACCATTCAAAATGTTGGGGTCACAAAAATGTTTTAATGTTTTTTAAGAGAAGTCTCTTCTGCTTACCAAGGTTGCAATCAATCAATCAAAGTTGTGAAATACTATTACAGTTTCAAATAGCAGTTTTCTGTGTGAATGTAATGTAAAATGTAATTTATTCCTGTGATCAAAGCTGAGCTTATTTTCTGCATCATTGCTCCAGTCTTCATTTCACATGATCCTTCAGAAATCATTATAATATGCTGATTTGCTGTTTAAGAAACATTTCTGATTATTATTGATGTTGAAAACAGTTGTGCTGGTTTACATTTTTTGTGGGAACTGATACATTAATTTTTTTCAGGATTTTTTGATGAATAGAAAGTTCAAAAGAACAGTATTTATTTGAAATATAATCTTTAATGTATCCTTCCTGAATAAAAAGTATACCTACCTTATACCTAAACTTAACAACTACTTTACTAACTGTCAATAATCAGCAGGAGAGATATGTTTTAAATATATGGTTTTAGTGTCAAGTGATACTCAGATGAAGTTTTGACTTTGTCTACGTGAGCCAGTGCATTATTTCATTATTTTTACACAAAATTCTTTACACAAAAATCACCCAGCTTGTTTTTTTTTTTTTTTTTTTTTTTTTTTTTTTAAGCATCTGTATTATTATGGTGGTTATCAATAAATTTAAAGTCAACAGCAGAATGTTGAGGTTGGTATATTGACCTTATACCACTTATACAATTAAATGGTTCTAAATTCTAAAATATAGAATGAGTGTCAAACACCATCATGGAAACACTCATCACTCTAAAATAATACATTAATTATTCATTGAACAACATAAGATGTAACATAAAACTCTAATACCTAACTGACAAGAGAGGGAAAAAAAATAAATAGAAGACACATTTATTTAAATGGAATACAAACATATAAAAAATTATATGATGAACAGTATTTTACCTATTAGATATATTACAGTCTTTTGCACCATATATTTTTTAGGCTTTTACTATGACAAATATTTTCTTCTTCTTATTATTATTATTATTATTATTATTATTATTATTAGTGTAGATTATGCTACAAAGGTGAACCATGATTTGTCAGGTGTAATTGTCAGAGGCAGGTGGAATGGGGGGGCAGAGCTTTCTCAGTCTACAGAGCGTTTGATTTGACAAAAACTGTAAACGCCCCTGCTTGCTCTGTTTTCCTGAAATAGCAAGACTTTGAGAAAACTTTTAAATCTTTATATCTGCTAAAAGTTTATTTTGTCAGGGTTTCAGACAAAGCTCCAGCATATACGTAAACCTAACAGACATTCAAAGTGACATCAAGTGCAAATCTTTTTTGTTTGTTTATTTCCTTAAGTCTTTAAAATAACTTTGATAGTTTGACAAGAACACTAAGAAAGGATTTAGTGGCACCCGATTTCTTCCACACATTGAGGTAAAAGCTGAACGGACAGAATCGCTGTCCCTTCAAATAAACCATCTCGTGCTTAAATAGACAGACATGTCAGTGAGGCTGGAACAGGAGACGGCATGCCCAGATGAACATCCCCAAGCTCAGCGGGACCTGAGTGCTCTTGCCAACCCTCACGCCAGGTGTTGCTGGATTTGTGCTGTGCTATCATTTGAGACACAAAGATGCTCGATTTTCTCTGTGATGGTGACACATGCAGCGTATGAGAAAAGACAAGCGCTCCACCTTTGACAGTCGACACACTTCAAGCTCTGATAGCAGTGTTCGGATCTACCTGAGATCTGAGAGCTGATTATAACTCAAGCTTCTTGTCTGATTTCACCTCTGACTCCTATGGTCCATTTCTGTATAGGTACAGACTTTAAAGCATTGGCAATGGAAATAATCATTGAATATGTTTACCATCATTAGCCAGAAAAAAAGAAAAGAAGAACAAAAAGTTGACCTTTATGATCCAGTGATTACAACCTGCCATTATAAACTATTATAGACTTTTAGCTAAATTGTAATATGTATGACCCATTTGGGTAACAGAAAGTATAATCAAATAATTGTTATTATTATTATTATTACTATTATTATCATTACTACTACTACTAATAATAATGTTAATATATAATTATTACATTAATAATATATATTGTAGTGCTAGCAAATGATAAAAAAAATAATAATAATAATTAATCGCAAATTTTTAAATGTACTTGTAATTATTGTGATAATTTCACATTCAATTGTCAAATGAATGTAGAAACTACACAGATACAGTATATTTTAAATGTTTGTTTAATGGTATCTTTTTATGACTGTATGCAAGTATCACTGATAACAATACTACTAATACTAATACTAATACTACTTCTATTATTAGGCTTTTAAAAAAAGAGAGAGAATACACTGAACAAAATTATAAACTCAACACTTGTTTTTGCCCCCATTTTTCATGAGCTCAACTCAAAGATCTAAGACTTTTTCCTATGTACACAAAAGGCCTATTTCTCTCAAATATTGTCCTGTGGAATGTTGTTCCACTCATCCTCAATGGATGTGCAAAGTTGCTGGAGATTGGCAGAAACTGGAACACACTGTCGTATACGCTGATCCAGAGCATCCCAAACATGCTCAATGGGTGACATGTCAGGTGAGTATGCTGCCCTGCAAGAACTGAGATGTTTTCAGCTTTCAGGAATTGTGTACAGATCCTTGCCACATGCAGTATCATGCTGCAACATGAGGCTATATGTGTGCTCATACAATAACCCCACCGTCACCAGATGAGCTTCCCTGAGATGGTTTGTGACAGTTTGTGCTGAAATACTTTGGTTATGTAAACCGATTGTTGAGGCAGCTGTCGGGGTGGCTGGTCTCGGATGATCTTGGTGGTGAAGATGCTAGATGTGGAGGTCCTGGGTTGGAGGTCGTGGTCTGCAGTTGTGAAGCCAGTTGGATGTACAGCCAAATTCTCTGAAACGCCTTTGGAGACGGCTTATGGTAGAGAAATTAACATTCAGTTCATGGGCAAATGCTCTGTTGGACATTCCTGCAGTCAGCATGCCAATTGCACACTCCCTCAAAACTTGCGACATCTGTTGTATTGTGCTGTGTGATAAAACTCCACATTTTAGAGTGACCTTTTATTGTGGCCAGCCTAAGGCACACCTGTGCAGTAATCATTCTGTCTAATCAGCATCTTGATATGCCACACCTGTTGAGGTGGATGGATTATCTCGCCAAAGGAGAAGTGCTCACTAACCCAGGTTTAGACAGATGTGTGAACAATATTTGAGAGAAATATTATTTTTGTGTACATAGAAAAAGTTTTAAATCTTTGAGTTCAACAAAAGATCTTTGAGTTCAACGAAAAGCAAAAGTGTTGCGTTTATAATTTTTTTCAGTGTAAGTGAACTTAAAACAGTCATCACATAAACCCATTATAATAAATGTCATATTTACCTGTCTCCTTTAGTAAGTAGGAAGTGCACAAATATTTAATAAATTGATCAAACATTAAATATATATTAATTGTATTTCCTATTATTATTATTATTATTATTATTATTTTTGTAACATCACATGTCTTATGCTCAACGAGCTTGCATTTGATAAAAAAAAACTGTTAAAACAGTAATTGTGTAAAATATTATACAATTCAAAATAATGTTTTTATATTTTACTATAGTTTAAAATATAATCTATTTATGTGACGCAAAGCTGAATTATCAGCATAATTACAAGTCTTCAGTGTCACATGGTCCTTCAGAAATCATTCTAATTTGCTGATTTATTTATTATTGATGTTATTTGTTAGAAACTGTTATGCTGCTTAATATTTATTTTATAACCTGTGTTTTTTATTTCAGTATTTTTCCTAAAAAATAGTAATGCAATATTATTATATATTATTATTAAGTTATACGTTTTAAGTTAAACTTAGATATCATTACAAAGTACATTTTTGAAAAGTGTACTTAAGTGTATTATTTTTAAGTATACTTAAGTGATTTTTAATTTTAGTAATATATTATATTATCTGCAAGTAGCCAACACTTTTTTTAACAGCACTTTTTATCTCACGATCATGAGTTTTTCTTCTTGTAAAGGCAAGTTTATATGCCACATTTCCAACTTTATAACTCACAATTGGGAGTTTATATCACACCATCCTGAAAACCTGTGATTTTGCCTTCGTGTTAGTGTTTCATGTTGTTCAGAAATGGATATATGTAGATAAATTTGCCGTGACTCCCTTACACAGCAGCAATAACTAGTTAACCTCAATAAAAACTAAGACTTTATAAGAATTATATGACATTTACTTGACGGATAAGCTGGTTCAAAGTAGCACGGAACAATCAAAATATAAATACGATGACCTCAGATGGGTTATTGTAAGTCATAAGACAGGTAACCAAAGACCTCTAATTGCTGTTTTTCTCTTAAAATCTGAATGTTTCACTAAAGATCATTAAAGAGAAAAACTGATTGGCCCTCGAGTGACAGAGAAGTCATCATTTGTGAAAAAATCAGGACTATTCAATCACTTCAAAGATGAGGTGTCCAATTCTGGTGTCAGCATCATTTGAAATGTACAAACTAGATTTTATATACATAGAAAGCATGTCAAAAGCATATTAAATGTGAGTGAAATAACTTATGTGAAAATAAAATGTAAAAATATGGGTGAAGTAACACTCTATCGTCATTCAGAGTAACAGATATATTTATATAAAAAATAAACATTTATTCTGACATGTGCTTATTAAAATATGTAAAAGAATAAATAATCATACAAAATTGTATTACTTGCTTTATTATTATTATTATTATTAACTTTTATTATCGCATTTGTAATTCTGTTTTTGTTTTGTTTTTTCCCCCGTCCCAGAATAGCAAATAAAAAAGGTACTTTTTTACCCCCTTGCAATTGTAAGGTTATGTCTCACAAATCTGACTTTATATATATTTGATTTATTTATATATATATATATATATATATACATATAATTTATTTTATTTTTTTTTACTTTTATGCGACATACACAACATTATATGCTTTGAGAAATCACAGCGCACAGAGTGTAACAGCCGAAGCTCCTGGCAGCTGTGACTCTTATGAAGGGAGTCCAGCGCTGTGGGTCTGTGTTCCTGCTGAAGGCCCTGAACAGCTTGCTGTATATGAATGCCACAGGATATTATCTAAAAGAAACTTGATCCTGTTTCCCATAGTGTTTTATGTTTTATTACTGGTTGTAGATATCAAACACATCATTGTACTTTATATGAGAAGGCTGAGTTACCATCGTTGTATACCCGAAGAATTTTTAATTGGTATTGTTTTATTTATAAGTCTAGTTGTGGTCTAACTTCATCTTATTTGTCCCTGAGTTTTCTAAAGCAAAGGTATGCAACAATATATGTTCAAATGATCTATTATATTTTATAGTCCCTCGGGTTTAAACTGAGCTAGGGAAAAAGGTTTTGGATATAATGCTACTTTGGCTTGGAATAATCTAAAAAGCATTCCAAAGCTGACAGTGTTACCATCATTACATGATTTTAAACTCCTTTGGTGAAATGTTGTTGTGTTTTTTGATTTATGTTTTTTGTATTATGATGTAAACTATTATATTTGTTGCTGCTTTTAGCTCAGTCTTGCAAGAGATTTTAATCTCAATTTTTTTTTTAACCCTGAAATGAAGCACATATTTTATAATTACATAAAGACACTATATATATTTGTATTACTATAAGTACAGTATTATATGATTTTACAAAATAAGATTTCATCATCAGGGTTAATTTGCTACATTTGAAAATTATATTTTAAAACAATTATAAAAACTACATCTTAAGTGTGTTACATGCTTTTACGTACGGATGATTCTAACGGGCCTTTAATCACCACCACAGTCATCAAGAGCAGTATAGTCTCTTAACTCAGACTGACCTATTAGATAAATATAATTTGATATAGTGAGTATGAGTCACTTCAGTAACCCTTGTGCACAGAGACTCAAAATAACACAAGCGAGAGGGAACAGTTTAAACAGTTGCTTAGCAACCAATTACTTTCTGACAATTAAGGGCACTTATGATCTCCACATAAAATCTGGGTAATGAGAGTATTTAATGTCCTATGGGAACTGAGCATGACACCTTTCTGAACACACTTCTAAGTTTGGCTGAGGAAATGACGTAATGTTGTCTTTCTAAAATGTGATGTGAAATTTATGATAATGTCAAACAGTTGCTTAAAGCACAGCCTGTAATAATGACTGTGTTATGAAGCCATCTGAACTTTGCAAATTACAAATCCACTCAATTAGTTGACCTGCCTCGCATTAAGCTGGCTGGGTGGTTGTATAGTTATTTTATGTTTAAACAACCCAATAATTTATTTTATTACTTTTCATGCTACTTATAATAGTTGAATTAATACAAGTCACAAGTGGGAAGAAACCAAGAATGGGTGGCATGACCCAAATTATATAATCACAATACAGTTAGCCCTGTTTAAAAAAATCATCTTTTTATTTATTTATTTATTTTTTTCGCATTATTGTAACCTGTTTTGAACATTCTAGGATCTGTTTCCCAAAAGCAACTTTGGGAAGTTCAATGGAATTTGCGACCATAGTTAATAATGCTTTGTGAGGACACACTCCTGATTAGTTCCTATTTCAATATAGCCCCTCCTTTCATAATTCAAAATGTGTTCTGATTGGTTAATTGGCCTAATGTGTTGTGTTCTGGAAATGACACCCCTCACCATAACCGCAAGTTTCATCTGCTCAGCTGTAAACACTAATGATGGCGTCAATTTTAGTCTGATTCAGACCCTGAGAAGGTTTACGAACAAGAGAATTGTGCAGAAACTTTACAAAAAATAAAGCAGTTTGAAGAAAAAATAACTCTTTACTGTGGCAACAACGGAAAGTAGCTCTTCTTCTTCTTCTTCTTCTTCTTCTCCTCCTCCTCCTCCTCCTCCTCCTTCTTCTTCTTCTTCTTCTTCTTCTTCTTCTTCTTCTTCTTCTTCTTCTCTAATGTAGCTCAACCAGTGCTGTTAGGTATGTTTTGTGTTTTGGAGACGGTGAATCCATTGGAGAGAATACCCCTCACAACTAACTGCAAAAATGTGATTCAGATCTGCCTCAGTTTTGTTAGGAATGCCCCAACTTACAATAATCCAATCAGTTCCCAAAGGACAAAATCAAGTCCCGCCCTCTCATTTCAGATGCCATTTCCCTCGGATAGACATCACAGCAGAGAAAAAAAAAGACAATTGCTTCTTCATTTTCATGCCAACTTTAATGTCAATCCAAGAAAATGAACGAAAGATAATCACTCACTGCTCTTGACTGAATTACTTTGTAGTTTTAACAAGAATTAATCCACAATCAAACCAAAAATTATTCTTTTTTTTTTTTTTTATAGGTCCAGGACACTATAGTTCATTTTTGTAAGTGAGTATAGCAAAATAAAGTAAACTATGACATATTATACCCCCCAAAAAATTATTCATACAGTGGACTACCAGTAAAATTTATATAAAAAATAAAAAGTAAAAACAATAATAACAATAAAACTGGGACCAAAAATATTTCAAACACTTTGACCTGACTATGTTTTGCTTAGTGTTTTTTTATTATATATATATATATATATGAGACTGTCCTCCTACAAAAAACGACCATCAAGGTCGTATGTGCAAGCAGCTTATTACGACCTATACTTACGTTTTAAAGTTAACCGCCCTCTAGCGCTCCTTTAAATAATGACGGTGTCGTGTGTAATAAAATGGCGTTTGACCGTCATTACCAATCAAAATAGTATTTGTTTTATTATTGCATTTACTTGAGATTAATACAGAAAACTGAGATGTGTAGGCCTAAATTTATTTAGGCTATATATTTTTTATGTATTTGATGTGCTTTTCTTCTTCAAAAAAACCGTATTGGAAAGTAAAGAACCACATCAAAATAATTAAACTATTATCCTTTTTTTAAAAACTTAAGATAAACCTTTTGTAACAACAAAGTAAAAAAAAACGATGATTTAAAAAAAAAACACTACAGATGATAAAACCGTGACATATAATGTAGTGATTTTAAAACATTTTCAGCATTTTTATATAGATTTTTTTTTTTCAGTTCAGCTAAAGTTTTTAACATATCACAATTTGACCACATTCGTGTGGAGCTGAATAAAAAAATAAAAAATCAATGAACCAAAAGGAGGAAGAAGAAGAAGAAGGAGGCGGCGGCGTGGCCAGGTTTTTTCCTGACAGTCCCAGACAGTGCGAGGTCGATATAGGTAAGGTGTGAATTTTAAGTATGCTGTTCTTTTTTTAATATATATTTATAAGTAGTTGTGTGTGTTTTTTGTAATTTATGTGGAACTAAATGAGCGCATTTTGACGTCTGGGTTACAAATCAGTTGCAATAGCCATTTTACTCATTAAGAAAGTAACTGTTAACGTTATGTTATTTCATTGCGACCTACTAGCTAACGTTAGCTTCATCGCTAGCAGCATGTTGCTATTTCACATGCATAATCTGCAATTTCTGTCATATTGCCACAAATAATTTCAGCTTAATGTATCCAAAACTGTAACGTTAAATGTTTTCTCTTAGAGAAAAAGTTAGTTTCAGCATTATACAAATAGTATAAGGTCACAACAGTTTTTACAGGTATCCAAATGATTTAAATTCAGCTAACGTTAGGTATATAACATTTTAAGAATTAAAAAAAAATGCAGTAATGGCAAAATCGGTTGACGGAATCAATTGTTCATTGTACATTCATTGTTATTGCCTATTTTAGGTTATAGTCACAAGTCAAGCAACCTTTATTTATATATTGCTTTTTATAATACAGATTGTTTAAAATCAGCTTGAGAAAAAAAACAGTGGAGAAAGCTCTGGAGAAAACAGTGATGCCATTATCCAACTCAGTTCAGTTCTCATAATGGTGCCAATGCAGGCCGATCAATAATATTGGTGAATATTAAGTGTCCCCACTTCACATGCAAAATAAAATGTATTTAATAATACCCACTAGTCACTAGTGCATTCAGATTTATAGGCACGCACAGGTTGACAAGGACCAGTCCGTGCCCACTCTTACGGAGCTCTGGTTTGTTTTGTCTAATCATCTCATCTGTTTGTTTTCAGGTTTTTGTACCCATCCTTTATCACTGAAATATTTTACAAATCAATCGGTTCTTTTAAGAGCCAGTTTCTTTTTCCTCCTCTCTCTCTATTTCTCGCTTTCCTGTTTTGTATTTTTTTTACGTTTTTACTTTATCCTTCAATTATTTCTACTTAAAAACATCTACAAATGGCATCAGAGTCATTACAACAATTTAATGAATGGCTGGAAGCAGCAAAAACCATGGCTGATGAGTTGGAAACCCAAAAAGTAAAATATTTCATTATTTCTCTATCATGTTATTTACCTAAATTTAAAAGAAAACGCCTCTGCAAATGCTTCCCCAAAATCTATCATTTAGTTTTTACTTGCAGACTAAAAAGAAAAGGAAAAAAGGGAACTGAAGTCTCCAATGTTTCCTGAAGAAAGAGAGACCAGCATGGGTACATCCTACCACAACGTGTTCAGAAGAAACGATCTGGTCAGTAAAATATACTGCATACTGTTGTTCACAAGTGTCTTAGCTTTTGGTCAGCAGTGATGTTTTCTATATCATTACATGTGTTTGCAGTTAAACCTGCCGGCACTAGGGAGATCTCAGAGTTTGAGGAGGTGCAAATGAATGATATTCCGCAAGAGGTACCAAGTCTTGGTAAGCATATTGAACTGAAAGCCTAAATAATTTCAGCATTTCTATTTAAATTTAAAATGTCACATATAGGCAACTGTTAAAGTATGTAATTCCCATTCCTATCATGCATATGAAGTGACAAAACCATATAAGAAATTGCTAATTTGCTTTATTAAAATGCATTATTGCAACTGGCTTTTTCCTTATTATTATCATTTTATTTTTTATTAATTTAGATCAAAATCTTCAGAGGCTAAAAAACCTGGTTACTTCTGTCGCTGTCTCTGCATCAGTGGAAGTAGTAGAGACACCCACCATGTCTGCATGGACCAAAAGACAGGTCATCTCTGAAAAGAAATTCAGGGCTGCAATGCCAGAGATTTTGAATTGCATGTTGGCTGCAGAGACAGTAACCCAGCATTTCTGTCAACAATGCAAAACTGTTGATGCTGTAGTCCGATGCCTAGACTGTGTTCCCTCAGGAAATCAGTTTTTCTGTTCATCATGTGACATCGAGATCCACAAAAAAAATGTTTTCCATGATAGGGAAGCGATGTTTGATGGTTTTTTAAAACCTATTCCACCAACATCCGTAGTGGTGGTTGATGAAAGTGGCCAATATCAACTCAGTGAACAAGGTATGTTCATATAATGTAGTAGGTGCCCTCTGCAGTTTCCTTTAACTGAATTTTTTATTTATTTTTTTTTTTTTACTTAAATGTGTAGGCATTACTGATATTACTTTCTGAAATTTGATTTACTGCAGTGTGTATGCTTCCAATTCCTCCACCAATGCAAATCTGTTCCTGTGGTCCAAACCAAGACTTCATAATTATCCCAGGAAAGCAGACTGTATTGGTGACTATCAACGGTATGTTTTGTCACTTCCTTCTACCTTTTTATATCCGACCAGATGAAGTCAAGCATAATAATGGCTTACTATATTATTTTGTACTGTGCTGTACTAATACAGGTCAAATAGTAAACACATGTTTGTTTTAAGGTCCATACCACCTGTGTCTGCCTTGTATAAGCTGTCCACTTTGCTCTTCCAAATGGACTCCTGGGATTAATGACTTGCTTCAATACAGATACTGGCCAGCAACCACCAGCTGCCAAATGCTGTTTAAGTTTGATCTGTTCACATCATTTGAGCAGATGAAATTAGCCAGCCCAGCTTTATCCCAACAAGCATTTCTCAGAATGCTTGAACATCGATGTCTTTGCACTGGTCGGGTAAGGGCTGTTTTCATTTCCAAAGTGTTTGAATTCCAGACTTTAAAATCTTTCATTAACCAAAATAATGCCATCCTTATTTCCAGACGGGTAGTATTTGTGGTGATACCTTCCACAGAGTCTTTCGGGAGTTTGCCTTCTGCAATTTTAAGAAAGAAGATCTGTGCCTGATGGAGCCCTTTAAATGCCCAGCATGTACACCAGACATGCTTGCTATATCTGCAGACGGTAATAGAAAACATTACCGGTTCAAGAAGTCCAAAGGGTAAGTGAAGTGGATTTTTTTTTTTTTTTTTTTTGGATATAGGGTGGTGCAGTGGTCTTTTTGTGTCCATGCTGCATCTCACCTGTCACCCAGTGCTAGATGTGATGGGCTCTAGACCCCCCATGCCATGACCAAAGGAAAAGCAAGTATAGCTATTGGTTGGATGGACTGATAGTTATTTATAGAGAAACTATACTTCACCTTATTGCTGTAAAGAATAACAATCATTTTGTGACATCTAAACATTTCTTCAACATAATATTTTTTGGCTTATTATTATTATTATATAAGTATACTTTTATTTGAAATTCTTGGAAAGTAACAAAATGTGTCAAATGTGTGATTGCTTCACATTTAAACGTAAATGCTTTTACAATTTAAAAAGTGTTTTGAAAGATATAGCACTGTTTTAAACAAGCTTATGATATTACAGTTCTATGAAAGCAACCTGGTAAATTGTTCAGGAACTTTGTCTCCCTTCTGTAGCCTGAAGACACAAACAAAGATAACGTTATTTATTTCTGTACTTTAAACAGTATGTTTTTTATTTCTTACACAAGTTAATGCCAAATTACAGTATTAATTTCCACAGGACAAATACTCTAAACACAGTGTTCAAGATCAAATGAAATTCATACAGACTAAAATGTTTGGCACGTTTATGGTTAATTGTTGTATTAATTTAGGTGAATGCAACGTTTAATCATTTTTATGTAATTGTGTTGACTTGGCGATGAATTCCTCTTATTTAACAGGACAGAAGAACCATCTCTTTTTGATGGACTGTTCTTTGCACAAGATGCCAAAGTATCTTCCTTTGTTGACCAAATTAGAAGCCAAATGTTAAGTGTAAGGATTTATTTAACTCCATAACCCTTCTTTTTGTTTAATTTTATTTTTTCTTGTCCTGGGATTACATGTAACATATTGTTTCTACTTTCAGAGGACAGGTCATGATGTTTGCGGACCGGCAACATTTACAGCAGGCAGAGAAGTAGCACAGAAGTCCAGGGCCAAGGTGGATGAAGAGGGCCTTGAAATAGCTGTGTGCAGACATGGAATCTTGCTGCAAGGCTTGAACCACTACCGTGGTGAAATATATGCCTACCCAATGTTCCTGCAGAAGGAGCTGGCACAAGCTGCAAATGCAACATTCTTTTGTATGGACATTGCTTGCAGGTAGATAGCCATTGCCAAGTGATAACTGAAGTTTGTACTGATGTTTTACCTTTAGTAATATATGCAATGCATGGGAATAACACCATGACTAACTAAAAATCACACATTTTATATATATTATGGAATTAGAAAATGAATATGGCTACTACCTTATCAGTACTGATACAACTCATTACCATACATATGACTACATACTGACATGTCATAGTGTTATTTGATTGGTTACAGGAATGGTACTAGTCATTTAGATCCTGGTTTGTCTCATTACCAGTTTTGCAAATTTTTCCATTACAGGTATTGGCCTTATTTAGAAAAGATGGCAGAAAAGTTTTCTGAGCTCCAACCCCTTACCACGATGAAGCCTTTTCTATCTGTAATGCATGCCAAGGCTCACACTGGCAAATGTGAGGTACTGTGTGCAAGCTAAGTTTACGTTTTAATGTTAAGTTTTTTAGAAACATATAAAAAAAGTGAGAAACTGTCATATAAGTGAGATATACAAAATGTTTAGTGCTGGGTATCCTCAAGGACAAGTTTAAAACCACTTATTTAGTGTGTGTGTGTGTGTGTGTGTGTGTGTGGATATGGATATGGATATATCTCTATCGGTATATATATATTACACCCACACACACAATGCTTATGGACTTTTTAAATATAATTAACATTAATATCATTAATATCAACACTGTTACAACAGTACTGATCATTCTGGTTTAACAGCAGGGTTGTTTGTAGGATATGCTTCATGATCCCTTCCAAAAGTTCTAACTGCACAATTGCAGTTGTGAAAGCTTTTCTTTCATAGTTATCCTACCTCAGAACATTTTATATTTTCACATATTAAACATATCAAAATTTGCTTATGGCACCAAATTCAATTGATGATACACAAACTAATAAATAAGATTTGTATAATAAAGGTCTTTATCTTATTCTTTGGAGCAGGTTAGGTGGGGCGGTAGAAGCCAGGAGGGTGCAGGAAATACTGTTGGTGAAGAGGTGGAACAGGTCAATAGCTTCCTTTCAAGGGCAGCTCTTACTACAAAGTACATGACCAAGTCAGGTTGGTTGAAAAAGGGTTAACCCTTGTGTTTGACACAATGCTAGATTGTACCATTGATTTGTTCTTATTGTTTTTTTTTTTTTTTTATATAGGCAGAGGAGATATGATAACTGTGCTTGCCATGGGATGGAACAATAGGAAGGTGGAGAGTCTCCACAAGACACTGGCGAAAAGATTTGTCAAAGTAAGAAGCCTAGACTGCATGTTAAGGTGTTTTCTGGGCCCTGGAGACACTATGACTGTGATGGCGCTCTCCCCTGCATTTTTTTCGGGGGCATTTGTGGTTAATTTTGCAGTGATACTATGTTTTCTGTAATTTTTTATCTTTTTAAATAGACTACACAGAGAGCAGAAATGGAAGCAGCCAATCTTGAGAGTCTCAAGCAGAAGTTACACATCTCTTTGGAGGATGCTGATCGGTGGGTGTGTGATGTCAAGCAATGGGCAGCCACTGGTATGTAACACGCTGGTGTATACATTTCCATATATATTTTTCTACATTTTTGCAGTGATACTGTGTTTTCTGTAATGGTCGACTTTGCTTATTTCTGGTTTTCAAGAGAGACACAGGACTTACAGTAGGCAGGAAGAGCTCCAGAGTGAAATCGATGAGATTATTTTTTCCATCCGAAGAAAGAAGCATGATCTGTATCGACAAAATGGTATTTGATACTACATCACTCAACTTGCATGTTGTAATTTTAATTTAATTTTTTTTTTTTTTTTTTAAACTTACAGACAGTAACCAAACAAGGCAACGCAAACGGAGAAGACTTGGTGAGCTCAAAAAGACTCTCAGAGAGAAGATAGTGCTGTACAACACCATTCCTGGCTGTGAGGACAAAATTGACACCGAAGCAGCATGCAGTCTCTCTGATGATTTTATTCTGCCTTGGGAAGCACAAGGAGATGGTAATTAATGTCTTGTATTTTTGTGCTTTTTTTAAATTCACAAAATCCAGTTGATTGTTAGTTTTTTTTTTATTGCTAAACAACAGTGAGCACAACTGGAGTCACATGTGCAAAACTCTAACTACAGTCTGCACAGCAGCAGTTCATGTGGACCAAACTCTAGTTCATTTTTCATTGGTTGAACAGTTTTTAAAACTCTACACACTTTTCCCTAGCCTGACTACGTCAGACTTCCTACTTCCGCTCAATTTCATTTCGCTTCTGTAGTCAGTCTGAGATAGCAGCTTATCTTTCAGTTTTCCATCGGCCTTCGGACGGCCGGGCCAATCAACGAACAGAGGGCGGGCTGAGAGCTGTGATGTAGACGCTGATTGTACCGTGGATGCGTATATTTACTTCACATAATCTGCAAAAGTCGTTCACAGCCATGTTTACTCCGGTATTTCGCTCGATGGTTTTGTTTTCGCATCATACATGTGTTTACAGTGGAAGTTAGATGCGCATAACACACGCCATAACCAAACGTTATGTGATTGGCTTACGGGTAACCAATGGTTTTAAACTTCAGACAAGCGCCCCCTAGCAAGAGAGAAAACACTTCTCTATTATGCCATTCCAGACTCTGTCTACGAAGCAAAGTGAAGTAGCAGAGTTTGGTATTACCAGGCTAACTTATCCCATGACTTCAACCACAACCTGCACAACACTGTGGATTTACTGTGTTCAAATGCTAACACACTGCTGTCAAAACTGTGAACCACACATTCAAAACAGAATAGATTTCAGCCTTTTGCCTTTCAAATACTGCTGATTGCAATTTCAGCTGAAAGGCTAAGCAGGTGTCTTGTTTTAGACTTGTTAGTGAGAACAAACACACACCTGTTGGTCTACATTATCCATAAGCTATTCAAGTAATATTATTTGAATATCAAATATTCAATGTAAAATAAGCAAATAAATAAAATAACAAATAACTAGCTTAGAAATTAAAAGGAGGGAGGGTTATATAAAAATTTAATGTAGACTAATATATATTCCTTTATTTTATGGAATATTCTTTGATTTTAGAGTTGCACATATCTTTTCAAAATGTATACATTTGCTCTTAATTTCATGTTATCCTCTTCATAATGTAAAGTACATTAAGAATATATTATATGTATAATATAAAAATATATTATATGTAGAAATTGTATGTAGATATATGTAGAAATATAGAATTTTTTATATAATATATAAAACTGGGGATTCTTGCTTTATCCAAAATATTATTGCATTAAAAGCTGTAATTCTCAGCATTCTAAATAAATATACATCATTTTTATTAAGTAGCATAGGTCCTATACCCAAAAATATATTTTGTATCTTTATATATTTAGTTTTTTATAAAGAAATCTTCCCTGAATAAGGCTACTTCTGTTCACTGCATCTTATCCAACATCCTAAAGATAAATTATTATAATTAGAAGATATTTCTAGTGTTATAACATATTGCATATTAATTTTCCAAGCAAAATGTATATTTTAGTCAGAATTATTGCGCTCCTATTTGCCGCGCATGCGCGCAGCGGCGCTCGTTCAATATGAAGATAAGCAGTAAAATGGATACATTTGCTCGACTTTCTAACATTTACAGATGGAGAATATAACTGTAAAATGTAATTTAAAATTTGCACTGTGGGGAAAAAAACATGTCACAAACGCATAAAACAGCACAAAATATAGGCTGTTTGATGGTGGATCGATTTGATCCACGATCGACCTCTAGGGCTGCTTCAGAAACGCGTGCACATGCTATTATCTAGACTTGATAAACCTGGATCAAATTAGTGAGATTGCGTGAACTTCAATTACCTTTTATGGAACCAATTTAGCCCCAACTTATTTGTTAGGCTCATTCAAGTCCGGTTTTGGAGTTTAATCCCCGCTTTTCTAAGCGTCTTTTATGGAACAGCCCCCAGGTTTCAAAATACTTGCTATTGTTGACATTACTAAAACTGCATAGACTTTTATGTTTCAGTTTTACAGGTAGGCTATTTGCATGCAAAACATGCAATCAACCATTTTACACTAAATTTCTTGGTTGAGAACTGTCCACATGTACAGTACTGTTCACATTCATAAGCATTCCAGTAAAAAGCAAATCAGTTTTTATTCCTTTACTGATTACTACAGGAGGTACAGTAGAAACACGGTTTAAACAGAAAAAGTTATCTCTGCAATCTTCAGGGTTAGGCCACATTTTTTCATCAAGATCACATCTGATATCATCCAAAAAAATCCTATATATATACAGTAGATTGATATGTGGGGTTAGGGTTACGGTTACGGTTAGGGTTAGGTACAATCGTGTTTGTGTGTGTGAGAGAGTGTGTGTGTGTGTGTGTGTGTGTGTGTGTGAGTGAGTGAGTGAGTGAGTGAGAGAGTCTGTATCAGTGTGTGTGAACGAAGTACACAACTTCCTTACTTGAGTGAAAGTACAGATACTACTGGTCAAATATTACTCCGTTACCAGTAAAAGTTGTAAACCCCCCCCCCCCCCCCCCAACAAAATTACTTATCTATGCGATCCTCAGGGTTATGCCACATTTTTTCATCAAGATCACATCTGATATCATCCAAAAAAACTAAAAATCTTATATATACAGTAGATGGCTATGTGGGGTTAGGGTTACGGTTAGGGTTAGGTACAATCGTGTGTGTGTGTGTGTGTGTGTGTTTGTAAACAAAAAGTTTACATTCTGTGTGTGTGTGTGTGTGGGGGGGGGGGACTCTCCATAGACGTAATGGTTTTTATACTGTACAAACTGTATATTCTATCCCCTTACACTGCCCCTGTCCCTAAACCTACCCATCACAGGAGACATTCTGCATTTTTACATTTAAAAAAAAACTAATTCTGTATGATTTATAAGCTTTTGTACCCATGGGGACCTCAATTTAGGTCCCCACGGTGACACGAGTCCCCATGAGTCTGTGTGCATTCAGGTTTAAGTCCCCACCGGTGTAGAAAAAAATGTCCACACACACACACACACACAGACACACACACACGCGCGCGCTTGAAGCCCTCAAAGTGCTTTCTGAACATAAGCCTGTTAGGGCACATGTCCAAAATGTGACAAAATGTAAACTTTGTCATATAGCTAAACCAAATACATCACTGGAAAGGTCTTGACCTGGAGAGTAACATATATAAATTTGAAGGTTCTATATTATTACTGCTTTGAGATATTGACCTTTGAACCTTAACCTCAGGGCATATTTGAAGGCTTATAATTATGGGACAAAAAGTGTTACGGACATGAGACCAACTGTTATAGAAAGGTGTTGACATGGGTTATAAGTTGAGTAGTCATAGTCATAGTCACCAAGGGGTGGGGGGGGGACTATGGTGTGAAAATAAAAAATCCCCCTTTGAACAAGACAATATTTAAAGTCTGATGCTAAAAATGTGTTCGACATCCCCTCACACCCCTGGAATGCCACCAATTAAGTATTTATAACTTCCAATTTTAGGGAAAACCCTGGGTTTTTAAAAAAAAACTACAACTCCCTAGACCCCTCTTCAGTACTTGTGTTGACATCAGCACCCCAGTTGTAGTTCCTCCATTTTAGGGTCGTGCTAGGGTTGTGTATATCATATATATCAAATATATAAAATATCACACACTGTCTAATAAATAATTATACTGCATGTATATGATCTATGCTAAGAAAAGACAAAAATGTTTGTTTAATGATGATATTTTAACTAAAACAGAAGACCAGCGCGCCAACTGCTCTGCTCACGTGACGCAAAGCGGACTGTATTGTCCTCATCTCCATAGTAACGGCCCATGTTGCTACTTCCGCTATGAAAAATGTAAAACACACACACACATACATTTGTTTTTCATAACTGATTGGCTTTGTGTTTTCTTTCTAACTTTTGAGAGGCTGTTCACATTTGGAACAGATGCGGTAAGCGAGGGAGAAATCAACAGTTCTGTGCTCAAGAATACGGGGCAAATCGCGTCAAATATTGATTTGGGGACAGACGTTTTTACAATATAATGACAATCGTAACATAACATAATCGTTAGTGTGTGTGTGTGTGTGAGAGAGAGAGAGAGAGAGAGAGAGAGTGTGTGTGTGTGTGTGTGTGTGTGTTTGCGCGCAACTCTACATTATAGGGTCAAAATATCTATGCAAAATATCCCCACAAAGATGTCAATATCCGAAATCCTTGTCCTTTTGGGGATTTTTTTTTTTTCAGAAAACAGCTTATAAATCAGACGTGTTTTTTGAAAATGTAAAAATGCAGACAGTTTTCTGTGATGATAGGTAAGGTTATGGGGGGTAGAATACACTGTTTGTATGTACAGTATAAAAATCATTATGTCTATGGAATGTCCCCATAAAACATGGAAAAATAACATTGCTTGGTCTGTTGAAGGCTGGTCTTGTTGAAATGAGAGGCCTGTTGATCAAATCATCCCAGACGTCTCAGATGGACAGAATTGATGTGAAACATATGCCAGCAGTTAATTTCTGTTAAATAATTACACTTCACTTGGTTAAAAATGAAAATTCTGTCATCATTTACTCACTCTCGAGTTGTTTCAAACCAGTTTCTTTCTTCTGCTTAACACAAAATAAGATATTTTGAAGAATGTTGATAACCAGAGTTGATGGTAGCTATTGACTTCCATAGTATTTTTTTTTTTTTTTCAAGTCAATGGGGTCCAGCCACTGTCTGGTTTTTGACATTCTTCAAAATATATTCTTTTGTGTTCATCAGAAGAAAGAAATTCATACAGGATTGAAACAGTTTGAGGGTGAGTAAATGATTTTCATTTTGGGGTGAACTATATCCCTTTAATGAAAGATGCAGACATTTGGCCTCTTCAAAAAGCTTTGCATTTTTTTCCTTGCATTACTTTCACTTTTATACTTTAAGTAGTTTTGAAACCAGTACTTTTACTTGAATAAAAAGCTTGAGTTGATACTTCAACTTCTACAGAAGTCTTTTTGAACCCTAGTATCTATACTTCTACTTGAGTAATGAATGTGAATACTTTTGACACCTCTTCTTTTTATTCTTACCTGCATAGATCGGAAGTACCAGCTGCAGATGGTTCTAACCCAAGGCCCAAAAGTATATTGGTCTATCCTCCCATACACACAGTATAGAAAAAAAAACATCTTGACTGTGTGCTTATAGGTCCTTTAGGGTAATGATGAATGCTAAAAATTAATAATAATAATAAAGTGGCTTTCTAAAATTTTCAGCAGTAAACATCATTAAATGCATTTAGGGTGCAATGTGCATATATGTTTGCTCTTAAAAGCAAGAGTATATGAAGGAACTGAACCAGTGCCACATTTCAAAACATTTTATGAGTCCACTCATCAAACACAGAAAACAGATATATATATATGGTACTGCAGTTTTTATTTTTGTCACACTACCATTGCTATGGTTAAAGGGCCCCTATTATGTAATTTTGAAAATTACCTTTCATGCAGTGTGTAACATAGAACTAAGTGAACCAAAAAATCCTGCAAAGTTTTAAATATGAAAGTTCACCATATAAATAGTTATTGTCTCTCAAAAGTGAGAGTCGATTCTGAATCAGTCGAGTGAATTGTTTTTCCAGCGAGTAATTTTTCCTTTCGTTGTGTCGTCACAACGACAAAAGATCTTTATTGGCCACGTGCACATATTGCGCACACCGTAGACACCAGGGAAAACATTCAGCTTCAGCTGATAACTGTCATGTCGGCTGTTCTAAAATGCGACGCAGAAGAGACTGTCAGTGAGTAAGTGGCTACTATGGCAAGCCGTTTTAACCTTTATTCATTTCCAGGATATGAATTATTGATATCAAAAATGTAATTCTTGATATCTGTAATTATATTTTCACTAGTGAAATGTCACCATAGGCTGCCATTCAAAATAAATTGTTGATATCAAGAATTGATTTCTAGTAAGTAGAAATATATTTTTTGATATCAATTTGATATCAGTAACATTGTTACTAGTAAAAATGTGAATTCCTGATATCAAGAATTACGTAGTTACTAGTAAAAATGTCTATTCTAGATATCAACAATTACATTGCTACTAGTAAAAATGTTAATTTTTGATATCTGAAAATGTATTTCTGATATCAATATTATTTCAGATATCTAAAATGGCTTTCTTACTAGTAACAATCACATTCATGATATCAGAAATTAACATTGTCACTAGTGAAAATGCAATTATTGATATCAAAAATGAACATTGTTACTAGTAGCACATTCAATTGTTATCAATAATAGACATTTCAACTAGTGACAATTTAATTCTTGATATCAAAAATAAAGGTTTTTACTAGTAAGAATTGTATTTCTGATATGTGAAACTGGAATTTCAACTAGTAAGAAAGCTTTTCTTGATATCAACAATGGATTTTGAATGGCAGCCTATGGTGACATTTCACTAGTAAAAAATACAATTACAGATATCAAAAATGATAGTTTCTACTAGTAGAAATTCAATTGTTGATATCAAGAATTATCATTTTAACTAGTGAAAATGTAAATGCTGATATCAAGAATTGCCATTGTTACTAGTGTTTCAGTATTTTGTATTTTGAAACAAACCTCCCTGATTCTTTTCTTCAAAAATTTTTTGTAGGGGAAACTGGTTGAGTCATCATGCATGGGGCATTCTGAAACACATAAAAATGTGGTTATAATTTGTAAAAGTAATAGAAAAAGTTCAACAAACAATCAACAAGAGGTCTTGGGTATGTTATGGTCACAACAATGAATAGCTTACTATAAATATGTTGCAATATGTGCAAAAGAACATATTACAATGTATATTTGTAGAATTCTAAACCAGTCTTTTAAAAAACAAAACAATGAGAAAGGCCCTGTTCTTTCAGCCCTAAAACTGTGATCACGTTGCAAAAAAATCAAACATAGCTTTGATTCATATGTAAAAATAAATAAAAATAAATAAACAAATCCACACATACCTTTATGGTCTGCTTCCTTATTTCTTTTTTTTCCTGAGGAAGATACTGGACCTGGACTGCCTAGCTCAGTGGACAGTTTAGAATTGAAATAAAGAGTTGAGGCTGGTGGCAGAGGAGAGGCCAGAGAAGAATAAGAAGGTAAAGGACTAGACTCAGATAAGATGAAAACAGGATGAGGAGCCAAGGAGGAAGATGCAGGAGGAATGAGAGGTGTTTCAGACTCAGGGCTGAGCAGATGTGTGGACTCTGCTGTATCTGCTGATGGAGTCTCTGAGGTGTTTGTTGCAGAACTTGCAGAACTGCTTGGTGCAATAGCCACTGTTGGATAAAAGAAACTGTGATGTGGACATGAGAGTAATAATAATAATTCAGCAAAAATAAATAAATAATAAAATAAAGTTGTATTATGTTTTTAAAGTATAGTTTTATTTATTTTGTATTACGTTTAAGTCCACCTATGAATTGTATTTATCAATGTAATATCAATTTAACATTATCAAAATAATACCCTGCTCAAGTTATTCTTATTTAATTTCCCCTGTGAAAAAAGATTGGGAGTATTGTTTATATATACAATTTTTTAAGGTGAGGAAAAATAAGTAAGGGAAAATGTATAGTGAGCCGGTTGGGATCCCGTTCAGCCTCTCGGGGTTGTTATTCACTATAACAACCGGCTCACTATACATTATCCCGCTTATTACATGGTTACCTACATAATAAATAAATAATTTAACACAAATTACTGATTTAAAAAAGAAGTTTATTGATTTAAAAATGATTGTATTGCTTCCGATAAAGAAAATAGTCAGTTCCGCGTCCATAGCAACGCTCTGTTTTTCATGGCAACGGTCTGTTAAGAACTAACAGACCGCATTCTACATTGGAATTCAGCCAAGCCATGTAATAAAAATAAATAATAATCAAAATAATATATATATAATTTAGGATGCACTAATAAGCAGTTAAATATGTGAAAATTTGCATGCATTGCACATTTGTGTTTATTACCATTAAGAAGACTTTCATACAACCTCTTTATGGTAAGAAAAGCATCCTGAGTTTCTTCTGTATCCATCTTCCATGGACAGAAGCACTCAGCAGAAAAACCATTCAAGGTTCTCCTGCCAAGGAGAAGGAGTGGGAACCTCTCTAAAAGTTCCCACTTGTGGATCTGGAATAACATTGAGACAGAATTATAAAACTAATAAGAGAGAGAGATAGAGAGACAGAAATTAGCTTGAATGGTTTAGTCATTGTGATACTATTACAGTACTTTTTATTCTATTTCAGGGGTGTTCAATCCTGCTCCTGCAGGGCCACTATCCAGAGTTTAACTCAAACCCCACTTAAACACACCTGAACCCGAAGTTGGAGCTAAACAATGCAAGACACAACTAATTTAGTGTTCTTTATCAGACCTGAGTACACTCGACACACACAGATGTTACACCCCAGTCGTTGTGCACTGAAAAAAGAATTGCTGAAACTTATATAAATATAACAACGACATGTGTAAAAGCTAAATATCAGGGATTATTTACTTACTATTTTATGACTAACATCTGAAAGATAAACCTACCAGTAGATTTGTTGCATCATAAACTTTGTTCACACTGCAGTTTTTTTTTTGCCGGTCTATCCATTCTTGGGAAAGCTGTTTCTTCTTCTTCTCCAGCTTCTGCTTGTATGGCTGCTTAGCATGGCAGTGTTGACATGTTTTGCTAGCTACTCCAATTTTTTTCCTGCATATGCAGCAATCCTTTAGAGTAGGCATCTGTAAAAAGAAACATAAATAATAAGTGTTATGAGGGGATAATAAATATGTTTTCACCCCTATGTTGACAAGAGTCACAGTCTTCAAAAATATCGCCACCACAGTGACCTAACTTTCAAAACATTTAAAGAAAACTGAAACAGTATAATGCTACTCAGAAACATTTTTTTTCCCAGGATGAATAGGGGAATACTAATTAATATTCATGATGGAAGTCATCCCTGACTGGTCTGATAAACTACACCAACCCAACCCCTAAACCTAACCATCAATGGGGGTCTGACCAATCAGGGAGGACTTCCGTCATGAATATTAATCAGTATTCCCCTACCATCCTGGGAGAATTTTTTTTTAATACAAGGCAATGTTGGAAAATATATTTTGTGTGTATATAATATAAATATATTTCGATTTTTGTGTGAGCATATCAGTGAACACCCCTGACCACTCGGGTGGTCCACAGAAAGCTAAAATTCTTGTGTCAGCAGCATTTGTCCAAATTTCAATCTTAACCGTTCTATTTCATCAGAAACGATCTGAAAACAGTGCTTTAAGTGTAAAAAAACGAACTTGTCCTTTAATCAAAATCCGAAAAGTTATTTCCGGTCTGGAATGGCGTTCCTTCTCTGATGAAGTCAGTTTGACGGCTTGGGTTGAAAACGCTTAACCACTCCCCTCAAACTGCTAGTCTGCTATGAGCGAGATGGAGAGGAGGAGCGCTAGAGTAAAACCCTTCCCTCTGTTCAATATTGCCTTTCACTTGAAACTTCCAGGTCACAGGGACTTTTTTTTTTGTATTAGTGGTAGAGTATTATTGGAAGCATCAGAATGCAGCTATAGAAGAGGTTTTAGATCAAATTTCATAATACATGTTATAGACTGTTATTGACTTCTAAAACCGATTTGAATGACACATGTGAGGTATGAGTATAACAGATCATAATAGATCATAAAAACATGGACACATAGACACATGTAGCATACTGGTGTCAGATGTTGCAAAAACTCGAATTAGATTCCAGCTATTGTTTTGGAAAGGTTATATTATTTATTTTACATCTATGTCCAAACATAATACCCAAGTTAAGCACTGTCATCCCTCACAGTAAAAATAATATTATATTATCTAACGTTAATGTTAAATGATGATTAATGATCTAATGAAGTCTAATCGCAGATATTCATACATGCATATAACTTAGAAATATATATATTTATTACATGGCTTGGTTGAATTCTAATGTAGAATGCAGTAGTGATGCCGAGTCCGAGTCATGACCGAGTCTTTGAGGAAGCAAGTCCGAGTCGAGACTGAGTCTTTAGGAGTCGAGACCAAGACCATAAAAACATGTCAGTTTTCATATTCATGATTTAATATCACCCCAGTTAATAATCAACAATTCCGCCTACAGACTAAGCTAGACTGGGAATTGTTTAGAGGAGCAGTCTTAACATCTTAATATGGACTATGCTTTTACTATCATTAAAAAAATCATGCATCATCTTCTTTTTTTTTTTTTTTTTTTTTTTTTCATTTAGCTTTTTTTGAACATGAACATCAGTCAGAAATTAAGTGCTAACAATGACAGTACAGCGAAAACAACTGAAATACAGCGCTGGTTGTTCTCTCGAACGATAACGACGGAATCCAAAGACGTGGGCTTTGTAACGTTACCCAAGTATTAAATTGTATTAAATAATAATCCCGGAAAAAAGCACAAACACTGCATAGATGGCAAGTTCAGCAGCTAACATTGCTGAGGTGAAATGACGGCTAGTAACAACAGACACACGGCTAGCACTGACAGCGGCAATCCATCTGTCACTCAAGTGGCTTGGCCACACCCTTAAATTTAAATATTAATCAACTAAACGGAAGAGTTATAAAATAATTCACCCCCCTCACAGTTGTTATGAAGGGCAAAATTAGCTGTATAGAACAAATCCACATACAGACACCATGCTTTAAACACGTTTTTTTCTGCTGTAAAATTTGGCATTTTAACATGGGGGAGATACAGATTTGACTTACTTCTGACAACAGCCTCAAGCGGCCAATCAACGAATTGCAGTTTAACTCACTTCCATGTTGGTTTCAAGAGAGAGACGGGGAGGTTGCCGCTTGGACAGAACGCACTATTTTATTTAGCGGAAGCAATACAATCATTTTTAAATCAATAAACTCTGTTTTAAATCAATATTTTGTGTCAAATTATTGATTTATTTGGTAGGTAGCCATGTAATAAGCGGGATAATGTAGAGAGAGACGGTTGTTATAGCGAATACAACCCCTTCAGGCTGATTCAAGACCTTTGCGCCGGTTGTATACACTACTATAACAACCACCTTGCCCTAGTCTACTACATTATCCCTTACATTTATTTAAATATAATATAAAATAACAGAAACACAGTCAGTTTGCTCAATCAATCAATTTATCAATCTATCTATATTGTTTGTACAAACAAATACACCCACATTAATATAATTAATGCATGTGACCTACAAAACCATTGTGGCACTGTGTTTGGTAAATATAATATGATCATGCTTAAGTGGATAAAAATCAACATCAGATGACTTGGGTTAATCACCTTTGTTGTCTCTCCTTGTCTTGTCCTTCTGTTCCTGGCTTTGCATCTGTATAAAAAAAGACAAATAGCACAGTGTACTATATATTATAATGAATATATTGGTCATAATTATTTATGTTCACTGTTTATAATTCTGAAGAGCTAAGAGAGAAGAGAAGATAGTTTTTCACTGAACTTTAACAATGACGTTAAAGATCTATTATATTAGGTGTGTGTGTGTATGTGTGTGTGTGTGAGTGGAAACAATTCCATTCTAGTTATTATTATACATAATTCCATTATTTTATCACAAATATTCATTTTATTTGAAATAACAACCATTACTATTTTATTTAAAATGAATATTTAGGTCTAGTATGATTATATTTGCAGTATTTATTTATTAATTTCCACAATTGGATATGTCTGGAAAATATTATCTCAAATATTAATGTACGTCAATTAATAATGTAGCCTACTGAAACGTAATTCACATGTTAAATGCTTTAAAATAGTATTTGGATGATCAAATTATACGAAATAAGGAAACAGTATTGAACGTTTTAACAGAATGTGTGGACTTTTTACATGGTCCCTTACACACAACTTTTCCAATTTCCGAACAATGTCACACTAAATAAATACTGACTTTAAAATGCTGATGTGATCTGATCAAATGATTTGACACTCAAACATGTTCAAATAACAAGAAAAATAACGTCCCTAATTTGACACGCGACGTAGGCTATAGGCCACGCAAGCTATTCAATCTTGAATAGAAGATAACGTTAATTATAGATATTTGTACAGTAACAATAATCCATCTCTTTTTAATAATGGTATGTCGATATATATATGAATAAAATCTTAATGTCACTAATGATGTTCTCGCTGTCTAACTTTTCCACTTACTTCAGGATATTTCATTGTGTTTCTTATTTCATAGGCTACATCGTTATTCCCAAGTAAAAACCTCCAACAAGTTACAAAATCACCAAATAGCAAGATGAACCAGCACAAATTAAGCGCCTTGCATATTATTTTGTTCTAAAATTATTATATTATCAAAGTTCTGATTAGCCTACCTGAATTAGCCTCAATTGTCTCGTATAAAACCCATAATGCATCGAGGCGACTCTGCGTGACAAATTTTCCGCCGCCTATAGGGGCACTATTTTAGGAAATGATGCAATGGGTCGTATTTGAGGACAGGTGCAAACGACCTTTATGGTCGTATAAGTTGGAGGACTTGTTGATATATATATATATATATATATATATACACACACATATATTTATATACATACATATATTTATTTATTTATTTAATATTATTATTGCTTTTACACCACTGAAGAAAATTAAGCATTGCTTGGTAATTGGCCAACAAAGTATAGTTGATAGTTGTGTAAATATTGTCATACTAACAGTTGTCTGTATTTTTGGTTGATTGTAATCCATTACATACCTTTCTATCAAAGTTATCTGACATTATCAAGATTAATTTGTTCTGACATAGTTTAACTTGAGTTCTTATCATATTTTATTACCATTTTCTAAACTATAGCAAATAAACTGATTTGATTTGTTGAAGATGTCTGAATAATTTTTGATTTGACCGTGTGTTTATTTTTTACAGTGAAGACTATGCAGTGCTATTTTACATTTGATAATTTCGGATTGGAACAAATCCACTCCTCACTTAAGTCAAAATCACTCCGTGCTCCACTCACGTACTCTGATTTGTTGCTGTCATGACAGATCTATTTCAGAACCAGTCACTATTAAAATAATCTGGGTGCATGTGCGGGCCAGATATTAATGCTGGTGGATCAGTTTTGGCCGCCATACCACCCAACCTTAAAATAGTAAATAGTAAATAGTAAATATAAATAGTAGTTTATAAATAAAATAAAATAAAATAAATATTTGCACAAAGATGCCTCAACAGCAAAAAAAAAATGCCGGAAAACAGGACTGACAGCTGTATCTAATGTACTTTTGTTAATTACTTTCTTTTATGAAAAATATGGTTTCTTTTGTCAGAAATTATTTCTTGAATGCAAGATTATCAGCTCCAAGTGGTGCATAAAAGTAAGAAACTTCTTGGATGACGTCGATTGGCTCAGCACTGGTAAGAGTTCCTTTTCCGAGCACTAACAAGCCTTTGTATGCGGGCTCCTCAGGGACTGAATTATCCTGCCTGCTCGCTCCCTGTTGAAATGACACAGCGCTGGCACAGCCTTCCCACACCCAGGTTCATTTAAAACAGTCTAATCTGAGGAGGCCTAGTTCTGATAAATATACTCACCAGACAACCGCCACAATCTCTCGTCATCATATTTTCAATAGAGACCTCAGTAGTTCTTTATCAACACAGGCATTGATTCCAGGTACCAGATTCCAGCTAGGCTGGTTTTCTGGTCCCAAACTGGTCTAGTTTGATGTTTATAACCTGGGTAACCATTTACCTCGAGCTTATTTTTCTCCTTAGCAGGGTAGAATTTTTTTCCCATGGAAAACAAAATACATTGTGCTCTCCTTACAGAAAAAAAAAACTTATTTCTTGGTGAGCCATTAATGGATGATCATGAAATTTACTTCACTCCCATAAGCTATGCGCTGCCGACTGTTATATGGGCAGTATTGCGTAAGACCCGCATTGCCACATTGGTCAGGCCTTGCCTCGGCTGTGTGATGTCATATTGCCGCATCTACGGATGCTGCTAGATATGGGACGGAGGGCTTTTTCCCTTTTCTGTCCTGGACTCTCTGTGAGTCCCTCAGGTGACTGTGCACTGTAAATCCTGGGCGTTGCTTCAGGTTTATTGGTGTGTGATCCCTGCGCGCACGGCGTTTTACATTGGGTTCCCGTAGCGTCTTAGCTAAGACGCAGTACGAGAGAGCTCTCGTAAGAGATCGTACTCGGTTACTAAACGTAACCTCGGTTCTCTCTAGAAGAGCGAACGAGTACTGCGTTCTCTGCCGTGCGCACGATTCACTCTGGTTCGCTTCGGCGATTAAATAAATCAGGTGAGTCAGCCTTTTCGAGCTCCTTTTATAGGTTGGGCCACACGCGTTTCGGCGGGAAGTGGCAAGAAGGGCGCGAAGCGCCCTTATTGGTCTGATGTTGCATCAGCCCGCGCTCGATAGGCTGTGCAGTTGCTGCAGAACAAGCCAATGAGCGAACGAGCCGTCTCGCCTATGGCTGTGTACTGCTGCAAATGCGCTTTACAAAAATACAAAATTAAGGATAATTTTTTGCTTCAGTATTTCGTGAAAAGAGACTTTTCCCGTAGCGTCTTAGCTAAGACGCAGTACGAGAGAGCTCTCGTAAGAGAACTATTATTCACAGTCAGTCAGAGTCAGAGTCAGAGTAGCTTTATTATCATTCCAGCTCTATACAGTTAGTATACAGTGAAAAGAGACAACGTTTCTCCAGGACCAAGGTGCAACATAGACAAAAACACAGAACAAGTGTATTATGTAACATTTCCAAGCAACATGCCCATGGGTGCCTTTTTTGAAAGAAGACAAGTGTGATTGAGATTTGAGTGTTCTGATGCACTTTAGCTCATGACTCGTATCAGCTAGTTGCATGATAGTTTTGTGGAGCTTGTTATTGTAAATTCCCTTCTAATTTTCATTGTTTGGAAGACAGATACTAATCAAATGCAATTAACGTCCATACAGTGTAAAACCATTTGCATCGATTTTGGCATCATTTCCCAAAAGCACCGTCTCACCAATGGTTTCCACAATCTGCTAAGGCTACAGTGCTTTGGGAAACACAGTTCTGATCCTCTGTACAGTATGTGCTAGTCTGAATTTGGCAATGTTTACCTCAAGATGTCTTCAGGAGCTACACAAAATAGATTGCTGTTAGGATTGTCCTACTTCTGCTGCTTTGTTGGCTTTGACAAAGGCATTTTCTTATTTTCACTTACATTCAAATACATTAATAGTCATGTAAGACTGCAACAATAGAAGCTTTAGCTAGGTTAACTGAAAACTTTAACATGTCTATTTTAAGGCTGTTGTTGGGTTATGAAATGAGATGCGTTTGGTCTTTTGACATTAGACACAAACCATGAAAAATATTCCTCCCACTACACACAATCTGGATTAATTCAATCAATCAATCAATCAAATAAATAAATAAACAAATAAGCAAATAATAAATAATTCCTCCAAAGAACGACCAAATAAATGAATAAATATTTATTCACTGCACGCAAGGTGCAGCGCAAGTGTGTTTGCTAGTTTCATTTCGGCGCCACATCATTTAATTAGCAAATGCATTTGCGCTCATTTTTGCGCCCACGAGTGTGCTTGTCTAAAAAAGAGGTGTGTTCAGGCGCATTGCTGGCGCATTGCTATTATAAGGAGCTGAAAATAGACTGTGCCATATACAGTACAGACCAAAGGTTTGGACACACCTTCTCATTCAAGTTTTCTTTATGTTCATGACTATGTCACACTGAAGGCATCAAGGGCTATTTGACCAAGAAGGAGAGTGATGGGGTGCTGCGCCAGATGACCTGGCCTCCACAGTCACCAGAACTGAACCCAATCGAGATGGTTTAGGGGTGAGCTGGAACTCAGACTGAAGGCAAAAGGGCCAACAAGTGCTAAGCATCTCTTGGGGAACTCCTTCAAGACTGTTGGAAGACCATTTCAGGTGACTACCTCTTGAAGCATATCAAGAGAATGTCAAGAGTGTGCAAAGCAGTAATCAAAGCAAAAGGTGGCTACTTTGAAGAACTTAGAATATGACATATTTTCAGTTGTTTCACACTTTTTTGTTATGTATATAATTCCATATATAATTCCACATGTATTAATTCATAGTTTTGATGCCTTCAGTGTGAATCTACAATTTTCAAAGTCATGAAAATAAAGAAAACACTTTAAATGAGAAGGTGTGTCCAAACTTTTGGTCTGTACTATATATATATATTAGGGGTGTAACGATACGCGTATTCGTATTGAACCGTTCGGTACGAGGCTTTCGGTTTGGTACGCGGTACGCATTATGGACCGAACGGTTCATTGGACTAATTAATTATATTTGGAAAATAAAAAAAAATTGTGAAATATAATGATATGCGTTCAACAAGGTAGCCCAATAACCCAAACGACGTAACAGGCAATGCCCTGACACCCCCGAAGAAGAAAAAAACACCAACTTATATGTTTATGTTAGGCTACTCAGTCAGGCGCTCGCTCACTCAGTAATACACGCTGAAGGCTCGTTGCAAAATGGCCAATGCGTTTAACAGACCAGAAATAGAAGATCCTCCAATAACCAACAGGTCTGGTGTTTGGGTGGATTTTGGATTCCCTGTAAGCTATAATGGTGATGGCAAGAGAGTGGTGGATAAAAAAACAACAACGATATGCCGCATCTAGGGTACACCAGCGGGAATACAAAAAAAAAAAAAAAACACCAGCGGGAATCCTTGAAACATATCAACTCATTTACGCCGACATCACCTTAGTGTGTCAGTATCTGGGAAAAGACGAAAAAAAGGAGAAACATACACGCAACAAACTATCCCCGCAGCATTTAGACAGACATTTCCAACGGATTCAAACAGGGCAAAAGACATCACCACGGCGATTGGTAGGCTACATTTACGTTATAGCCGCGGATATGAGACCATACTATTTACCATTCATTCTATCATCACCATTATAGCTTACAGGTAATCCAAAGTGCACCCAAACACCAGACCTGTTGGTTATTGGAGGATCTTCTATTTCTGGTCTGTTAAACGCATTAGCCATTTTGTAACGAGCCTTCAGCGCGTACTGAGTGAGCGAGCGCCTTACTCTGTAGTGGAAAACGTAGGTTTTAAGAACATGCTTAATGTAATTGAGGCCCGTTACAATATTCCTTCATGAGCCCATTTCAGACAGACCGTAATTCCTGCTTTGTTCTAAAAAATATAAGCCCTATATAGAACCAATTGAGTAAAAACACACTCAATATAAAGAGTTATAGAGTTCCATATAAAAAGTTACATCTTTGTATTTGTTCATAACTACTACAATAATATAACATTTTCATTTTTTTTTTATAAGGAGCTGTTTTTGTTTTATACAGTATGCTGCTAAGAAAACACCATAGAAGATGGGTAAAGAATATCTCCATCATTGTTCAATGTAAAAAAAAAAAAAATACTTTGTTAGTTTTAATAAATAAAACTTTTTTTTAAAATCAAGGAACTTTATCTGCCAATTTTTTCTTTTTGCTGTATCTAAAACGTACCGAACCGTACCGAACCGTGACACCAGTGTATCGTATCGGTTCGGTACGCGGTACGCATTATGGACCGAACGGTTCGTTGGACTAATTAATTATATTTGGAAAATAAAAAAAATTGTGAAATATAATGATATGCATTCAACAAGGTAGCCCAATAACCCAAACGACGTAACAGGCAACGCCCCTGACACCCCCGAAGAAGAAAAAAAACACCAACTTATATGTTTATGTTAGGCTACTCAGTCAGGTGGCAGGCGCTCGCTCACTCAGCAATACAGGCTGAAGGCGCGTTGCAAAATGGCCAATGCGTTTAACAGGGAATCCAAAGTGCACCCAAACACCAGACCTGTTGGTTATTGGAGGATCTTCTATTTCTGGTCTGTTAAACGCATAAGCCATTTTGCAACGAGCCTTCAGCGCGTACTGAGTGAGCGAGCGCCTTACTCTGTAGTGCAGTGATCCTCACTATTTTTTTCACAAGAGCCACATTGGCAGAGCAAAATCAAAAGGCGAGCCACTTTTACGACAACATACTAAGTCACCTTTGCAAATGTGCATTTCTACATATAAATTGAATATGAGAAAAAAGAAAAAAGAAAAAGACAAAAAAAGAAATAACACGGCCAATACATTTTCGTTTAAGAACAGATTTAGCCTACTTTAATAGTGGGATGAGCGAAAGCTGGCATGCATGTCAAACAAAATGCCCCCAAAAGTAAAAAAAATCTCTATGTTTTCATTGCTGATGCATTCATGTAACATTTAAGGGCACCTAAAAGCTGTCACAACGAACCGGCAAAATTAATGATTATGAATATGTAAAATATAGCAGAAGACATTTAAATTTTTTTTATGTCTGTCGGCTAGAAAGATGCTGACTCGTGATATTCGCAGTAGTGAACGCGCCTGAGAGAAATGCACATTTCATACGGGAGGGAGAGCAGTCTGTTTTCTTTCGTTTTTAATTGTTTTGTTTAAAAGTAGACATTTCAAGCTTTATATATAGCCTATTTGTCGGGTCTGTGAGGCAAGTAGGCTATACGCTGAGTTTCGGTTCATTCATGAGACAAACTCCAGGTTCACACCGGCTCCTTCGTATCGTGGTTATCTATTTTCTATTTACTTCTTATTAAATCCAGACAATTGGTTGATGAAACCTTGATTAAAATTAAGATACAATTAATACAAAACAAAATCAAATTTAAAGACAGGCTTTGTGCTTTCTGTTTGAGGTCTCAGTGAAAGTTTTAAAGCAGTCTTAGTGCCGCTGTCAGAGCGCTCACGTCCGTAATGGAGAACTGTCCCGTCCATAAGATTTTTTTTATTTTTATTATTATTATTATTTTTTTATACATTTCTAAATAAATGCGACTTATAGTCCAGTGCGAGGCTAGGCCTATATGTTTTTTCATCTTCATGGCGCATTTTTTGACTGATGCGAATAGGAACAACCTGTTTAGACCATGCGCCCGGGTGCGCCAACCGTTTTTCCGTCGTTAACATAGCAAAAGTGGA
The DNA here is from genome assembly GCF_963082965.1 of Carassius carassius. Classification (NCBI taxonomy): domain Eukaryota; kingdom Metazoa; phylum Chordata; class Actinopteri; order Cypriniformes; family Cyprinidae; genus Carassius; species Carassius carassius. The sequence continues at coordinate 4,553,857 of NC_081758.1, read as the reverse complement.
TTTGGTCATGCCCTGAGTGCACCTGCACCGTGCGCTTTATACTTTGCGTTTAGATCATTAAAATAGGGCCCACAATGTTTTGAGGTAGTATTTCAATGAAAATATGACTTTAATTGTGTTATTCAGTTCGATTATCATACTCACTTTGTTCTACAATTTACCACTGACTACTTTCCTTCTGACCTGATCTTAAAGGGTTACTGCAAAGTATCTGCATTTGTACTGGCAAAGTACTGCAAGTAGCTGGCATTGTGAACTGGTTGTCAAATTGAGTGTTTAACTATTGCCTATGCAAATGATCAGTTTGTAGCCTCCTCACTTTCTGACAATAGCAAATCTGCTTCATCATTGTCCCAAAGGTAAGCTTTAATCAAACAAGCTGTTATTCATATTTCCTTTTTGCATTATTTTGCATAACTAAAAAAATATCTGTATTTGCTCTTTAAATAACCTCTATGCCTCTGTTTCTCCCCTGAATGTTTGACATGATTCATCTGATTGACTGATGCACCTTATAGGCTACTCCGGAGCGACTTATATTGATAGGCTACACCTGTATGAATTCTCATTTTACTTTTTGAACTCCATTATTGAGCCGAGTTTTGCTTGAAAATAGTCTACTGTTGATGACTGTGCAAGACTAATGGATTCAGGATCAGGCTTGAATGAGCATGCTTCAGACTCGTGGTGTGAGCAGAGCGAAATTGGAGGGGGAAATGCGACGCTCCGTCCACCGTCCTTTTGAAATTGCCGCTCTGCGCTCTGTCCAAGATCCGCCTGCTCGCTCCCGCCTCACATGCTCTGAAGGCAAGTGGCAGTGTGATACTGTAAGCTACTATGCGAGCCGCCAGTTATAGCTTGACGAGCCGCATGCGGCTCGCGAGCCGCGCAATGAGTAACTGTGCTGTAGTGGAAAACGTAGGTTTTAAGAACATGCTTAATGTAATTGAGCCCCGTTACAATATTCCTTCACGAGCTCATTTCAGACAGACCGTAATTCCTGCTTTGTTCCAAAAAACATAAGCCCTATAGAGAACCAATTGAGTAAAAACACACTCAATATAAAGAGTTATAGATTTCCATATAAAAAGTTACATCTTTGTATTTGTTCATAATAACTAATATAACATTTTCATTTTTTTTTATAAGGAGCTGTTTTTGTTTTAAACAGTATGCTGCTAAGAAAACACCATAGAAGATGGGTAAAGAATAGCTCCATCATTGTTCAATGTAAAAAAAAAAAACATACTTTGTTAGTTTTAATAAATAAAACATTTTTATAAAAACCAAGGAAATTTATCTGCTAATTTTTTCTTTTTGCTGTATCTAAAACGTACCGAAACCGTACCGAACCGAATCGTGACACCAGTGTATTGTATCGAACCGAACCGTGAATTTTGTGAACCGTTACACCCCTAATATATATATATATATATGTATATGTATATATATATGCCTACGTGTCATAATGGATAGTCATGACATGTATCAGAATTAGGCTATTTGCTCACACACCAACAGCTCTGTTTCATCTCGGAGACGCATTCTGTCTTTGCGCTTGCCAAATTCCGCCATGTAAATGGCAAATCCGTCATGGCACGAGCGCAACTGGCTCTTAAAGGGACTGGAAGATGAGATTCTGATTGGTTTATTGCATTTTATGCCCAAAAAACACCCATTACTCATTAAGAGAATAGGAACAACCTGTTTAGACCATGCGCCCGGGTGCGCCAACCGTTTTTCCGTCGTTAACATAGCAAAAGTGATGAAAAAGATTTGGTCATGCCCTGAGTGCACCTGCACCGTGCGCTTTATACTTTGCGTTTAGATCATTAAAATAGGGCCCACAATGTTTTGAGGTAGTATTTCAATGAAAATATGACTTTAATTGTGTTATTCAGTTCGATTATCATACTCACTTTGTTCTACAATTTACCACTGACTACTTTCCTTCTGACCTGATCTTAAAGGGTTACTGCAAAGTATCTGCATTTGTACTGGCAAAGTACTGCAAGTAGCTGGCATTGTGAACTGGTTGTCAAATTGAGTGTTTAACTATTGCCTATGCAAATGATCAGTTTGTAGCCTCCTCACTTTCTGACAATACCAAATCTGCTTCATCATTGTCCCAAAGGTAAGCTTTAATCAAACAAGCTGTTATTCATATTTCCTTTATGCATTATTTTGCATAACTAAAAAAATATCTGTATTTGCTCTTTAAATAACCTCTATGCCTCTGTTTCTCCCCTGCATGTTTGACATGATTCATCCCCCATTATTTTTAATATGCAACATGAATGCACATAAACCAGTCATGAGCAATGGATTTGTCAGAACCCACCATGCCCTGATTCATCGCTGCTGCAGAGTGTGGGAGAGTAACAGAGGCAGCAGTGGTGCATTGTGGCCTGTCTGGCAGTGTGTTTGTTAGCGTGTCAATGTAACTATGGGAGAGTGAGGTCAGGGAAGGTCACTCCACACCCGGCTGTACCTGTGATTGATGGACAGGTCACCGCAGACCCAGTGAATAGGACGTCTCAGGTACGGGAATACAGCGGTCCCACCGAGTTAAGCGAAACCACTTGACCTAATTAAAGTGTCACCCACAACTGATGTGAACAGCAGTCACTGTAAAAGGTCGAATAACTTCATCATTTAAGTATGGGATTGTGAAACTAATTTGACAGCCCTGTCAGTCGATTTCATTAGGCTTGGATTATTCTTAACCCGTGTGTGTGAGGATCTGCGCGCAAAAGGTGATGCCACTAAGTTTGATGATTTTGTTAAAAACTGTTAAAAGAGACTCAAATTTAGTGTAAAATAAAGATTAAAAATGCCATTGAAACAACATGACAGTTGCTATATTTATATTTTAGGTTAGAGGGGACTTCTATTTTAATGCATAATTTTGATCTGGATTTTATTTCATTTTTTTCCATCTATATCAATATGTCAATATTTCATAATATGTCAATATAGAATGTATTATTTTGAATTAGTTTTTTTTTTTTTTGTAAAACAGATATGTTATAATTATCAATAATCAACCCATATTAAACACTGCTGTTTTTAAGTTACTTGTTTGTATAGTAGGGCACAACATTGCCTAACACAATTAAGCCTTTTGAAACACTATAATAAAGCTTAACTAGCTAGAGGCATCTATTAGACAGTGTTTTCTCTACTTCCTGTTGGCCTTCTGTAGCAAATCGTAGCTCCGTGTAGCTGTTTTTATTTTATTTTTTCTCTAGAATCTTTATCTTACTATCACTCTCTGTTTTTTAAAGTGGTAAAATATTACTTAATTCACACCATATTTCTGATATTATCGATCAATCTTATCAGATTAACTTTGATCGTTCACTTTTATTTTATATCCGTGAGTGCAGTACACCTGCAAAGCGTTAGCACTCGTTAGCTTGTGATTAGCGTTTTCATTCGAACCTATCGCTGTTTTTCTTTTCTCCTCTCCTCTCTCTCGCTCCAGTTTTTCACAAGTTCATCAAACAACCGCAGTAAGAATATTTCATCAAGCACGGTGAGTAATGGCTTCTCCTGTTATTGTTACTTGCACCTCTTGCCACATGTACGGTTTATCTATCTCTGTCGCTGATGAGGGATTCACATGTGATAAATGCAGGGAAATAGTTAGGCTGACAGAGAAGATTTCAGAATTAGAGACACGCATCCAAAATTTAATTGAGGACAGTAAGAATGTTAGGGCTCTAGATGCGGCTTTGGATGCATCTAGCTCAGGGATTCCTGTACATTGTTCGGTTCCGGAAACCGAGCCCCTGCAGCAGGGCAACTGGGTGACGGTGAGGCAGCGTAGTCGTGGGTCAAAACACCGCTCTTCTGTTCCGATCAAAACATTAAACAGGTTCTCCCCACTCAGTGATGCACCCACTGAGAAACCTGATGAAAGTGCTCTAGTTATTGGTGATTCTATTGTACGGAATGTGAATATAGAGACACCAGCCACCATAGTCAAATGTTTACCCGGAGCCAGAGCGCCTGACATCTTGGCAAATTTAAAAGTGCTGGATAATGCTAAACGTAAATACAGTAAGATTGTTATTCATGCCGGTGCTAATGATGTTCGACTTCGCCAGTCGGAGATCACTAAAAATAACATTAAAGAGGTGTGTGAACTTGCAAGCACGATGTCAGACACTGTTATATGCTCTGGTCCCCTCCCTGCTTACTGTGGTGACGAGATGCATAGCAGATTGTCATCACTCAATGGCTGGATGTCTAATTGGTGCCCACAGAATAACATAGGTTTCATAGACAATTGGACGAGCTTTTGGGGCAGACCTGACCTGTTTAAAAGAGATGGTCTTCATCCCTCCTGGGGTGGCGCCACTCTTCTCTCTAGAAAAATGGCAAATAGTCTTAGTATTTATACTTGACTAACTGGGGCCCAGGTCAGGAAGCAGACAGACTGGCTAAGCCGACCGTCTGCTAGCTGCCTCCCATCACAGAGGTCAGTTAATTCTCAGCACATAGAGACTTTTTCACCTAGATATCACACTATAGAGACTGTGTCTGTTCCCCGAACTAGAAAATACAAAAAACGTCCAAACCAAGTTAAGATTAACAATTTAATTGAGGTTCAACAAATAAAAAACAGAAGCAATATGGATAAACAAATGATAAAGCTTGGCTAATTGAATATCAGATCCCTTTCTACGAAAACACTTTTTGTAAATAATATGATCACTGATCATAATATAGATGTACTCTGTTTGACAGAAACCTGGCTAAAACCTGATGATTACATTTTTTTAAATGAGTCCACCCCCCAAGATCACTGTTATAAACATGAGCCGCGTCTAAAAGGCAAAGGTGGAGGTGTTGCTTCAATTTATAACAACGTTTTCAGGATTTCTCAGAGGGCAGGCTTCAAGTATAACTCGTTTGAAGTAATGGTGCTTCATATAACATTATCCAGAGAAACAAATGTTAATGATAAATCCCCTATTATGTTTGTACTGGCTACTGTATAAAGGCCACCAGGGCACCATACAGACTTTATTAAAGAGTTTGGTGATTTTACATCCGAGTTAGTTCTGGCTGCAGATAAAGTTTTAATAGTTGGTGATTTTAATATCCATGTTGATAATGAAAAAGATGCATTGGGATCAGCATTTATAGACATTCTGAACTCTATTGGTGTTAGACAACACGTTTCAGGACCTACTCATTGTCGAAATCATACTCTAGATTTAATACTGTCACATGGAATTGATGTTGATGGTGTTGAAATTATTCAGCCAAGTGATGATATCTCAGATCATTATTTAGTTCTGTGCAAACTTCATATAGCCAAAATTGTAAATTGTACTTCTTGTTACAAGTATGGAAGAACCATCACTTCTACCACAAAAGACTGCTTTTTAGGTTATCTTCCTGATGTAACCAAATTCATTAGCATATCCAAAACCTGAGAACAACTTGATGATGTAACATAAACTATGGACTCTCTCTTTTCTAGCACTTTAAATGAAGTTGCTCCTTTACGCTTAAGGAAGGTTAAGGAAAACAGTTTGACACCATGGTATAATGAGCATACTCGCACCCTAAAGAGAGCAGCCCGAAAAATGGAGCGCAGCTGGAGGAAAACAAAACTAGAGGTATTTCGTATTGCTTGGCGGGAAAGTAACATATCCTACAGAAAAACATTAAAAACTGGTAGATCCAATTAATTTTCTTCTCTTTTAGAAGAAAACAAACATAACCCCAGGTATTTATTCAATACAGTGGCTAAATTAACAAAAAATAAAGCCTCAACAAGTGTTGACATTTCCCAACACCACAGCAGTAATGACTTTATGAACTACTTTACTTCTAAAATCGATACTATTAGAGATAAAATTGCAACCATTCAGCCGTCAGCTACAGTATCACATCAGACAGTGCACTATAGACCCCCTGAGGAACAGTTCCACTCATTCTCTACCATAGGAGAGGAAGAATTGTATAAACATGTTAAATCATCTAAACCAACAACATGTATGTTAGACCCTATACCATCTAAGCTCCTAAAAGAGGTGCTTCCAGAAGTCATAGATCCTCTTCTGACTATTATTAATTCCTCATTGTCATTAGGATATGTCCCCAAAACCTTGAAACTGGCTGTTATTAAGCCTCTCATCAAAAAACCACAACAAACCCAACCCCAAAGAACTAGTTAATTATAGACCAATCTCGAATCTCCCTTTTCTGTCCAAGATACTAGAAAATGTGGTATTCTCACAATTATATTCCTTCTTAGAGAAAAATGGTATATGTGAGGATTTTCAGTCAGGATTTAGACCGTATCATAGTACTGAGACTGCTCTCCTTAGAGTTACAAATGATCTGCTCTTATCATCTGATCGTGAGTGTATCTCTCTATTAGTTTTATTGGATCTTAGTGCTGCATTTGACACAATTGACGACAACATTCTTTTGCATAGACTTGAACACTTTGTTGGCATCAGTGGAAGTGCATTAGCATGGTTTAAATCGTACATATATGACCGCCATCAGTTCGTAGCAGTGAATGAAGATGCATCCTATCGATCACAAGTGCAGTATGGAGTACCTCAAGGCTCAGTACTAGGGCCGCTACTCTTCACGCTTTATATGTAACCCTTGGGAGATATCATCAGGAAACATGGTGTTAGCTTTCACTGTTATGCTGATGATACTCAGCTCTATATTTCTTCGCAGCCCGGTGAAACACACCAATTTGAAAAACTAATGGATTGCGTAGTCGATATAAAAAACTGGATGACGAGTAATTTCTTACTGCTAAATTCTGAAAAAAAACAGAGGTGTTAATTATAGGACCTAAAAACTCCGCTTGTAATAACCTAGAACACTGTCTAAGACTTGATGGTTGCTCTGTCAATTCTTCGTCATCAGTTAGGAACCTAGATGTGCTATTTGATCGCAATCTTTCCTTAGAAAGCCACGTTTCTAACATTTGTAAAACTGCATTTTTCCATCTCAAAAATATATCTAAATTACGGCCTATGCTCTCAATGTCAAATGCAGGAATGTTAATCCATGCATTTATGACCTCAAGGTTAGATTATTGTAATGCTTTATTGGGTGGTTGTTCTGCACGCTTAGTAAACAAACTACAGCTAGTCCAAAAGGCAGCAGCAAGAGTTCTTACTAGAACCAGGAAGTATGACCATATTAGCCTGGTCCTGTCAACACTGCACTGGCTCCCTATCAAACATCGTATAGATTTTAAAATATTGCTTATTACTTATAAAGCCCTGAATGGTTTAGCACCTCAGTATTTGAATGAGCTCCTTTTACATTATAATCCTCTACGTCCGCTACGTTCTCAAAACTCAGGCAATTTGATAATACCTAGAATATCAAAATCAACTGCGGGTGGCAGATCCTTTTCCTATTTGGCGCCTAAACTCTGGAATAACCTACCTAACATTGTTCGGGAGGCAGACACACTCTTGCAGTTTAAATCTAGATTAAAGACCCATCTCTTTAACCTGGCATACACATAACTTACTAATATGCTTTTAAAATCCAAATCTGTTAAAGGAATTTTAGGCTGCATTAATTAGGTAAACCGGAACTGGAAACACTTTCCATAACACTCTATGTACTTGCTACATCATTAGAAGAATGGCATCTACGCTAATATTTGTCTGTTTCTCTCTTGTTCCGAGGTCACCGTGGCCACCAGGTCCAGTCTGTGTCCAGATCAGAGGGTCACTGCAGTCACCCGGATCCAGTACGTATCCAGACCAGATGGTGGATCAGCACCTAGAAAGGACCTCTACATCACTGAAAGACAGCGGAGACCAGGACAACTAGAGCCCCAGATACAGATCCCCTGTAAAGACCTTGTCTCAGAGGAGCACCAGGACAAGACCACAGGAAACAGATGATTCTTCTGCACAATCTGACTTTGCTGCAGCCTGGAATTGAACTACTGGTTTCGTCTGGTCAGAGGAGAACTGGCCCCCCAACTGAGCCTGGTTTCTCCCAAGGTTTTTTTCTCCATTCTGTCACCGATGGAGTTTCGGTTCCTTGCTGCTGTCGCCTCTGGCTTGCTTAGTTGGGGACACTTCATCTACAGCGATATCGTTGACTTGATTGGAAATAAATGCACAGACACTATTTAACTGAACAGAGATGACATAACTGAATCCAATGATGAACTGCATTTAACTATCATTTTGCATTATTGACACTGTTTTCCTAATGAATGTTGTTCAGTTGCTTTGACGCAATGTATTTTGTTTAAAGCGCTATATAAATAAAGGTGACTTTGACTTTGATTAGACAGTCTATGGCCCAGTGGCGGCTCCAGACAATTTTGATTGGGGGGGCAATGGGGGGTCCTAGTCATTTCAAGGGGGCTCTCATGAAAACCAACAAAAAATACAGTGGACACGGCTAATAACTGCATATTACTGCTACTAAACAACAAAAACAACACAGCATATGAACTACTTTGTTTTTAATTAATCAATTGCAGTTTGCAAACAATATGCTCAAACTTTAAAGGGTTGGTTCATCCAAAAATTTTAATTATGTCATTAATGACTCACCCTCATGTCGTTCCAAACCCGTAAGACCTCCGTTCATCTTCAGAACACAGTTTAAGATATTTTAGATTTAGTCCGAGAGCTCTCAGTCCCTCCATTGAAACTGTGAGTACGGTATACTGTCCATGTCCAGAAAGGTAAGAAAAACATCATCAAAGTAGTCCATGTGACATCAGAGGGTCAGTTAGAATATTTTGAAGCATCGAAAATACATTTTGGTCCAAAAATAGCAAAAACTATGACTTTATTCAGTATTGTCTTCTCTTCCGGGTCTGTTGTGAGATTTCAAAACACTACAGTTTAGTGATATCCGGTTCACGAACTAATCATTCGATGTAACCAGATGCACGTCCTGATTTTGCTGAGTTACATGTGTTCCTAGGTCAGCATATTTAGTTGACCCTGGAACAACATTTTACTCCAAAAATATATTCTTGACCACAAGCACCAAACAGTGATTTTAAGCGTAAACTTCACATAATCTATAAACTGGTTCTTCAAATCTGATTGGTTAATCACACTGTTGTTCCAGGGACAACAAAAATGTTGTCCCAGGAACATGTCTCACTTGGTAAAATCAGGTTCTGCATAACCGGATCTTCTTGGACCAGTTCACCAAATCGAAACTGAATCGTTTGAAACAGTCCGCGTCTCCAATGTGCATTAATCCACAAATGACTTAAGCTGTTAACTTTTTTAATGTGGCTGACACTCCCTCTGAACAGGGCCGTGCAGAGACCTTTGGAGGGGCAGGTGCTCAAAGCATAAAAGGGGCACATGGAACAAGGCACTGTTCAAAATATCAATTCAGCAATATATTGTGATGTATTCCTTGCTGATTCGTGTATCGATATGGATGATTATGTATTGATACAGCAGCATATGCTTTGATGCAGTTTTGAAAAAGAAACAATAGAGAATACAATTTTAAGTTTAAAATAATAATAGCTCTTGGATTAGAAACTGAAATGTCTTAAATTGTCCCAACCTGATGGCTTTTTCTTCTCTGTTCTACAGAATAATTAAGAACTGCGGTTATAGTAAAAACTATAGACAACACTTGTGCCTCTACATTTTCCTCTTTATCACCAGCCTCTGTCTCCTGGCTTGCTGTTACCTGCTCTCTTTCTGTCACTTGTGCCTCTACATTTACCTCTTTTTCTTCGTCTATCTCCATCTCCTCATTTGATCTATTACTTTCCACTCTCTGTCCATCTAGGAACAAGGCCAAATTACTATTTCAGCATTAATCTATTATTTTAACCATCACTACTACTCTTGCACCTAATCAATAAGTCCACCTTAAATATTGATACAAAACATAAAAAAACTGATACACTGGAATATAGTGATTAATATTATTATTACTGTTGTAGTTGTCTAAAATTGAACACCTTTGCAATGTAAACAAATGACAGGCTACATCTGTTATTCATATCCTTCACACTGCACTTTGATGTCAGGTATATTATGCATTTTTTATTGACATTGATATTTTTACATTTATTTCCAGATAGATATTATTGAGTTTACAGGCTAATGTGGTCTTGCTGTTGTAAACACTGTTGCTATTGTAGAGAAAAACATATTTACGTCACATTTAAAATAAAATTATATTTTAATTAATTTCTGAATTGTTTTTATTTTTATAATGATAATTCAGAGAATGAGAAAATCTGAATAAGCCTTACCAGTGTAGTGATAATTATTTTTAAGGCACTCTATGTGTTAAAAAATAAATAAGTACTGTAATATAATAAAAGTTTAGTCAAATAACATAAAAAAGACCAGACCCTTCGATGCCTGTGAAACTTTTCTCCCTCTAACAGCACTCTAGCGTTACTTCTACACTACAGGCTACACACAGCAATATAAACAAGATATCTGCATATTCTCACATCACATCGTTATTGTAAAATAATAATAAGTAAATAAACATCAAAATCACTTCGCTGAGAATGAAACACCACTTACCAGCTGTCACAGTGTTGAAAATATCCTCTAGCAATTAAAAAATGCACGTGTGTCGTGAGGAATAGTCCCAGTCGGATGAGGTCGTCATCGTCAGGTGAAAGGTCATGTTGGTCATTTTATTTATGGCTAAATTAATATTAATAAATTGTACTAATATTATGATTGGGCGTGGTCATGGCATTCACAAAAGGGAATGTTATGACAAAAAAAATTCGAGGAAATTTTGCTTAGACAAAAGGGCACTTAAGGGGCAAAGGAGCAGGTGCTCAAGTGAACCGGTTCTTTCGGACAGTTCGATCAAAAAAAAACAGTTGAAAAAAAAAAACGGTTCACCAGTTCTTTTGTGCTCGATGTAATGTCATTGGCGATGACTGCCCTTCATTCAAGCCTTCGGTTTACCCGCGTTTATAACAATAGCACAGAATCAGTTTGGTTCAGACGCTCTGTGTGTCGGTTTGCTTCACGCTGAATCACACATGCGCAGTATCATCAGCTCCTCGGTCCTCGAATCGGACGCGTCCGACAGAAACGGTTCTCGGTTCAGTGTACGTATAAATGTCGAAATAATTATTATTTATTATTGTTCTGCGTAGTTTAAAGAGAAACATTTTTTAATCTTTATCCCAGATATATATTTTTTAATCAGGAAGAGGATGGGGGGTCAAATGAGGGGTCAAGGCTTTTTTGGCAGGGTCTTGAGACCCCCCCAAGACCCCCCCTGGCGCCGCCGGTGCTATGGCCACAGAACTCAAAGCAATGTTTATTGGAGATTATAAAGAATAAAATATTCTGCACAAAATTTGACTTTTGGTGGTTGAATAGTACATTAATGTTTAGAATTTGATTGACTGACTGATTGATTGATTGATTGATTGAATAATTTTGAATGCAACTGTAGATGACATCAAAGCTAATGTAGTTTTGATTTCATCAGGGTCTTTAAAAGCCAACTAACTAGTGGCTAGATGAGTTTACCTGTTCACCATGATGACATTTAATGTCCCAAACAACCACTGTAGTCTCATTTAGCCACCTTTTAAATTAAAAGTCCAACTTAAACACTTAAATAATAAAACCACAGTTTCAGCCTCAGATTAGTGAGTTTCAAAACCAGTTTACTCCTACACAGCTCATCTTTCTGTGGTTGAATAAATATGAATATGCTTATATTAACTGTCCAGTCTCCTGCACCTCTTATCACCTTCTTTTGGAGCATTAGTCATCAGATCCTCTACCGCAGGTGTCAGGTTGGTCACAGGCATTTTAACTGCAAATTTAAGTGCTGCTAAAATCAAGCTCTAACACAGTTGATTGTTTTAACCGCATTTCGAAAGTGATGTCTGAGTGGGTGAGTTATTTACTCCATAATTATTATATCCAATTCCATGCATTAATGCTGATTTATGAACAGTTTGTGAGTATGAGAGGTTGACATTATCTCATTGGTCTTATTGTTTACACATATGTATTCATATGTAATAGTTTCAGGTAAAAATAAAAATAAAATACAAATTGTTCGGATAGAGGCTGAAACATACAATATGGATGTATTGACAACATCTAATTGTTTTTATGCTTTTACAGTAAAATAAATGTAAAATATGTATAAATCTTATATATCATATTTGTATAGTTGCATTTTTTTTCCTTTTACACATACATTTTAATTTCCTAACCCTTCCCACAAACCTAAACATAACCATTTTATATGTAAATATATTTATAATAATAATAATAATAATAATAATAATAATAATGGACACAGATGTGTAGGAAAATTATGGTTTTACTAAAAAGATAGCATGACAGACAGATGACAAGTCAGCAAAAATGTCAAAAGTGGTTTTGACAAGTATAGTCCAAATGACAATGTGTTTCAGTCAAAGTCTTCTCTGGCAGAATACAATAGTTCAGCGAGAGGACCAGAACAGAATTTAAAGTGTTAAGTGTTAAAAATATTATCCAGATCCACTCTGTGAATGTACACATTTCCCATTCAAACTTGGGATGGGTTTATTCAAGTCAAAGCAAATAAAATAAATATTACATGATAAATAATGGCTAAATTAGTACATAAATTGTGTTCATTATAAGGTTTTAAAGTATAGTCTTGTTTATCATTAAGTAATTCTTCTAATTAAAGGCTTTTTGTGCTTCACAAACACAACATTGCATTTGTTTATCTATGTTACAGGTTTGTTTTGGTTTTTGTTTTAATCTGTGACTGGGTGGCATGAAATTATTTCTGCACAGCATGGAATTCATTTTTACCCTGACTTGACAGTAGAACTACAGTATGTGTCCTGTCGCAGCTTTGCTAAGCCAGACATTGAGTATTTTTAGGTATGTTGTACTATGTGGGATACCAGTGTAATTGGTTGACTGGAATAGTTTTATTTGGAGAGCTGTCACACTGCTCGCACACTCCTCACACTTTATGTCTTTACCATTTATTTATCTTTCTGTCCTGTCATTTTTGCCTTCTTTCTCCCATTATGACCCATCAGATCATCTGAGACGAGGCAGAACTTCACGTTTCCTGTCTCTATGCATATATACAAAATTGAATAACTAGATTTTCACATTTTCTGAAACAAAAGATACTTGTTTGTGCCAACATTGCTGGCCCAAGTCAGAGTCCCGAGTCCAGAGTTCCATGGCAAACAAAGACAAATCATCTGATAACACTGGTTTTATTGCTCAGAGGAATGTGGGCAGACCATCTCTCACTCCATTTCCCATAGGAAAGACACATAATGCCCATAAAATGGACTCAAATCTCTTCAATTAGCACACCCGCTTTTAGCCCGACAGTGGAAACGCGGCATTTGAATCCTTAGAGGTGTGACCTTCGCATAGCTCCTCATAAAGGCATCACATCAGTGACCTGCTTAGCTTTTTTTTTTGAGTCTGTTCTCTCATCACCTTCCCCTTTTCCACTTCTGGTTCCTGGCAGGCCTCAACTATCAAAATTTATCAATCAAAATACTTTCAAATAATTTATTACTTTAACTACATTACACCATTTGTGTTTAGATTGGTTTTGACCTGGAAGTGATATACACTCACCTAAAGGATTATTAGGAACACCTGTTCAATTTCTCATTAATGCAATTATCTAATTAACCAATCACATGGCAGTTGCTTCAATGCATTCAGGGGTGTGGTCCTGGTCAAGACAATCTCCTGAACTCCAAACTGAATGTCAGAATGGGAAAGAAAGGTGATTTAAGCAATTTTGAGCGTGGCATGGTTGTTGGTGTCAGACTGGCCGGTCTGAGTATTTCACAATCTGCTCAGTTACTGGAATTTTCACGCACAACCATTTCTAGGGTTTACAAAGAATGGTGTGAAAAGGGAAAAACATCCAGTATGCGGCAGTCCTGTGGGCGAAAATGCCTTGTTGATGCTAGAGGTCAGAGGCGAATGGGCCGACTGATACAAGATGATAGAAGAGCAACTTTTGACTTAAATAACCACTCGTTACAACCGATGTATGCACCATACATTTGTTAAGCCACAACACACACAACCTTGAGGCGGATTGGCTACAACAGCAGAAGACCCCACCGGGTACCACTCATCTTCACTACAAATAGGAAAAAGAGGCTACAATTTGCACGAGCTCACCAAAATTGGAAATTTGAAGACTGGAAAAATGCTGCCTGGTCTGATGAGTCTCGATTTCTGTTGAGACATTCAGATGGTAGAGTCAGAATTTGGCGTAAACAGAATGGGAACATGGATCCATCGTTCCTTGTTACCACTGTGCAGGCTGCTGGTGGTGGTGTAATGGTGTGGGGGATGTTTTCTTGGCACACTTTAGGCCCCTTAGTGCCAATTGGGCATCGTTTAAATACCACGGCCTACCTGAGCATTGTTTCTGACCATGTCCATCCCTTTATGACCACCATGTACCCATCCTCTGATGGCTACTTCCAGCAGGATAATGCACCATGTCACAAAGCTCAAATAATTTCAAATTGGTTTCTTGAACATGACAGTGAGTTCACTGTACTAAAACGGCCCCCACAGTCACCAAATCTCAACCCAATAGAGCATCTTTGGGATGTGGTGGAACGGGAGCTTCGTGCCCTAATTTATTTTTATTTTATTAATTTCTTTGCTTGTTTGTTTTATGAAAACATTAGTGAAGTCATCCTCTTATTTGTCTTCTGACCTTATGTCTTTAATATAGCACTGGGTCTACATGCTCAGTGCAGTTCACTGATTCATTGCTGTATGCATTTGTATTTTTGCTTTTGTAATCTTAAGGAACATCAGGCTCTGGATGAACTAATCAGACTGGATGTGGAAACAGACAACACCTCCAAACAATATCGTCTTATCTTATCGTCAGGAAGCCTCACACTGTGCTGCATGTCTTTGTGCAGCAAAAATGTGTCTGTTCAGCAATTTTATGTTTTTTTTACAATTTGCTTTTTTTATAAAAAAAAAAAAAAGAACGAAAGAAAGAACTTTACCATGATATAAATTTTTTTTTGAGATGCACCTCTATACATGCCTAGCAGCACGGTGAAGTTTATTATTAAGAAGTAGAAGGTATTTGATGCAACACACACCCTCCCTGGATCAGGACATTGCTCCAAATCGGATGAAAGAGCCGGGAGGAAACTGGTCAGAAAAGCGACCTAGAGGCCTACAGCTACTCTGAAGCAGTTGGAGGATATTATGTCAAATAGCGGTCATTGTGTGCATGTGACAATATCACACATTCTCCACAAATGTGGCATGTATGGGAGGGTTTCCAGAAAAAAAGCCTCTCCTCGAGAAAGACCACATACAGTCAGACTGTGCTTTGCCAAAACACACCTAGAAGATTCTGAGGACGATGAGGCCAAATTTAATTATTTTGCCCTTAACACCAAACAATATACATATCTGGCAGAAATCTGGCAGAGAATGTTCTGGGGCGTTTCTCTGCAGCAGGGACTGGAGCAATTGTGAGACTAGAAGGAGCAATTAACGTGGCAAAATACCATCATATTTTTGTGGAAAATCTCCTGCCCTCTGCCAGAAAGTTGTCAATGGGAAGAAGGTTTACCTTCCAACATGACAATGACCCAAAGCACACAGCAAAACTGAGCACACAGTTTTTTATTATTTAGGAAAAAAACGGAAACATGCCTTGATCATTTTAATAATATTTTTTGAGGTATTGTAGTTTTTAAACAATTTACAACCATTTTGCAAACAATAAATCAATAAATCAGTTAATAGTTCCATGCAAGCAAGCAAATAAGCAAACAAATAAATAAATATGAAAATAAAAATAAGGCTATGGATTATAAATACTGTTATTACTTTGAGACACATCTTATTTGGACATAAAGATTCCTAGGTATTGCATCAATAAAATTTTTTTTTTTTTTTTTTTTGGGGGGGGGGGGGGGGGGGGGGGTTATTGTTTAAGGAATTTGAAAATATTGTGATGAAAGTGAGAGAGGGGGTACTGACAGAGTGAAAAGCAGAGCTCAACACATCATCCTGAGCTGCTTCAGGCGGAGTCCTGGAACCTGCAGCGAGAGCAGCGTGGGCTCCAGTCTTTCCCCTGATCTCCAGAGGGAAGGCAAACATCAAGCAGGGAATGTGTCTTTCATCAGCATCCCTCGACTTTTAATAATGACCTCGTTCTGTGTCATGTATCACATCTAGCTGCTCAACCCATACAAGATGTTTACTACATTAAAAATGTAGGCCTTAATGGGGGATTAGTGTGGGAATTCATTTGCAGCATGCATCTGTCGTGCCGCAGTAGGCCTGTCATTGTACGCCAACCTTCAATGCTACATGAGCTCCAAACTCCAGAACTTGTCATCATGTTTAGATACTTTTTTTGGTTATAGCAATACATAACTGATGTTCATGTAATAGAGTCATTTATAAGAACTTTCTATATTATTTGTTCTTTCAGTGAATCAGTAGCATACACAGATTTAGTGCAGGTATACTTAGATGAATCTTCACTGTGACAAAGTAGACTTTGTATACCCTTTGCAACAATTATAGATAGCAATTTATCTTAGTTCAGGCATTCTGCATCTCTGTCAACCAAATAGTGCTTTGGGTGGACTTTTCGGCCTCACCAGGTCCATAAATAAATAAATACAGTAAGTCATAAAAAGTTGTTTGTCCTTTCGTTTCAGTAAATGTAATGAAATAAAACGACCCTTAGACCTATTTTTTTCAACCCTAGAACACACACATTATACATATATATATATATATATATATATATATATATATATATATATATACAGTACAGACCCAAAGTTTGGAAACATTACTATTTTTAATGTTTTTGAAAGAAGTTTCTTCTGCTCATCAAGCCTGCATTTATTTGATCACAAATACAGAAAAAAAATGTAATATTGTGATATATTATTACAATTTAAAATAATTGTTTTTATTAATTTTTATAATTGTTAATTTATTATACTTTAAATTATAATTAATTTATGTGATGCAAAGCTGAATTTTTAGGATCATTATCACATGATAAAAAGTGATAGTAAAGAAAATATATTATTAGAATATATATTATTAGATTTTTTTTTTTTTTTTAATAAATGCAGTTCTTTTTAACCTTTTATTCATCAAATATATTAGACAGCAGAACTGTTTCCAACACTCATAATAAATCAGAATATTAGAATGATTTCTAAATGATCATGTGATAGACTGGATGTTACATGTGACACTGAAGGCTGGAGTAATGATGCGGACTCTGAGGCGCCGCCCCCTCGCTGGCGACTCTGCCACCACTGTGCGTGTGAGCGTCTGTGTTTTATGTGGTTTTAAGTTTTTTGTTTTTGGAAGTATCTTAACTCTGGATTATTAGCGTGAGCGATCCCTGACGACATGATTATGGTTGCACTTAAAAATCGTACACTTGTTTGCCTTCTGTGGCTGTGGATATTGATTGTTTGGAAAGTTGCACAAACATTCCACGTGATGAAAGAGCCGGGCCTGCCTGTCATAGCGTACAGCCGGCATGAGCTTCTACAGTTGCAGTTTTCAGCATCAAGTCTATCGGATCCTGATGTTGATCTATCAGAAATCAAGCCCAGGGCAAAAGTTAGGAAGAGAGGCAGCAGAGGAGGTGTCCGAGTCAGAAACCGTCGGCGGGGATACAAACCTGTCTTACCCTCGGTTACTATGGGGAATGTCCGCTCTCTCGTCAACAAGGCGGATGAATTAACAGCTTGTTTGAAGTTCGATCGCACGTTTCGGCAGTCCAGTTTACTCTGTCTTTCTGAGACGTGGCTGTCTGATAGGATACCTGATTCTCATGTGGAGATGGAAGGCTTTACACTTCACAGGATGGACAGAGATCAAGCAACTACGGGTAAGAAGCAAGGTGGAGGTGTCTGTCTGTATGTGAACAACCGCTGGTGCCATACTCAACATTTTACGGTAAAAGAAAGAGTCTGTGACCCGAATATTGAGCTCATTGCAGTGAGTTGTAGACCTTACTACCTACCCAGGGAGTTCTCCCATGTTATTGTCATGGTGGTGTATATCCCACCATCAGGAAATGGGAAGTGTGCCATTGAGACATTTTCGAGAATCACGCATGACTTACAGCGCTCTTTTCCAGATGCGCTGGTTATTGTGAACGGGGATTTTAATCACTGCACTCTCTCCACCACCTTAGCTACCATCTTTTAAACAAATGGTGATGTGTCCTACGAGGGGTGATAACACTATTGACTTGTTTTATACAAATGTTGAGGATGGCTATGTTGCTAAATTGCTTCCTCCACTGGGTAAATCAGACCATAATTTGATAAACTTGACTTCCAAATATTCAACGGTGATACGTAAACAGCCGATTACGACAAAGACTGTGCGCGTCTGGTCAGATAATGCTTGTGAAGCACTAAAGGGGTGTTTTGAATGCACCGACTGGTCTGTGTTTTTTTATGGAGACAGTGACTTGGACAGTATCTCTGACAAAGTAACTTGTTATATTAATTATTGTGTCGATGCTGTAATTCCGTGTAAACAAATCAAAATCTTTCCCAATAATAAACCATGGGTCACCAGAGAAGTTAAAGCTGCTATTAATAATAAGAAAGCAGCCTTTTATAGTGGTGATAAAGAAAGGATTAAAGTTGCCCAAAGGGAGTTGAAAGTCATCATCAGACAGGGCAAACAAAAATATAAGGAAAGTGTTGAAGGTAAAATGTCCATTAGCAACACACGAGGTCTATGGAATGGTATGAAGCGTATTACTGGATATGGGACTAGTAATCCCAGTTTATGTAAATTGGGTATACAGGCTAATGATGCCAATACTTTTTTTGCCAGGTTTGATGAATGCGATTTCTCTTCTGTACATGAGAATGTCCTCTCTAATCTAAGGCAGAGCAGTTCTGAGGACTGTAGTTCATCTATTAATCTTAGTATGGAAGAGGTTCGTCAGCAGTTAAGGCGTATTAAACCAAACAAGGCAGAAGGTCCCGATGGTGTACATCCACGTACTTTAAAAGTGTGTGCTGATCAGCTATGCTCTGTCCTTCATTCACTGTTTTCTTTGTCTCTGTCCTCTGCTAAAATACCGGTTATGTGGAAAACATCTTGCCTTATTCCTATTCCTAAAAAAGCCAAGGTGTCAAATAGTCTTGCTAATCTGAGGCCTATAGCTCTGACATCACACATTATGAAATGTTTTGAGAGGGCTGTACTTGATCATCTGACTAGGCAGGTGTCTGTTTTTCAGGATCCCTTGCAATTTGCATATAGGAAGGATGTGGGGGTAGATGATGCACTATTATTTATGTGACATAATATTTACAGTCATCTCGAAACTACTGCTAGTTCTGTTAGAATCATGTTTTTTTGATTTTTCGAGTGCTTTTAATACTATACAGCCACATATTTTAGCTAACAAATTAATTAATTTTAAATTGCATAATACAACTATTGCCTGGATTTTAGATTATCTGTTATTACGACCACAGTTTGTTAGGTTTTGCAACAAACAGTCTGACATTATTTTAACTAATACTGGAGCACCTCAGGGCACAGTTCTATCTCCCTTTTTATTTACACTTTACACTGCGGACTATAGGCACAGTCAGTCATCCTGTCTGGTACAAAAATTCTCTGACGACACTGCTTTAGTAGGTCTACTTAATCAGGGTGATGACCTTGCTTATAGAAGGGAGGTCAAGTCTTTTTCTAGCTGGTGTGAGTCAAACTTTCTAAAACTAAATATAGGGAAGACTAAAGAACTTGTGATTGATTTTAGAAAGAAAAAGGAGAAGGTCCTCCCAGTCACAATTAATGGTCAGCCGATTGAAATTGTTCAGTCATATAAATTTCTAGGTGTCCATTTGGATGAAGAATTAAATTGGAAAGAGAATACTAATGTTTTAATAAAGAAGGCTCAGTCAAGACTTTTCTTTTTGAGAAAACTCAGATCTTTTAACATTAGTACAAAGCTTTTAGATGTTTTCTATCAGGGGATCTTGGCTAGTGTTCTTTTTTATGCTGTTCTTTGCTGGGGGGGCAGCTTATCTGTTGATGATAAAAATAGGATAAATAAGCTGATCAAGAGAGCTGGTTCAGTTATTGGTCTTATCCCAGACTCACTTGAGGTCATTGTGGAGAAGAGGATGAGGTCGAAATTAAAAATTGTTATGTTTTTTGAAGGCCATCCACTATATAGTGTTTTTAATGGACTCAGAAGCTCTTTCAGCGAGCGTTTAATTATGCCTCGGTGCTCCAGTGAGCGATTGAGAAGGACTTTTGTTCCTGCAGCGGTCAGATATTTTAATGAACACTGTTGACTGTCAAACTGTTGAACTGTCTGTTCTTTGCCCTGCATTTCTGAATTGTGCAACTGTATCTTGTTATAACCATGTCTCATTGGTCTCTTAATCATGTTTTTCATAGGTTTTAAATGTTGAATTATTCATTTATGTGTGTTAGCTATGTGGTGTGCTTGTTGGCTGTATGTTTTAAGTTGGTGGCAAACCAGTTTCCCTTTCGGGATTAATAAAGTTTTCTCTCTCTCTCTCTCTCTCAAAATTCAGCTTTCCATCACAGGAATAAATATTTTTTTTAAAGTATATTCAAATAGAAAACTATTATTTTAAGTTGTAATAATATTTCACAATATTACAGTTTTTTCTGTATTTTTGATCAAATAAATGCAGGCTTGATGAGCAGAAGAAACTTTACATTAAAAATAGTAATGTTTCCAAACTTTTGGTCTGTACTGTATATATATATATATATATATATATATATATATTAGTGGTGGGCCATTATCGGCGTTAATGTGCTGCGTTAATGTGAGACTCTTATCATGCGATAAAAAAAATATCACTGTTAATCTATTCTCAAAGTTGGGTTGGGAGCTGGGTCTATACTAAGCAAGCTATGATGACTTTCGAGAGAAATCGAGAGCCGCGTATCACGGACAGCAACACTGAACCGAGCTCTCTTCTGCGAAGTTCTCCTCGAAGTCCCTCCTGCACCTGAACGAACAAATACAAATCGCAGTTTAAACAAACAAAAAGATGTGAAAGAGCCCAATTCAGTACTCGTGGTTGTTATAGACTTGTGTATTTACAGGTTAAGGCTGCCACCTTGTGGGTCATTATTGAAATGGCAGTGATTGTGTTAAGTATTGTTTGGCAAACGATATTTGAGCCAATGGGGCATCTGTAGTTGAGAGTCTGTTCACTGAAACAACAGAGTAAAGACATGTTCGGTAGTTTCTGCTCAGTCTGGTTTATTGTCTTCCACACGATACACCACAAATGGCGACGAGGATATTAAATGAATACCACGGCATAAATGGACTGTAAGTGTCACGTGCACTGGTCGTAGTAAAAAAAAAAAAGTGAGTTTATTTTTTTTTCGGAGGAACCAGGCACGTGTTGGATTAGTAGTTAGCATCGAAAAAAAAATCAGCCATGGCTGTGCCAATCGGTCGTGTGGATGAATACAATGACGCAAAGGAGGATTTTGAGTCATATCTGGAGCGTCTGGAACAGTGGATGTTGGCGAATGAAATCAAGGATGAAAAGAAGGTGTGTGTGTTTCTTTCGGTGATTGGGGCTGATGCTTATAAGCTGCTGAAGAATCTGGTGTCGCCAACAGTACCGAGTGCTATGGAGTACGCTGATCTGGTGAGAGCACTGAGCACACATTACAAGCCGGCGCCGATTGTAATCGCGGAACGGTTTCGGTTCCAGAAGCGTAATCAGAAAGAGAGTGAAACTGTCTCTGATTATGTGGTGGCTTTGAGGCAGCTATCAGCTACCTGTGTTTTTGGATAGTACCTGGATGATGCGCTGAGAGATCGTTTTGTGAGTGGATTACGCTCGGATGCCGTGCAGCGCAGATTGCTTTCTGAAAAGGATCTGACTTTCCCAAAGGCTTGTGAGATTGCAGTCGCAATGGAACTGGCGTCAAAGAAATCAATGGAATTTTCTGGACACAGCGAGCCTCATCAGGTAAATGCCCTGTCAAGTGCAAGCTTTTATGAGAAGGGGAGGAAAGGACAGTTTAGACGACAAAATGATAATAAAGCACAAAGCAAAGGCCAAAAAGGAGTAAAAAATTACTTTGGGACACAACAACAGACATGCTACCGATGTGGGGGAAAACACTCAGCACGTGACTGCAGATTTAAAAATGAAAAGTGTCATACCTGCTCCAAAATTGGACATATAGCCCGTGCATGTAGAAAGGGAAAAGCCATTTCTCAAACTCAGTATGTGGAAGCTGAAGGAAATGCATGCAGAGAGGATGAAGAGGCTGAACTTTTTGGAGTGTATACAGTATACTCCACCTCAAGCTGTGAAAAGGGGTACACAGTGGATGTAGCACTGGGTGATAAGAGTACAACAATGCTACTGGATACAGGGTCAGCTGTGTCAGTGGTATCTGAGGATTTCTACCAGACGAATCTGAACAAATTCAGTTTAAAACCAGCCCCCGAGTTAAAGCTAAAATCATATTCAGGCCAAAGTATCGCTGTTCGAGGATACATCAGGATACCAGTGAAGTATGAAACACAGCAAGTCACCTTACCTCTGGTCATTGTAAAGGGAAGTAGACCAGCTCTGATTGGTAGGAACTGGCTAAAGGAACTACACCTGAACTGGAAACAGATTTTCACTGTACACAGGGTGCTTACACAGGTAGAGGGGACCCCAGGAGTCAACGAGGTGTTACAGCGCCACCAGGCAGTGTTCTCTGAGAACCAAGGCTGCATAGAGGGTTTTAAAGCCAAAATCCGCGTAAAACCAGGCACCACACCAATCTTTTGCAAAGCTCGCCCAGTTCCTTACGCATTAAAGGAAGCAGTAGAAAAGGAGCTGGACAGGTTGGAGAAAATGGAAGTGATTTCAAAGATTGAGAAAAGTGAGTGGGCCTCTCCGATAGTCACCGTGCCAAAGGCAGATAAAACAATTAGGATTTGTGGTGACTACAAGGTCAGTATTAATCGGTGTATGGAAGAGCAGACATACCCACTACCTAACACTGAAGATCTGTTTGCTACTTTAGCAGGAGGAACATCATTCAGTAAGCTTGACCTCTCTCATGCCTACCAGCAGCTGATGTTGGACGAAGAGTCAGATAAGTATTTGACAGTCAACACTCATAAGGGCCTGTACAAATTTCATCGCCTCAGCTATGGTGTTTCCAGTGCGCCTGCAATTTTTCAGTCTGTTATGGACCAGATCTTACAAGGGCTGGATCATGTGACATGTTTTTTGGATGATATTCTCATCACTGCTTCATCTGAGGAGAAGCATTTAAAAAGACTGGATGAAGTGCTCACACGTCTGGAAAAACATGGAGTCCGAGTGAAACTGTCTAAATGTCAGTTTTTTCAGAGCAGTGTGGAGTATCTGGGACATCGCATTGACCAGGATGGCCTCCACCCCACTGATGAAAAGATTGTAGCCATAAACAAAGCGCCGGAGCCAAAAAATGTTACTGAGCTGAAGTCCTTCTTAGGTCTTCTAAACTACTACAGCCGTTTCCTGCCAAACTCCTCCACCATCCTCCACCCTCTACACAACCTGCTGAGAAAAGAGGCTAAGTGGGTTTGGACTTCTGAGTGTGCTAAGGCATTTGAAGATGCAAAGCAGCTATTACAGAAAAATAAAGTGTTGGTGCATTACGACACCCGTTTGCCACTCCGGATTGCATGTGATGCGTCGCCCTATGGAGTAGGGGCGGTGATTTCTCATGTCATGGAAAATGGAGAGGAACGGCCTGTGGCTTTTGCATCAAGGACATTAACTGGGGCTGAAAGAAAATATGCCCAAATCGAAAAGGAGGCACTTGCCATCATCTTTGGAGTTAAGAAATTCCATAAATATCTCTATGGGAGGAAATTCACACTCATAACAGATCACAAACCACTGTTAACTATCCTGGGACCAAAGTCAGCGGTCCCAACTTTAGCAGCATTAAGGATGCAACGCTGGGCTCTCATCCTCATGGCATACAGCTATGATATTGAGTACAGAAGATCAGCTGATCATGCAAACGCTGATGCTTTGTCCCGTCTACCCAGAGCCTCATTCGACAACACAGGAGAAGAGGGAGGTATTTTTTACTTCTCACACGTGGAGGAACTACCAGTGGGTGCGAAAGACATTGAGAGAGCTACTTTAAAAGATCCTATACTGAACAAAGTGTGGAGTTACACAATGAATGGATGGCCAAGTCATGTTCAGGAGGAAGCACTGCGGCCTTATTTCATACGCAGACAGGAGTTGTCAGCAGAACAAGGCTGCGTTCTTTGGGGCCAGCGAGTCATCATACCCCCAGGTTATCGACAGCGTTTACTGGAAGACCTTCATCATGTGCACCCAGGTATCTGCCGCATGAAAGCTCTCGCTCGCAGCTACATGTGGTGGCCTGGCTGTGATGGGGAAATAGAAGAACTGGTGAAAGGTTGCTCAATCTGCCAAGCTGTTCAGAAAATGCCAGCAGTCGCACCGCTGCACCACTGGAGATGGCCGGAAAGAGTGTGGCAGAGGATTCACATTGATTTTGCTGAGAAGGACAAGCAGTATTTTCTGGTGGTCATTGATAGCCATTCAAAGTGGTTAGAAGTTTTTCCCATGTCTTCCACCACCTCTCACAACACAATTGTAGTGCTGCGAAGCTTGTTCTCTGCTTATGGACTGCCAGAAGAGCTGGTATCAGATAATGGTCCACAGCTGGTGTCGAAGGAATTTACACAGTTTCTGGAGAGAAACGGTATCAAACACACTGCTGTACCTGCATACCATCCTGCATCAAATGGAGCTGCAGAGAGGTCAGTGCAGATCTTGAAACGTGCACTGACGAAGAATGTGTTGGAAGCGGAGGGAAAGGCTCCCTTGCCACTCAGTCATAGACTTGCAAATTTCCTGCTCATGTACCGCAGTACACCCCACACCGTGACTGGACGGACACCGGCTGAGTTATTTCTGAAACGCCAGATCCGAACTCGTTTCTGTTTGCTTAAGCCCACGCTTGCCAGACAGATTGAAGAGAAACAAGCCACGCAGAAACGTCATCATGACCGTGATGGCTCATCTCTTCGTTTCTTTCAGGAAGGGGAAGCGGTCCGCGTCCGAAATTTCAGGGGAGGAGTGGAGAAATGGAGTCAGGCAGAGGTACTGAAAAGACTGGGAGCTGTTACATACATGGTGCAAGAAGGTCAGAGGCAGCGCACAGTGCATGTCGACCACATGTTGCCATGGCGAGGAAATGTTGAGACACTTCAAAAAAGCTTGCCCTCACCAGAGGTTGAAAATGAGCCGCCAGTAACTATGGACTGTGTTGTTCCAGCTGTGTTGCCTAGTGCCCCAGTGACGCAAATACCACCTACTGTTCTCACTAAACCAACTGAACAGGTTGTCGAGGTGTCATCTCACACAGCAAACAAAAACTCACCTGAGAAACGGCGGTACCCAGAGAGGGCCCGTGTACCACCTAAAAGACTGAATCTATAACCAGCAGTATTTTGTAGGTAAATGTAAATCTGCACAGTGAATGTAAGCTGCCAAGAGACATTTTTTTTGTTGAAAATAGGAAGTACATTTTTTGCCGGAGATTCAGATTTAAGGCAGTAAATTTATTTTGGTTGTGAGATTTAAATGCAAAGTTAGTTGTTGCTAATTATTTCTAAATTTAAAAGGGTTTTTGTTTAAAACTAAAAGGGGAGGAATGTTATAGACTTGAGTATTTACAGGTTAAGGCTGCCACCTTGTGGGTCATTATTGAAATGGCAGTGATTGTGTTAAGTATTGTTTGGCAAACGATATTTGAGCCAATGGGGCATCTGTAGTTGAGAGTCTGTTCACTGAAACAACAGAGTAAAGACATGTTCGGTAGTTTCTGCTCAGTCTGGTTTATTGTCTTCCACACGATACACCACAGTGGTGTTCTGGTGTTCAGGGCTCACGCAGAGAAAGGCGTCTCAAAACACTTGAACATCGAATTTGCTTATTTTTGCTCTTGTGCCGACAAATACATACAAAATATGTCAAAATATCCACCTTGGAAATTATGCTCGAAAAAAAACTGTCAGTTATTTCTTAAGTGAAAGTAAACAGTTGAGGAAAAAAATGGGATGTGTATTATATTTGATGCGTTCATCATCTCTTAAAGTGACCAAGTCCAATTTAGCTACTAGCTGTTGTAATGTTAATCCAAGAAAATGAAAATGAAAATCACTCACTGCTCTTGACTGAATTTCTTTGTAGTTTTAACAGTCAAATCAAAAATTATTCAGACACCAGATATAATTTTTGATATATATAGCAAAACTGTAATAATGTGAGAAATGTTGAAGGTGTCTGAATAAATGTAGGTTTGATGGTATATTTAATTTTTACATTGAAGACTATCCAGTGCTATTTTACATTTAATTATTTGGTTTCTGTACCTTGACACCTACAAACTTGAAAAAAACGTAAACATTGGTGTGAAACAGGCGTAAGGTTGTTTGCACCTTGTGCAATGTGTTTACAGCTTTTTCAAGCACTTTGTGATGCATTTTGGAAACAGGAGATGAGCCCATTTTCTAATGCACCACCTGTCTTGATAAACCCCTTCTCAAAGATTTACTGTTTGTCAATTTTATTTGGGCAACACACATATTCTGATTGCCTTCGGCAGAATTTGAATGAGCCATTTTAATCTAGATTAATCTAGATTAATTTCAAGATCACAGTTAGATTAATCTAGATTAAAAAAAATAATCTATGCCCACCACTAATATATTTTATTATTATTATTATTGTTGTTGTTGTTGTTGTTATTATTATTATTATTAAGTTTTAGTTTTTAGTTTTAGTAATTTAGTACTTCAGTTAAACTAAATGAGAAATGCTGAAATAAGAAATAAATCTAAAATAAGCTTTACAAGCTTTATTTGTTTTACATTTTTGTCTTTTTTTAGTTTGTTATTTTATTTCATTTCAAATATTCAATATTTTTTTTAATTCATTCCTTCATTCATTCAGTTAGTTTGACTTTTAGACAATGATGATAAGTCTGCAAGAATGTAAATAAAGCTCATTCTAACACACTCCCATCTACGTCACTATGTGGAAAGATTTGCATAATGCTGCCCAGATGTTTATGCAAAGAATGAAGACATAACTTTTAACCTCATTGTAGTATTGTTTTTGCTACCGTCATGTTGTATGGACGCTGTGTGTTTGGTTGATTGATCAGTGCTGGTCACTGAGGAAATACATCAACTTTGCACTATGGAACGGCAGATCGGCTTTCATCATGGCCGAAGTCAAGCCCGGGGTCGTCACATAGGTTGCTGCAAGCCCACTGGATGCTCCTTCATAGAATCTGCCCCCCTCTGCTCACTCAAGTCGGCCTCTTTCACTCAAGTCGGCCTCTGCTCACTCAAGTCGGCCTCTTTCACTCAAGTTGGCCTCGGCTCACTCAAGTTGGCCTCGGCTCACTCAAGTCTGCCTCTGCTTCTTTAAGTCATCATCTACTCAATCAAGTCGAACTCTGCTCACTCAAGTCGGCCTCTGCTCAATCAAGTCGGACTCTCCTCAATCAAGTCGGCCTCTGCTCACTCAAGTCGGCCTCTGCTCAATCAAGCCTCTGCTCAATCAAGTCGGCTTCTGCTCAATCAAGCCTCTGCTAAATCAAGTCGGCCTCGGCTCACTCAAGTCGGCCTCTGCTCAATCAAGCCTCTGCTCAATCAAGTCGGCCTCTGCTCAATCAAGCCTCTGCTCACTCAAGTTGGCCTCTGCTCACTCTAGCCCGTGGCTCACTCTAGGCTTCCGGCCCTTGCTCACTCAAGGCTGTGCCGTGTGATGCTGTTTTTGGAAAACGAAACTACTTTGTTTGGCCTTTCAGAAGATGACACAACTAGTCATGTTAATAATGGGTTTTAATGTTTATGTCTCATCGCTCCAGCCGGACAAGGCATCACAATATGTTAAGGGGCATAACATTTCAATCACGCATTTGAGGTATTCGGCCAATCACAATACACTGGATAGATGGCTAATCAAAGCAGATCTCACTTTTCAGACCAATGAGCCTCTTAAAAATCGATGCGTGTCAGATGTCCTGGTTTTCAACTCCAGTCCTCTTGCCCTCCCATTCAGTATATTTTATATGTTTCTCTTATCACTTCAGACATTTGTCCTATTTGACCACAAGTGCCCTGTGAAGTGGACATCACTGGATATTCACCATGATTCCAATTTGAAGCGAGCCTGTATTCCATTCAAAGGGCATTAAAGTGTTCAAGACGATTATTTAAATTGTCTTTATTAACAGAGGTATGTCACACTTCTCTAGTAAGTTTCGTCTGTGTGTGAAAACATGAATTAATGGTCCGAAGTGAAGTAAACTTCACTGTGTAGGGATCATGTCAATCGGAACACAGTTCATTAACGTAGCTCTCTTCTAATGAGCTGGATATCTGAATCAGGTGTGTAAGATGAAGTAAACATGCAAAATATGCACGAGGACTGGAGTGGAAAACCACTGTTCTAGAGGATGATGTTATTCAGGAACCAGTGTCTTTTTTGGCATTTGCAGGAAGCTTTAGTGAAATGAGTGATTGGCATGGTTAACAGGCATCCAGATTTACTACAGCCTGGGGGACTGGATTAAGAAAACACACTCTTGAACTGCATTCATGTTTGCTGCAAATGCCAACATTATGTCACGACTGCATTCTATTCAGACTATTAAAGGATTTTTTATCCTGTATGTAGACATATTGTATGAGAATGAGTCCGACAAAGAAAATAATGTTAAAATGCGTTTATTAATACCAATTATGCCGCTATGCTATCATGCCAGATTATGGAATTTAGCAATGGCACATCTATAAGACCACTGTATATCTCATGGGACATGCCTAAATCGAATAAACCAGGCTCCTACATTGCAAATAGCAAGTCTTTAAGAGACACTTTATTTAGTTTATCCATTTTATTAGAAAATTGTTACTTTGGGAAATATAAAAAATGGAAAAGCAATTAGCAGTACTAGAGCATAATGAGGTTTGATTTAGCTTCACTCGATTCTGTTTGAACCAAGCTGCAGCTCACAAGATTATGTCAAATGCATACTGATGTGAGCTTTGGAATGGGTTATACAGGAATCACGGCGATCAATTCTGGCTGAAACTTGAAAATGGAAGCTACTTGACAGTGAGAAAAATTTAATATTTTATTACAGCTGATGATTTCCACATATAGGACTCAGTTTTTATCAATACCAATGTTGACATCTGTTTAACTTATATTCTGTACATCATAGTAACTTTTTAGCTGTTTTTAGTTACCATATAATTTCCCTTGTTAAAGGAATTCTGCTTATCTGTACTGAATGTGCACTTCAGTTCTCCAATCTATCTTTTTAAACAAAAACTGTACTTGCAAATATTATAATATTAAAGAATAGGACACTTAAGTGACTTAAAGAGATTACACATCTTAGAAGTGTTGAGGAACGGGGTAAAGCACATGGAAAAATTTAAGTGGTGTTTGATATTACACCTAAATCCAGATACTGGAGGCCTCCTTCCAGCTGAGATTGGACGGGAGCTCCGCAGTGCGATGGTATGTCATCCCGATCTGGAACTTTGTCACCAGGGTTTACCCTCGAGGATGTTGGCGAGGACGAGCAGCATGAACCCAAAGTCGATCGTATAGTGGCCTATACACATGCAAAAAATATATATATTCATTTGTATATACAGGTCCTTCTCAAAAAATTAGCATATTGTGATAAAGTTCATTATTTTCCATAATGTAATGATAAAAATTAAACTTTCATATATTTTAGATTCATTGCACACCAACTGACATATTTCAGGTCTTTGTTTTAATTGTTTTAATACTGATGATTTTGGCATACAGCTCATGAAAACCCAAAATTCCTATCTCAAAAAATTAGCATATTTCATCCGACCAATAAAAGAAAAGTGTTTTTAATACAAAGAAAGTCAACCTTCAAATAATTATGTTCAGTTATGCACTCAATACTTGGTCGGGAATCCTTTTGCAGAAATGACTGCTTCAATGCGGCGTGGCATGGAGGCAATCAGCCTGTGGCACTGCTGAGGTGTTATGGAGGCCCAGGATGCTTCGATAACAGCCTTAAGCTCATCCAGAGTGTTGGGTCTTGCGTCTCTCAACTTTCTCTTCACAATATCCCACAGATTCTCTATGGGGTTCAGGTCAGGAGAGTTGGCAGGCCAATTGAGCACAGTAATACCATGGTCAGTAAACCATTTACCAGTGGTTTTGGCACTGTGAGCAGGTGCCAGGTCGTGCTGAAAAATGAAATCTTCATCTCCATAAAGCTTTTCAGCAGATGGAAGCATGAAGTGCTCCAAAATCTCCTGATAACTAGCTGCATTGACCCTGCCCTTGATAAAACACAGTGGAACAACACCAGCAGCTGACATGGCACCCCAGACCATCACTGACTGTGGGTACTTGACACTGGACTTCAGGCATTTTGGCATTTCCTTCTCCCCAGACTTCCTCCAGACTCTGGCACCTTGATTTCCGAATGACATGCAAAATTTGCTTTCATCCGAAAAAAGTACTTTGGACCACTGAGCAACAGTCCAGTGCTGCTTCTCTGTAGCCCATTTCCTGCACACGCCTGTGCACGGTGGCTCTGGATGTTTCTACTCCAGACTCAGTCCACTGCTTGCACTGTAGGTCCCCCAAGGTCTGGAATCGATCCTTCTCCACAATCTTCCTCAGGGTCCGGTCACCTCTTCTCGTTGTGCAGCATTTTTTGCCACACTTTTTCCTTCCCACAGACTTCCCACTGAGGTGCCTTGATACAGCACTCTGGGAACAGCCTGTTCGTTCAGAAATTTCTTTCTGTGTCTTACCCTCTCGCTTGAGGGTGTCAATGATGGCCTTCTGGACAGCAGTCAGGTCGGCAGTCTTACCCATGATTGCAGTTTTGAGTAATGAACCAGGCTGGGAGTTTTTAAAAGCCTCAGGAATCTTTTGCAGGTGTTTAGAGTTAATTGATTGATTCAGATAATTAGGTTAATAGCTCGTTTAGAGAAACTTTTCATGATATGCTAATTTTTTGAGATAGGAAATTTGGGTTTTCATGAGCCGTATGCCAAAATCATCAGTATTAAAACAATAAAAGACCTGAAATATTTCAGTTGGTGTGCAAAGAATCAAAAATATATGAAAGTTTTATTTTTATCATTACATTATGGAAAATAATGAACTTCACAATCATCACAATATGCTAATTTTTTGAGAAGGACCTGTATTTGAAAATAACTTTTCAATATACTCAAATCCTCTATAATGCATGAGTTAAATTGTTCACCCTTCAAAGTGAATTTGTGCCCTCACAATACTTGGAGTATGACACATGGGTAGCATGAACTACAGATTAAATATTATTCTTTTGGTACTGTCATTTATTTATGTGCTGTCCCATTTATGCACATACATTTTGATAGAGCCCTCAGCGCAGTGAGATCGGCATGGAATTCAGGAATCGTAGAAAGAATCAGAAACATACTGAACTTTTTCATATTATTTAACAAATATCCTGACTAGATTGTTGGTCTCTGTGCATGACTGTGTGTTAATGAGACATTACTAGTTTAGTTCACTCTGAATTGCTCAAAAGTTGTGAAAAAAAAATCATGAAAAAAAAAAACTGAGTACTTTCTTCACTGAGTTGAATCTTTTTCACTGACTCCTGACCAGAGCTTCGGTTGTTTTGACTGTCAAAATGACAGCTGACAGATGAACGTGATTAACTTCCTGTTGCAATGAGAACAGCAGATGTATTTACCTCAGAGAAAAAAAGCACATATGTTGTATTTCATGCTTTGTTTTTATTAATCTTCATTTTTCACAACTTGTGTGCTTTTCCTAGTTGAGTTGGATTGAATTGCTTTGCTTATTGCTTATATAAGAGTTATTCACTTATACTCATGCCATTCTACAGACACCATGTAAGACATGTATGTCATACAGGTTTGGAACCACATGAGGATGAACAAATATTATGACAGAATTTTTGGGTAAATGCTTTGAGTGAACTATTATTGTATTGTAATTTATACTTGTCTGATATTTCATCTGTTAATAATATTTTTGATAAATGGATGTAAAATTATTGTTTTTTTTCTCCCCAATTTTACAGAAGCACTTTTGTGATGCTGCAAGTGGGAGTGGATTTCTTGCTTAGATGGAAACTGCAGAGAACCACATCCTGTCATCCTGAAAAAAGAAAGAGACTACTTATTCCAAGGAGGTCAAAACGCCATTGGCACAGACTTTGTTCAGTGATCAGTAACATACATTCAGCCAGGGCCGTCCTTAGGGGGTGCAACTGATGCGGTCGCACCGGACTCCACACTTGAGGGGTAAACGGACTGAATGAGAGCCGGGGAAAAATAATTACAATATTTCAGTTTTTCAATAAATAAATAAGTGTAAACATACATTGTTTTGTGAATTAATCTCTCTCTCTCTCTCTCTCTCTCTCTCTCTCTCTCTCTATATATATATATATATATATATATATATATATATATATATATATATATATATATATATACACACACAATGTTTTGTTGTTGTTGTTGTTGTTGTGTTTAAGTCACTTATTACAGTGTTGTTATTTAACTCTTAATAGTGTTACATTTTAACACCATAATAGTGTTGGCAATATCAACTACTTATTGCAGTGTTGTTATTTAACTCCAATAGTGTTACATTTTAACACTGTATTGGTGTTGCAAGTGTCAACACTTTTGAAAGTGTTGATTTAACACTTGTGTGGTGGTATCCATATATGCACTGAGAAAGTGTTAAATTTAACTATTGGTGTTAAATTTCCTATTTCAAATTTGTTGTGTGCCATCACTGAGGAAACTACACACTAGAAACCTAGGCCATGGCTTCGTTTCTTTTGTTGCTAAAAAAAAGGCATGTTCAATATAAATACAATTGGATCAGTGTAATGTTGCAGGTGTATGTATTTATTTTACATGCCTCTATTGATTGAAAGATATTTTGAGTTTCAGGAACTAAAAGTTAAGTTGGGTCAGTTACAATATAAAATTTAGCTGAATTGGTAATGGAGTAATGCTAACTTAACAAGCTGAGTTAAATAAATGGGTGGGGAATGATTGTTTAAACTAAGTATCTTCAGTTACTGTAACTGTAACTTATTCAACTTATCCGGGTTTACAGTGTACATGATTAAATGTTATACTTTACTTAAGATGGCTAACTTCCTCAGCTTTAATATCCTCAGCTAAATATAATTTCAAGGTTAATGAAAATAAATTTGCAATGCTTCATTAATTGATTCTTAAATTGCATGTGTTGTAAAGTATTTGCAGCGCATTTCGCTATATACATGTGTTGTGATTGATTGCAGCGCGTTTCGTTATATGCATGTGTTGTGATGATTTGCAGCGCATTTCGCTATATGCATGTGTTGTGATGGATTGCAGCGCGTTTCACTATATGCATGTGTTGTGATGGATTGCAGCGCGTTTCACTATATGCATGTGTTGTGATGGATTGCAGCGCGTTTCACTATATGCATGTGTTGTGATGATTTGCAGCGCGTTTCGTTATATGCATGTGTTGTGATGGATTGCAGCGCGTTTCACTATATGCATGTGTTGTGATGATTTGCAGCGCGTTTCGTTATATGCATGTGTTGTGATGATTTGCAGCGCGTTTCGTTATATGCATGTGTTGTGATGATTTGCAACACTTGTGTTGTCAAACTGATGAAGATGTTTTCTTCATTTGCTGATGTTTTTTCAATTTGCATGTGTTTTCTTGAGTTGCAGCGTGTTGAGCTCTCTCGGCCACCGTACGATCGGGTCGGGGAAAGCCTAAATCACGGAGAGAAAGTTCGATCGTTTCTCTATTTGACGCGGAGAACGAGTGGGAAACCAAAACACTTTAAAAACAACGAAAGAAAGAAAAAAAAGAAAGAAAGAAAGAAAAAGCACTGCTTACTTTTGTTTGAAATCGGCTGTTCTGTAATTTTACACTCGAGAAGGAGTGAGGAAAAAGCAGAGGAATTCTTCAAATATGGCATTTAATCAACAACAGGCAAACAAGAACTAAGATATTTAACAACCAAGAGAAAACGTAGAATGGGACTCACTAAATATACAGGACTACATGAAGGGAGGACGAGACAAATGAATGAAAATGAAACATAGGAAACACCTGGAATCAAATTAATAATCAACATGAGGAAAAAAACTGGGACACATGGAGAAAAACATGAACAAAATGTGGAACAGGATCTGACTACACACACACACACACACACATTAGTGATGTGTCGTTCTTGAACGATTCGTTCATTTTGAACGAATCTTTAATGTGACTCGGGAAGAACGAGTCGTCTTGGGGGGTGATTCGTTCAGTCGCGTATGCGAAGTATTCTATAGGTTCTGTTACGCTAGTAGTAATTCATCTGTGTCAGTCAATGCAGTCTTGAGCCGGAAAGAGAATTGATTAGTTCATTTTTCGGGTCTATCGGGTTTTTGACTCGTTCCTTAATCACGTGACAGACCCATACGCTAAACCAATGCAATCTGAGCCGGAAAGAGAATTGATTAGTTCATCTCATGAGTCTTCGGGTCGAGTCGTTCCTTAATCACGTGACAGACCCATATGCAAAACCATAGACATTAAAAGAATGCAGTTAAATTTTCTAAGACACTTTTTGTTGGTAAAAGTCATATGCGAGTAGGCGTCAACTACCATGAATATCATTGTGATTTACACCTGAGAAGACAAAGGCCCGCATAATGAGCTGCATAATGAGCCTTTCAGTCATCTGTGCCACTGTGAGGGAAGAGTTACAAGAGAGAATGTGAGAACAAAATAAATCTATATAATTTTATGTTTGTAGTTTATTAAGAATATATTTAATTATCCCACAACATAATTTAATATCCACTTGGGGGAGCAATTAAACAGTTTATTAGAAACAATCAAAGCTGACTTTCAAACAAATTGTTTGGCATGCTTACTCCAGTCACACAATCCTTCAGAAATCCTTTTAACAATCTTATTTTCTACAAAAAAAAAACAAAAAAAAAAAAACGTTTGTTGTTATTATTATCATCATTATTATTAATGTTGAAAAGAGCTGAGAATATTTTTCTGGGTTTTTAGGGGGAATAAATTGAAAGAAAAGCATTGTTTTTACATTTGTTACAGTTATCTATTTGTTACATTTATATTATTAACCTCAAGCTTTTGAAGGGTATAGTGTTGTATATTGTTATTGAAACTTCATAATGTTTCACTTGATTATACATTTAGTCAGGAATTATAGTTTGGAAAAAGTCTAACTAGTAAAACGTTTACAGGTTATGTGAAAACTAGTACAAGTATATAAATAAATAAAAAGAGACTTACTCATGTTTATGATCTCTGCTGAATAAAGTGCTTCATTCTTTTTTTCTGAGGAAATCCATTTCTCAAATCCTCAATCACATCACATCTTTTTGGGGTGAATTATGTGTTATTCCTCTCATAGTTTAAAAATAGACATGTCAAGCTTTCTATAGACATCTCTCTCATGTATTTTCGTTGAGTATTCACGGAGTTACAGTTAATTTAAATGACGTGTTTGTAAAAGAAGATCAGCGCAGACAAAGGCTGCAGACAGCGCACCTTGTTTGTTATCTTTATTTTATAAGTGCACAAAGTTTTGTTGTTATTATGTCTGTATCCAAAATAAAGTAGACCCTTTACAGATTCGATTGATGTATTGCTCTTATCTGTACGATTAAAACTGAAAGTGTAATTTAAGTTCTTTTCGGGGTTATCAGGAGAAAATGACTCAAAACGCGTATCCGCGTTAATCGACTTGAGAGGGTTAAGCCGGAAAGAGAATTGATTAGTTCATCTTTTGGGTCTTCAGGTTGTTTGTTCTTTTGTCACGTGACGTGACAACATTGACTAGAGTAATTAGTTAATTTACAACCTTCCTTACAAATGGGTGCATAGTACTTTTTTTTTGTAATGATTATTGGTTATGCTTAAAAAGGTTGTCCATAGATTCTAATCTTCAAAATTACCTTGTTGTATGATTTATGTCTTTTGAGTTCACCCTTCAGATTAGACTATAGAACTGTAGTGTTACTTGTTTAAGATTCAAAATGATATCTGCTTTTAATTTATGTCATTATGTCCTTTTTGAACAATATTCTTTTACATATATTAGACCAAAATGTCAAGTTTGCCTAGGAAAAGCAATTATTATACCAGTAAACTATTATACCAGTAAACTATAAAAAATTTGATTACAAATGAACAAACTAGGCTATAAATACTTTCTATTGTAGGCTTGCATTATTATATTATTATATAGCCTCGTGTTTATTTACTGATAGACAGTCAAAAAGACAAATTAGTCAATATTTTATTAATAATAGGGTTTTATTTGTTTATAAAATAATAACACACCACAGATCCTGAAGAAACCGTAACAAAAACACAGTGACAGAAATGTCAGAAATAGCGTATGAGTTTGTCACGTGATTAAGGAACGATTCGACCCGAAAGACTCATTAGATGAACTAATCAATTCTCTTTCTGGCTTGAACTGCATGGTTTAGCGTATGGGTCTGTCACGTGATTAAGGAACGACTCGACCCAAAAGACTCATGAGATGAACTAATCAATTCTCTTTCCGGCTCAGACTGCATTGGTTAAGCGTACGGGGCTATCACTTGATTAAGGAATGACTTGAACCCGAAGACTTGTCAGACAAGAGGTGAGGTGAGCTAATCACAGACTGAAGACCCAGGTAAACAATGAATTAATCTTTTCTGTATCTTATAGCATTTTAGTTTTGTATTGTTTGTAGTGTGATAAACGTTTGCGTAAGTACTAGATTTGTTGGGGAAGTAACACGTAACATTTTAATTACATTTTGCTGAAATGAACGAAATGACTCGAAAAAAGATTCGTTCATTTTGCTGAACATGACTCAAAAGTCCGAGTCGGTAAAATGATCCGAACTTCCCATCACTAACACACACACACACACACACACACATTATATATATACAACCCGAATTCCGGAAAAGTTGGGACGTTTTTTAAATTTTAATAAAATGAAAACTAAAAGACTTTCAAATCACATGAGCCAATATTTTATTCACAATAGAACATAGATAACATAGCAAATGTTTAAACTGAGAAAGTTTACAATTTTATGCACAAAATGAGCTCATTTCAATTTTGATTTCTGCTACAGGTCTCAAAATAGTTGGGACGGGGCATGTTTACCATGGTGTAGCATCTCCTTTTCTCTTCAAAACAGTTTGAAGACGTCTGGGCATTGAGGCTATGAGTTGCTGGAGTTTTGCTGTTGGAATTTGGTCCCATTCTTGCCTTATATAGATTTCCAGCTGCTGAAGAGTTCGTGGTCGTCTTTGACGTATTTTTCGTTTAATGATGCGCCAAATGTTCTCTATAGGTGAAAGATCTGGACTGCAGGCAGGCCAGGTTAGCACCCGGACTCTTCTACGACGAAGCCATGCTGTTGTTATAGCTGCAGTATGTGGTTTTGCATTGTCCTGCTGAAATAAACAAGGCCTTCCCTGAAATAGACGTTGTTTGGAGGGAAGCATATGTTGCTCTAAAACCTTTATATACCTTTCAGCATTCACAGAGCCTTCCAAAACATGCAAGCTGCCCATACCGTATGCACTTATGCACCCCCATACCATCAGAGATGCTGGCTTTTGAACTGAACGCTGATAACATGCTGGAAGGTCTCCCTCCTCTTTAGCCCGGAGGACACGGCGTCCGTGCTTTCCAACAAGAATGTCAAATTTGGACTCGTCTGACCATAAAACACTATTCCACTTTGAAATAGTCAATTTTAAATGAGCCTTGGCCCACAGGACATGACGGCGCTTCTGGACCATGTTCACATATGGCTTCCTTTTTGCATGATAGAGCTTTAGTTGGCATCTGCTGATGGCACGGCGGATTTTGTTTACCGACAGTGGTTTCTGAAAGTATTCCTGGGCCCATTTAGTAATGTCATTGACACAATCATGCCGATGAGTGATGCAGTGTCGTCTGAGAGCCCGAAGACCACGGGCATCCAATAAAGGTCTCCGGCCTTGTCCCTTACGCACAGAGATTTCTCCAGTTTCTCTGAATCTTTTGATGATGTTATGCACTGTAGATGATGAGATTTGCAAAGCCTTTGCAATTTGATGTTGAGGAACATTGTTTTTAAAGTTTTCCACAATTTTTTTACGCAGTCTTTCACAGATTGGAGAGCCTCTGCCCATCTTTACTTCTGAGAGACTCTGCTTCTCTAAGACAAAGCTTTTATAGCTAATCATGTTACAGACCTGATATCAGTTAACCTAATTAATCACTAGATGTTCTCCCAGCTGAATCTTTTCAAAACTGCTTGCTTTTTTAGCCATTTGTTGCCCCCGTGCCAACTTTTTTGAGACCTGTAGCAGGCATTAAATTTTAAATGAGCTAATTAAGTGGATAAAAGTGTAAAATTTCTCAGTTTAAACTAGAGATGTTCCGATACCCTTTTTCTCTTCCCGATACCGATTCCGATACCTGGGCTCAGGGTATCGGCCGATACCGAGTACTGATCCGATACCTGGGTGTGTATCTGTATATACAGCTGTATATACTACTAGCCCTGTGTAAATTTCTAGAATTATTTTATGGTGTGCTCTAGACTTATCCCTTGATAAAACATGAACAAATACATGGTTAACTACTGTATTTATTACAGTATTTTTATTATCTGACATGAATTTGACAGTAATATTATTTAATTTCTTAAGCGAAAAAGAACTTCAAATGCAGCCAAAAATCTAACACCGCAAACTAAAAAAGGTATTTTAGTATTTTAGTTTTACAATATTAGTGTATAAAAAACTGCAACAAATAAGTCTAGGAATATAAAAAATTCTATATTAATCAGATAATCTCTTTACAACAAAACAAGTAAAAAACAAGCAACCGTCTAGGCATAATTATTATTATTAATAGAGACGTATTATTACTACATAGAGACGTAGCTAAATCTACTGTAGGCTACAACAGTAGCTTAATATATTGTCAATTTACTCGCCATGAAGATCTTTGAGTGTTTGTGTTTATGATATGACAGTTTTCTCAAATGAAACGTTAAATTCTCATGAAGTGACGGTTCATGCTTTCATGTCCTCATATAGTGACACACGGCAGAGGCCACAAAACAGCGAGCTCCCGTGCATCTGCGCCCATCTCCCACAGAGATGTAGACTTTGCAGGAGTAATATTTAAATAGTATTTTGCAGTTTAATATTCACAGACACTAGTATATATATTCGGCTACAGTCTGGAGCCCTGCGCTTAGACTAACACGGAAGCGACTGAACGCAGCTGCGGGTAACGAATATACTCAAACTTACTACCGGTTCTACAGAGACGGTGGTATCATCACATTTTAAAATTTTCAGCACCGTCTTGGTTGTGAAGTGCCAGTACTTGTGGCATCCCTAGTCGCCGTTTTACTGTCTGGTTGGTCCAGTCTGAAATACTGCTAAACAGCGGACATACTGCTAACCACTGATCTATAATATAGAAGCGGCTTCACTGTCTGTTGGCAGTTTAGAACGCGATGAGCGATCCAGTCATATATAGATCAGTGCTGCTAATGCGTTTTCATTTCTTCTTCGCTGCTCTAAACAGGGGTTGCTTGTGGCATTACAGCACAACGTCCTGTGTTTGCAATGCATTCTGAGCAGCGAAGAAGAACCGTGCAGCGGTTAGGCAAAGCTAGCTTTCATAACTAGGTCTTGAAAATGGTATCGGATCGGTATATGGGTTCATGTACTCGCCGATGCCGATGCCAGAATTTGTTGTGGTATCGGAGATATTTCCGATACTAGTATCGGAATCGGAACAACTCTAGTTTAAACATTTGCTACATTATCTATGTTCTATTGTGAATAAAAAATTGGCTCATGTGATTTGAAATTCCTTTAGTTTTCATTTTATTAAAATTTAAAAAACGTCCCAACTTTTCCGGAATTCGGGTTGTATATATATATATATATATGTATATCATTACAAATGAATACATGGCATTATAGTTTTCCATAATTGTTTGTCAGTTCATTAAGCAGTCCACTTTTTCCACATTTCAAAGACAACAGAAATAATTACGAAATTACAAAAAATAAAAATAAAAAATTCTACTAATCTAATTACATGAACAATAATACAATTTCATTTAATTGCAGTTA
Source organism: Carassius carassius (assembly GCF_963082965.1). NCBI lineage: Eukaryota > Metazoa > Chordata > Actinopteri > Cypriniformes > Cyprinidae > Carassius > Carassius carassius. The sequence continues at coordinate 4,513,480 of NC_081758.1, read as the reverse complement.
AAGTCCAGTTTAATGTCCAATAAAATGAATTAATTTTAAAGTTTATAATGTCTGTAATAATAAATAAATACTTAATTGGAAATATATTTGTATCAGTAGCTTCAAAAGATCACAAACTAGCTATCCCCTACGAAGTAATATCTTAATTTATCCTGTATTTTCTCTTTTATATTTATTATTTTTTTTTCATTAAGCTGACACTTTTATCCAAAGCGACTTACAAAAGCTATATATGTCAGAGGTCGCACACTTCTGGAGCAACTAGGGGTTAAGTGTCACATTGGTGTCTCTCTTCGAACCTGGGTCTCTCACACCAAAGGCATGTGCCTTATCCACTGCACCAACACCACCCCATTTATATAATGTCAGATAGATAGATAGATAGATAGATAGATAGATTTTAAGAAACCTGCAAAGCTACAGTACTGAGAAAGGTTTTAGGCACTTGTCTAAAAATATTGTACAGTGAGGATGTCGTCAAATTATAAATAAATTATATAATAAATTATATATTTTTTTTAACAAGGACCTATTTTGTATCCTGCCCATGTACAGCTCCAACTAAGAGACTAGACTGGCAGTCTGGCCTGGAGTCAAAACAAAGGCGATCTGAGTTGAGGTCATCATCTGGTTTGGAGTGTCCGAGCTGCCCGGTACGAGGTCGTCCCGAAGAAACACCAGGTACTAGTGTTGCACGGATTAACAGCACAGAGTAAATATACCCAATCCAGCCTGCAGGACAAAAAAGCTCCTATAAGCTGTGTGCAAACCTTCATGTAAGCTGCTACGGGATAAACAGGTATGGCGGATTCACAGCCACAATTGCAAACCAATCAACCTGCAGAAATAGACCAGCCGTGCAGAACAGAGTGGAGAGAGTTCTCTCTCCTGGGGAGCGGATGAGAGATGTCAGGAATAGCATGCAGACTCCACTAATCTCCCGCTTTGGAATCCAAATTTGGCTGGGGGAATGGGGACATCATTCTTATTCTTAGCTGGGGGTGTGGGCAGAGGGCAGAGGGGTTTAGTGCCCCTGGCATTCTCTGGCTGTCATCGGCTTTCCCGCAGCTTTGAATGAACAGTGTCTCAATAGACCGCAGCACTCACAGTATTTATAGAGTACTGGGTCTTAAAATGAGATTGATGGGAGAGAGGAAATAAGAGGCTCTTTTCACTTGGATGTCTAGAGCTTATGAGCAGCACTGGGATAGATTGATGACAGTGTTATGGAAGCAAATAATTTTGCAATCAATGTGACTGGTCTGATTTACTGTTTCTCTACTTACATTTTTTTATTTATTTTTTTCAGTTAGGTTTAGAAAAATAAATGCTCAGTGCTCGTTTGAGGCCCACATTGTAAACCCGAACAGTACTACTAAAAACATTTGAGAACAATACAATTAAAATTGGTTACATACTTAATGCTACTTAAAACAATAATGATTTCTGAATTAACAGTTTAGTTTATAATTTTTTTTCTCTTTTTGTGGAGCTCATTATTTTTTAAGTAAACAACACTGCTTCACTGAATATTTTTAAGTAGAAATGACATCATCTTTGTCACATTGTTCGTTGTGGTGTTGCTCTGATGGATGTTCAAATAAGCTGTTCAGTATATGGCGGAAACTGGAAAGAAGCAGGTTTCAGTGCATGTGACAACATGTAAGTAATCAAAATAACTTGTGAAAGTTTTCTAACTTGTGTGTTTTAATGTTTCAAAAGTATATAATGAAGAGAATGTTGAATCTTTGGGATGGTTTTAATGAAGCACGGCAGTCGCTGAGTGCTTCCCACACATTTTGAATGCTATTTACAGTACGCATCATGTGATACTAACGTCAAGCAAGCATGGCAGTAATGTTTACGTTGGCAGGTAACTCTTTTCAGTCAATGGCATATTTATGCTTTGAAAGTGTGTTGCTGTTGTTTATGGTAAGTGCTCTGATATAGTAAATGTGATTTTATTCCTGCATGCATGTAAATGAAGTAGCGATAGTAATGTCCATGTTTAACACTAATATACAGACATGAAGTTAACAAGACATTGGATTAAGTTAAATAATGAAATTTGACTAACTGGAAATACCACAATATACTGATACCATAATACTGTCAGACTTGGTTTCTTGTTTTGTGTGTGTTTTGCTCCCCATGTGTTTCCATGCCCTTATTTAGTCCTTCCTGTTTCCTGTTCCCATTATGTTCCATTGATGTCAGCTGTGTTCCCCTTGTTTAGTTATATTTGCTCCCAAGTGTGTCTCTTTATTTCTTGTGTATTTATAGTCAGTCCTTTTCTGAATGCAGCATCCGGTATTGTTAATATCTGCCTCTTCAACTATGTGTGTGTTTTCCTTGAGTTCATTAACGTCTCTTTGGTTATGTATTCCTTGTCTCTCGTGTTCCTTACTCCTGCCCTGCACATAGTGCATTGTGACATAAAACTGGGCTGTAACAGTAACCGGCACCCTGTCTCCTGTTGTTTTTTGTTTTTTTTTGGATTTGAATTTTTTTTTATTATGGGTCATGGTGATTGCTGCACGCTTCAGCATAGCAATAATTAACAAATTAGCCTTTTGTCTTGTCTATAAAATACTTGTATTTGTACATTTCATTTAATGCACAGAAAAGTACCGGCACTTTTTTTCCCCACTTCAAGCTCTGATTTCTACTACTTCTACTAACTATTTAGCTAATGTTAGTAGAAGTAATATATATACTCAAGTATTTTTGCATTATAATAATTATGTCTGGATAAATGAAAACATTACTTATGGTAAACATTAGTTTTAAGTATAGTATACTTAAAAAATGTATAAAATGAAATATAAATGTTTAAGTTTTGATTAATTGGAACTTGCAATATTACATTTGAGTTGGTTTACTTAACTATTTTGAGGTAATCCGTGTCCACAAACATTTAGATTTTTCTGAACTTACTGTGTTTTACAGTGCAGGTTTTTATTCATGACACCTGTTTTTTATTCAGCACAAAGCATAACATCGATAGATTAGAGCAGTATGCCTTGACAGGCCTTGCTTTACAGTCACTTTGCCCTGGGTCTTCCTGGGAAAGACATGGAGGTAAATTTGTGTAAAATTTCAGCAACATCAATATGATAGAAGAAAGTGTTGTGTTGGTTGTTGTAAATATTGTGGCAGTAAATTAATGTCATCATCAATCATGAAAAGCAGTGGTCCTAGTACTGAGCCTTGTGGTACTCCACACTGTACTTGTGATCGTTATGATACCTCTTCATTCACTGCTACGAATCAATGATGGTCATATAAGTAAGATTTGAATCATGCCAATGCAATTTTATTATTGGCAACATAATTTTGTAGTCTACTCAAAAGAATGTTGTGGCTGATAGTGTCGAATGCAGTGCTAAGATCCAGTAGCACTAATAGAGATATCATCAGGTCATTTGTAACTTTGAGAAGAGCAGTCTCAGTACTATGATACAGTCTAAATCCTGACTTGAAATTCTCACAATCCTAAAGGCATTGACAGATTAATAATATTCAGAAATGGCTTTTATGGAAGCACCTCTTTTAGTAGCTTACATAACAAATCTTTTCTAGCCCATCTCCAGGGGAAACAATCACTTTTCCCTTGGCCCAAGTACCACAAAGAATGACGGCACTGAAGTGGCCCAGAAGTCGATTAAAGACAAGGGCCACACATGGGCCATAACCGACCCAAATCTCAGCCAGTAATCACCCTTAACTGGTCCAAAATATGTTTTATTAGTGCTACCAATTCTCAGCCTTAAGTAAACCAGAATCCCCAAATCTGAGCAACGTTTGAGCCTTATATAGCCCAGACCCAATACAGAATATTAATATTTGATATTATTGTATTTTGTATTACTATAATTGCCATTATTCATTTTGTGAAATGATTTGGTAATTTATTGTATTTTGTATTACTATAATCGCCATTATTCATTTTGTGAAATGATTTGGTAATTTACACACAAGCTATGCTCATAAAGTACATTGAACTGAATAGAAAATTAGCCTTAAAATCCACAGGTCCTGTAACTGTGCAATAAAAAATGTATTGCATAGAAAATGTTTTATTTTATAAAGAACAAATCAACCAATAAAGAGTGAGTGTATAAAGTTAGTCTATAAGCGAAACATAACAGACAGACACATGTAATCAATTATTTATTGTAGGAATGTCAATGAGCAGTACCACAGTTGTCCAACTAACGATACATTGTAGTCGCAGTAGCAGTCCTATAATAATAAGATAAAGGATATAATAGTTTAGTGTGAGGAGCAGGGCAAAATTAAAGTTTGTGACACTGTCACACAGGACTCATGTTTTAATCTGCTCAATATATTTTAATGATTTTACGGATATTTGAGTTTTAATAGGTTTTCATCTTGTCTTATCCATTTTATTCTTCTTAACCATTTTAATATGTGTATGTCTTTAAATGAGTCTGGGTCTGCCTGTCATTTGACTGAGCACATGACAGGAAATAGGAACTGAAGAGTATAAAGAAGGCAGCATGACAGACATACAGGGGCTTTGACCAAAGGCTGAATTGAGGAGTTACCTTTGTGAATTCACCATTGCAGAATCCCATTTTATTGGATTATCATTGTTTTTGGATTGTATACACACCGTTGGACACTTCTCACATTCACATTGGTACCTACAGCACACTTGAGTTCTTAAGGACTGTTTTAAGGGTGGAAAGGAAAGACTCTTTTAACAGCCTAGGATTGCTAGTTTTATTGTGTTGTTTTCAGTCTCTTGTGAACACTGTAAATATATATTTGATTTTCACTTTTAACATTGTTGTCTGACCCATCTTTTTAAACACTCAAAGCCCTCACACAGTTTGATCAATTTTAAATCTATGTAATTCGGCCTATTGGGCTGATCGTTATAAGTTGTTTAATGCTGAAAACACCATCAATCCACTCTGTGAGAGTGCGTGTTTCTTATTCACATTTAAAAACAAATGGTGTTGACCAAAGTGCTTTGCAAATGCTAAAAAAAAAATAATCTTTACAGAGACTTCACAGAGTGTTTCAACTCTCCCATTATCAATACAAGATCTCAACTGAAAATCAGTGCAATTCTTGATGGTAATAAATATTGTGATGTTGCATAACATTATCAAAACAATGCCCCACTCAAAGCACAAGCAAAGCTAAAGCTGGTGCAGTAAAATATTAGAGCGTGCAAGTTTTTATTTATTTATTTTTTTAATTTTCGATAGGCAGTATTACATAGACTCCAGCACATCCCAGTTACTTTAAATGGGGTTAAGGTGTGTACCAATCTTTCACAATTTGAGCCTGACTAATGTTGGCATTATCATCAAAAAAAAATGGGGTACATCTCCAGACATGGTTGTTTGAAATAAAAATAATCAGCCACATACTGCATCATTTAGAATTAAAATAATTGTTGCGAAGCATACAACCTGCCACATTTTTCCAGTAAGCCTGTTTTGTGATATGGCATGGATTGTGAAACACCCACTAACGTGAATGTAGTTCCATCCCCTAATAAAGCTTGCAGCAGACTTGCGGTTTGTGACACACTCAGAAGTTTGAGAAGACATAGAGATTTCTTGGAGTGTGAAGAGAACCTCAGGGACATGATCAACTTTTAAGATCCACTCCAGCTCAATGACTCAATAGCAGATGGAAATTTGTGCTTTTCTGAAATGCTCCAAACAAGCCGCTCTCTCAGCCCAGACACAACTATAAACTGTGACATGAGGTAACTTCCACTTACCAACATCCATGAATTACATTTACCTTTAAAGTGGAATGGATCACAGATTAGGATTCACAGATAGAGACACAAGCATGAGACTCAGTGTGTCGGGGAAAACAAATCCACCTCATTTCAACCGGCAGTGTTACTTTACCACATTGTAAACTATATTATGTTTTGATTAATTTCAAATGGCTTGTCTTGCTTCAGTAGACTGTGAAATGCACTTTCATTTCTGTAATTTTTCAAATTATATTATTCCAATCAGGATGAAGGGAAGAGACAGGAATGGCAAAAAATACAAATGAGCAGCATAATGTTCACATGCATAATTAAGAAAGTAAAGTATTAATGCAGGAAACAATTCTTCATTTACATGCTCAATTACATTGTTTGTACAGATGTCCGTAAAACAGTTCAAGCTATTTGTTCATTATGACACAGCTATACAAGTTTTGAAATGAGCCCTTTTTGTGTGTGTGTGTGTGTGTGTGTGTGTGTGTGTTTAATTCTGTTTCGGTGCAATAAAATGACATAATTCTCTACACAGTAATGATTGTTTGTTTGATTGGTAAATCTGTAGTGGTATTGTTTTCATAGTCATTGTTAAACTGAACAATGAATGTAGTCCACATTTTTGTTTTTGGAAGAGAGAGAATTAAGCAAGTCTATAACAACGGCAACAATTATGGAACTGAAAATAACTTGGAAAAATGTGACACATTTACATATTTATTTACAACTTTCTCTCTTGCTTGTCAGTGTCATCACATTACTGTTTGAGAAATATTTTTTTTTTTTTTTTTTTTTTTTTTTTTTTACACAAAAGCATCAGAAATTGCATTCAAGGTTTAAGTTCATGCATTCCCAGGAAATCAAACCCATGACGTTGACATCGCTAGTGCCGTGTTTGACTGTTTGAGCTATAGTGGAGCAATACAAGTCAGAAGTTGTAATCAGATCTGCACATGAATATTTAAATATAAAATAATATAAAAAAATAAAAAAAAACTATGAACTAGTGCTATAAACATTGTAATTATGATAATAAATCAGAACAGCTGCCATACCATTGGAAAGAAAAATCAAAAGTGAGATCTCTTTAACATGTCAAATATTTCTCCTAGACAGAAATTAGGTTACTTTAACATCAAATTTAGGTTTTTGCTTGAGTCTTCTGCTTCTCAAATTTGTCTCTCCTTAACAGCACACACTGTGCTCAGATTTTTCTCCTTGGCTTAGAGACACTGTATCTCTCACATTTATCTCCTCAAAGGTTTAGAAGAGATTCGATTCAATTCAATTCAAGTTTATTTGTATAGCGCTTTTTCCGAAACAAATCATTGCATAGCAATTTTACAGAAAATTACATTTCTACAATATCTAGTAGTAGTTAATCAGTGGTGACTCTAATTTATGTGCATATGGTGTGCAATAATCAATTAAAGACGTAGTCAAACAGACAATGAACACTATTAACATCAATTATTATGTGATGCACTCACACTTAGAACAAAATTTGGTAATTCTGTATGTTGTTTCAGGGTTGGCATCATCTGAGTTCTTCTAAGGGGTTTGCATCATCTCTTCTCAGGTGTTCTGGATCCAGACTGAAGCTGGTGTAAATCCTAGTTACCACGGGATGTAAATAAACAGATAAAGAAATAGATACATAATTAGCATAGCTGCTGTTGCAACCAAGTAAAATTAATTAGTTTAACCCAATCTAAAGAATAATAATGTGCATTTGATCAGATATAACTGCAGTTCAAAATTATGAGATGCATTATTTGAATGCTTGGGGAAAGAGATGTGTTTTAATCTAGATTTAAACAGAGAGAGTGTTTCAGAGTGTCAGAGTGTTTCTGAACCCCGAACATTATAAGGAAGGCTATTCCAGAGTTTGAGAGTCAAATGTGAAAAAGCTCTACCTCCTTTATTGGACTTTTCTATTTTAGGTACTACCAGAAGTCCAGCATTTTGTGACCTTAAGCCGAGTTCAGACTGCACGATTTTCAAAGTAGTCAGGTCACTGTTCTTTTCACACTTCATGACTATCCTGGCCAGCATTCAGTCACTGCTGTGTTCACACTGCACAATGGATCGGCGACAGAAGGTTTTACACTGCATGACTTTACAATAGGAAAAATCGCCAACAACTCTGTCTGGCACGCAAACTATGTTTCACAACCAAACACGCGCGAGATGTGACAAGAAAACAACGCGATATCACGCGTGCAAGACTGGAGTTCTCTAGTGAGACTGGGATTATTATTAAAAATGGTAGCCCGCAAGAAGCTTGCAGTAAGAATTGCCTGTGTGCTGATTTGCAGCGAAAACAATAAAAAGAAAAGAAGATAATGGAGGAGGAAATGGTTTGGGAGACGCGAGGAACGAGGATTGTGTGTTCTTATATCATGCTTGCTGATATTGTGTTCTATGACTCCTCCCCGAACTCCCCGCTGCTCTGTTTCTTGCTCTCTCATTGGCTGTCGATAATCGCCAATGTAGTTTTCAGTCAGAACACTTTTCACACAGCATGATTTTGAATCGCCGACAGGTCCAGGTATTTAGCATGACAAATATCTCACGGGCATCGGCAATTTCTCAAAACCTGTTGACGAGCCAAAAACTGGGATAAAATCGTGCAGTCTGAACGCGGCTTTAGGGAGCGTGATTGATTGTAACATGGCAGAAGACTATTTAGGTACGCAGGAGCTAAACCATTAAGGGCCTTATAGGTAAGTAATCATATTTTTTAACCGATACAGAACTTAATAGGTAGACAGTGCAGAGACTGTAAAATTGGTGTAATATGATCATATTTTCTTTACCTGGTAAGGACTCCAGCTTGCATTTTGGACAACCTGTAGCTTGTTTATTGAAGTTATATTCTTTTCTTGAGAATATTTTTCAGTCTCTATCCAAGTTGTCTACATACTCTGCAAAACACCAAGACAAAAAAAATAACTGTCTATAAAATCGGCCCTGATAAATGCAAGATCAGTACTGAACAAAACACTGACTTTTTTTTCTTCAAATAACCTGGATTTTATGTTTATTACTGAAACTTGGCTCACTGAAAATGATTTAAGCCCCTTTTCAGAACTGTCTCCCACAAACTGGATTTTTCAGCTGCCCTACAAAGTCTAGGAAGGGTGGTGGAATTGCTGTCATTTTTAAAATCCTGTTTAAGTGTAGGCTCTTAACAGTAGACAGTCATGAAAGCTTTGAGGCTATGTTATGCAATGTTGAATCTCCATGTCCTCTGCTCATTGCAGTGGTGTATAGATCACCAAAATCAAAAAGTGACTTCTTAAAAGATTTCTCAGAATTTTTGTCTGATATAGTCACAAGAAGTGAAAACCTCTTGATTATTGGTGATTTTAATATCCATCTGTGTTGTCCTTCAAAGCCTCTTGTACAATAGTTTGTACATCTTACTGACTCTTTTAATCTCAAGCAATCGGTATCTGGCCCTACTCAAAAGCTAGGACACACACTTGATCTTGAGCTATCCTCAGACTTCTCCATCAAAGACATTGATGTAAGAGGCTCTGGTTTGTCCGATCATTGGCCTGTCGTGTTTGATAGTGATTTTACTTCTTGCAGTTCTGTATACCAGCCTTCTACTTTTCTTGTTCGCCCCCTAAATTCATCCACTGCTATGCATTCTAAAGAGATGTTTTTAGTCACTTTTCACTTTCACTTTCACTTTCATGTGGAGGATATGGTTTCTAATTTTAATCCTTCCTGTTTGGAAGTTTTAAACACTGTAGCTCCTCTTAATGTTAAGAAAACCAAACAAAATAAGCAGCCCTGGCTAAATGAAGACATTAAAGCTTTAAGAATTTTTTTTTTTAGAAAAGCAGAAAGAAAATGGAAATGGGATAAATTGCAAATTTCCTACCAACTTTTACAAGCTAGTCTGTCCCAATATCAGGAAGCAGTTTATTTATCAAGGGCTAATTATTTTTGCAGTTTGATTGCAAAAAATTCTCATTGTTCAAAGTCTCTGTTTTCCACTTTAAATTTTGTGTTAAATCCTACAACTGTATTGAGTTTAGTTCCAAGTGTAGTTCTGTGTGAGAAATTGTGTAGCTTTGTCGTAGACAGGATTGTTGGTATAAGGTCTCAGATTGTATCACTTTTACCAAAAACTGTCATAATTTACAGGTTAGTTCATCAGGCCTGTCGGTTTTTCAGACTGATTTCTAGTATGAAATTAACCACTTGTTATCTTGATATTATCCCTGCTATTCTATTTAAGATGGTATTGGATGTTGTTTTACCTAGCATACTTTCCATTATAAATGCCTCTTTGCATAGCAACACTTTTCGATCTTGTTTAAAACACGCTGTGATTCACCCCTTACTTAAAAAACAAAAAAAAACAAAAAAACAAACCTAGACTCTTCTGACCTTCACAATTATTTTATGAACCGTTTTTGTTGGATGTTCTGGAAAAAGTGGTGTTACTCAGGAAGCGTTCCTGGAAGCGTTCCTGGAGCTCTTCCAGAAGTCGGCGGAAGCCTGCGGGTGGCCCCGCGAACAGTGGCCGGTGCGCCTCATCCCCATGCTCTCGGGCAAGGCCCAGGTGGCCGCGCAACAGCTCCCGGTGGCGAACCTCCTTGTCTTCGACGACCTGAAGAGGGCCATCATCCAGCGGGTCGGCCGGAACATCGCCAGCGCTTCCGATCCCTGGACTTGGGGGAAGCCGGTCGGCCCTTTGCGATGGCCCAACAGCTCCGGGACTCCTGCCGCAAGTGGCTACTGGCCGAGGGAAGTGATGTGGAGCACGTCATCGACCTGGGGGTGCTGGAGCAGTTCATCGCTCGGCTGCCAAAGAAGACCAGTGCCACCAGTCCCACTTCGTAGGACTCGGCCATCCACCTGGCGGAGGACCATATGGTGGCGTGCCCAGGGGTCGGTGAACCCCTACCCTCTGCCTCTCTCTCTTCTTCCCTGTCCCTCTCCCTAGGTCCCGGCCACCCGGCCCACCTCGAGTCCCCCCCCGGGGGCGGGGACCAGGGTTCCTACGCGGGTTCAAGAGCACCGCCCAGGGGGCGGGACTGATGGCCGCCAGAGGGGACAGCGCTTCGGTTTCTCCGCTCTCTCTTCGCCAATAGTTCAACCCACTCCCTGTCACTGGGGCGGGGGGAAGGTCTGGGCTGGCCTGCTGGCGTTGCGGGGATCCGGACCATTTCGTGGACCGATGTCCAATGATGGAGGTGGGGACAATAATCCGGGTCCGGGACGTCCCGCAGGTCACCCCCGGTCAGGCCGGCGAATACCAAATACCTGTGAGTATCAAGGGGGGTATTTATCCGGCCTTGGTGGTGGATGTAACCAAACCTCGATCCATCAAAGCCTGATTCAACTGGGGGCATTGGATACCAGCCGCGTGGTTAAGGTGCGGTGTGTGCACGGGGATGTAGTGGAATATCTGGTAATGCCTGTCGTTATCCAATTTCGCGGTCAAAAACATATCGTCGAGGTGGCCGTTAGTCCGCACCTCTGGCATCCGATAATTTTGGGTAAGAATTGGCCTGCCTTCGCGGCTCTATTGGGGTCTCTGTGCGTGGATGCCTCTTGGGGAAATAAGGCCCGGAACGGGAGCGCGCGGGTGCTGGTGGGAGAAACTGAGCTGGGACCACCAGGCCCTGCTCCAGGGGAACCACGTGAAGTCGAGAGATGGGGTCTCTTGGAGCACGATGACTTTCCCCTGGAGCAGTCTCGGGATGAAACATTGAAACATGTTTCAACAGGTCCGTACCATCGACGGCCAGCTTTTCCAGCCTACCCAAACGCTCTCCTATCCGTATTTCGCCATTTTAAAAGATCGGTTGTATCGAGTGACCCAAGACGCTCGGACAAAAGAAGATACAACCCAAATGTTAGTTCCAAGGAGCCGCAGGGAAATGCTTTTCCAAGCGGCTCATTCGAATCCAATGGCGGGCCACCTGGGACAGGCTGCCACACTTAATCGCCTCATGACCCATTTTTTTTGGCCGGGCATTCAAGAGAATGTCCACAGGTGGTGCGCGTCTTGAATGCCAGTTGGTAAACCCACCGGCCACCCCAAAAGCGCGATTGCGCCCCCTCCCATTAATGCAGGTCCCCTTCGAGAGAATTGGTATGGACCTCATCGGGCCATTAGAGCGATCCGCAAGGGGACATTGTTTTGCATTAGTCATAGTCGATTATGCAACACGATATCCGGAAGCAGTGGCCCTCCGCAACATTTCGGCTAAGAGTGTGGCGGACGCACTGTTTCGTTTAATCTCCCGGGTGGGGGTTCTGAAAGAAATCCTCACCGATCAAGGCACAGCGTTTATGTCAGGTACGTTACACAAACTTTACGAATTATTGGGCATTAAATCGATTCGGACCAGCGTCTATCACCCACAGACCGACGGCCTGGTCGAACGCTTTAATCGCACGCTTAAGTCAATGATTCGTAAATTCGTGCAGGAAGACGCCAAAAATTGGGATAAGTGGTTAGAACCCTTGTTGTTCGCCATGCGAGAGATCCCGCAAGCCTCCACGGGATTTTCCCCCTTTGAGCTTCTCTACGGATGGCAGGCCCGTGGGGTGCTGGATGTCCTGAGAGAAACTTGGGAGGAGGGACCGTCTCAAAGCAAAAATTAAATTCAGTATGTCCTGGTCTTGAGAACAAAACTCCACAATTTGGGGCGGCTATCAAAGGAGAATTTGTTACAATCTCAGGATAGACAGAGCCGGCTGTACAACAGGGGCGCTAAGTTACGCAAATTTGCACCGGGAGAGAAAGTACTTGTATTACTCCCAACATCAAGCTCCAAATTAATGGCAAAGTGGCAGGGACCATTTGAGATAGCATGACAAGTCGGAGAGCTCGATTATTAGGTTATACTGTCGGATAGGAACGGGGCACGTCAAATATATAACCTCAATCTCCTTAAAAAATGGAAGGAGGTGGAGCCAGTTATGTTGGCGACGGTGATTAGTGGAGAGGATGATCTTGGGACGGAGGCGAATGTCAAATTTCAATCCCTCACCCTGACCCCAGGTGGAGATCACCTCTCGCCATCCCAGCTCACTGACCTAACAAGATTGCAGGCTGAATTTGCCGACGTGTTCTCGCCCCTACCCGGCCGTACCATCCTGATTCAGCACCATATCTAGACGGAGCCGGGCGTGGTAGTTCGCAGCCGGCCGTATCGCTTGCCTGAGCATAAGAAAAACGTAGTTCAGGCTGAATTAGGTGCCATGCTTGAAATGGGGATAATAGAAGAATCCAACAGTAACTGGGCGAGCCCAATAGTTTTGGTTCAGAAAACGGAAGGCTCAGTCCGTTTTTGTGTGGATTACCGCAAGGTGAATGCTGTGTGAAATTCGACACGTATCCAATGCCGCGGGTTGACGAGTTGCTTGATCGGCTCGGCACGGCTTGTTTTTATTCGAAGTTGGACCTAACAAAGGAATATTAGCAGATCCCCTTGTCTCTTTTATCCAAAGAAAAGACAGCTTTCACAACGCCGTTTGGTTAACACCAATTTGTTACCCTTCCGTTCGGGTTGTTCGGGGCCCCGGCCACCTTTCAGCGGCTCATCAAGAGTCAAGAGTCAAGAGGCATTTATTTGTCATTTGCATAGTTAACACTGGGGAAAACTGGGCATTGAAATGCTTGTGACGAGGCTCAGACATACAGTGACAATAACAAGACATAAGACATAAGACACAGACGTACATGGAGAGCACTGAGATTTTTGAGTGAGTACGGGGCCCTTAGACAGAAAGACATGGACAGAGCATTATATACAAATAAGTGGAAGTAACAGGTACAATAAAGGTAATCAGTGTTTAGAGTTATGGTGTACATAAGAAGTCCTGAGGTAATATTGTGATTACTGGGGTAGAACGGTGTCTAAAATGTCGTTGTAGAGTGACATAGAGCTACATGGAGGAAAATTAAAGTGGCAGTGCAGATGCAATAAATAAACTTAAGAGCAACACACATTCAGATGTATTCCTGAGAAGAGCAATGTCCAAAAGTCATTGTAGAGTGTCACAGAGTAACATGAAGGAATTAAAAAAGTGGCAGTGCAAGTACAATTAAGTAAACATAAGAGCAGCATGTATTCCATTTTTAGATGGAGGACAGCTGATTGTTAAGTAGTCTTATGGCTTGAAGATAGACCCTGTTCTTAAGTCTGGTTGTCCTTGAACGGATGGATCGGAAACGTCTGCCAGATGGCAGTGTGGCAAACAGGTGATGGGCAGGGTGAGTGCGGTCCTTAATGATGCTGCGAGCCTTTCTCAAGCAGCGAGTTTGATAGATTTCCTGTAAGGCTGGAAGTTTATGTCCAATAATGAGCTCTGCTGTTCTCACCACTCGCTGAAGAGCTTTGCGGTCCAAGGAAGAGCAGTTGCCATACCATACAGTGATGCAGCTGGTCAGAATGCTCTCTATAGTGCAGCGGTAGAAGTTTGAAATGATGTTAGAGGAGATGCCAAACCTCTTCATTCTCCGCAGGAAGTAGAGACGCTGACGGGCTGTTCTCACTATGGTCTCTGAGTGTAGGCTCCAGGAAAGATCCTCAGAGATGTGAATGCCAATGAACTTGTAGCTCTTAACTGTCTCTACTATCTCTCCATTGATATGAAGGGGAACGTGACCCTCTCTCTGTGACTTCCTGTAGTCCACAATCATCTCCTTAGTCTTGCTGACGTTTAGAGAGAGATTGTTATCAGCACACCATGTAGTGAGTGCATTAACCTCATCTCTGTAGGATGTCTCATCGCCATTAGTGATGAGTCCTAGGATAGTAGTATCGTCAGCAAATTTGATGATGGTGTTGGAGCTATGCTTAGCAGAGCAGTCATATGTGAACAGGGAGTATAAGAGAGGACTGAGTACACATCCCTGTGGGGCACCAGTGCTGAGTATAAGTGAGGAGGATGTGTGATTGTCAATTCTGACCACCTGGGGTCTTCCGGTCAGGAAGTCCAGGACCCAGTTACATAAGTGACTGTTAAGACCCAGATTTTTCAGTTTGGCTATGAGTTTGGTAGGGATGATGGTGTTAAATGCAGAGCTGTAATCAACAAACAGCATACACACATAGGTGTCTCTTCCCTCCAAGTGTTCTAGTGCAGAGTGTATGGCCATTGCAATGGCGTCATCAGTGGATCTGTTAGAACGGTAAGCAAATTGTAATGGGTCCAAGGTGTCAGGCAGAGAGGAGCAGATGTGGGATTTGACTAGCCGTACGAAGCACTTCATGATGACTGATGTCAGTGCTACAGGACGGTAGTTGTTCAGGCAGAAGACAGTAGTTTTCTTGGGAACAGGGATGATGATGGTTTGCTTGAAGCATGTGGGGATCACTGTAAGTCTTAAGGAGAGGTTGAAGATGTTGGTGAAGACATCTGCTAACTGGACAGCACAGGCCCTCACGACACGTCCATGTATGCCATCTGGACCTGGAGCTTTGCGGCCGTTGACTCTCTTGAAGGCCTTACTTACTTCATGTGTGGTAAGAACCAAGGGGCAGGTGTCAGTGTCAGTGTCAGCAGGTATTTTCACAGCAGGAAATGTATTATCTGCCTCAAAACGAGCATAGAATGTATTGAGCTCATCTGGTAAAGAGGCAGACAAAGACACACCACTGCTTTTCCTTCCTTTGTAGTCTGTGATGTAGCGTAGACTGCTCCACATGCGTTGGGGGTCAGAGCCATGATATTCTGACTCCACTCTGTCCCTGAAGTCTCTTTTTGCTGATTTTATTGATCTTTGAAGGTCATACCGGGACTTCTTATAAGCAGTTAAATCACCAGAGTTGAAGGCAGCAGTCCGTGCTCTTAATTTGTTCCGCACCTCACCGTTGACCCATGGTTTCTGGTTTGGAAATGATTTAACGTTAATTGATGGAACAACATCCTCTGTGCATTTGTTAATGTAGCCTATCACAGAGTCTGTGTATTCCTGTATGTTGTCTCCTGCTGCATCTTGAAACATCTGCCAGTCTGTGGAATCAAAGCAGTCCTGCAGTGTGGAGATGGCTTCTTCACTCCATTTGTAGACTGTTTTAGAAAACGGTTTTTCCTGTTTGAGGCATTGTCTGTATGCTGGTAACAGCAGTATGCTAATGTGGTCACCTTTGCCAAATGCTGGTCGGGGGAGGGGTTTGTCCTCTAGTGTTGAATAGCAGTGATCTAATGTCTGATCACCTCGAGTGGGGAAATGTATGTGTTGGTAGAATTTGGGAAGAACTTTCCTCATATTCACCCTGTTAAAATCCCCAACAACTATAAAAGCAGAGTCAGGATGAGCAATTTCTAATCCGTTTATGGTGCTGTACAGTTCGTCCAATACTTTAGTTTTGTCCACATGAGGCGGGAGGTAAACAACTGTGAGAATTATTGAATTAAACTCCCGCGGGAGGTAGAAGGGGCGAGAGGTAGAAGGGGAGAGGAGGATTACAAATTCTTTTCCGCGATCTGCATAGAATTCCAGCACGCTTGCCTTTCCTCCTTTTCCGACGGTGTCTTAGGACGCAAGCCGGCAACAGAGGGAGCGCGTAGACGCTGAAGCTGGAGTTCAGAGGCGGCGTTGTTTCCGAACCGAAGTTTAAATTTGATCGGATGTCCAGTAGTGTTTGTCGATCGTACTGTATTATAGTCTGTACTGTCTGAGCAAAAGTAAGTATACTAAGTAAGACGAATAACATAAAAAAAACACGAAAAACAGCAAAGTTTGCACAGAGCGCTCATCAGCGACGCCATCGTAGCGGCACGCCGGAAGTCATGGACAAGATCCTGCGACCCCATGCTTCATATCGTCGCTCTCCGATGAAAACCATGTATGTCCATTTTGCCGATTTTTTGATTTTTCGATGGATTGAATTTCCAGGTTAATTTCCGTATACAGTATGCTTCACATATCTAAATGGCCAATGAAAAGTTGTCAAATCATGTCATCTGATTTTCACATATATCCATTTGGTGTCAAAGCTGTCAATCATGCCGCGTATCTCCCGCCCTGTGGAAGCATCTCGCCGGTCTCGTGAAGTTTCATCGAAGCTCAGCAATGGATAGTCGAATAACACTGTGAGGTAAAGTATCAGCAAAAGTTTGTTTTTGACAACTGTTCTCAAGTTTATAATATATTCACAACTATTATTTATCGGTAAATGGTCTAGACGAAGTAATTGTCACTGAACATTTTTATTTATTTTTATATTTGTGAACCTGGCTGACGAAAGTACGACATTGAAGCTCTCCACAGTTTAGTTCTAATCTAGTTCTTCACAGATTAGTTTGCTTGCTAGTATGTAAATAAACTCGGTCTCATTGATAAGATTCAAACTTTTTTTTTTCTTAGTCAAACTGATCAAATTATAGCCTGAAATGCTACTGTCATGATTGTCACTAGAACATGCCTCACTCATACTGCTATCACCGCTTGCCAGAGGCTGAGAATGTCCAGCACTAGAGTTATCTTGCTACGTTCTTATTGTGAAGATGTTAACGCACGGATTTCCGAATTGAAGTGAAACAATGTTGACTGGGCATAGCGCTATATTTTTTCTGATCTGTTTTTCTCCCTTCCTTCAGGATGTCTGTCTCTGTAAAGGAGCTGTGTGAATTGATGAATGTTAACTATGATAGGGCTGTTATTGAGGCGATTGCGAAGGTCAACAATGAGGAGGAAGGTTTGTAGGAAAATAGAATTGAGTCAGCCAAACAATTAAGTCTACATTGTATTCATTACTGAAATGTAGGGCTGCTCCGATCACGATCGGCTGATCGTTAATGCGCATCTCGTCAGTAAAGCCGGTTCTCTAATCAGCGGTAAATTCCCTCAGGTGGTGATTTCACATAGAGCAGCTGTTACTAAACAGAGCTATTGTTAACTGAGAAGATGCACAAATAAACGCTGAAAATGAAGTGGATTTGCGCATCTTCTCAGTTAACAATGGCTCTGTGTAACAGCTGCTCTATGTGAAATCACGCACTTGAGTGAATTTACCGCTGATTAGAGAACCGGCTTTACTGACGAGATGCTCATAACGATCGCCCGATCGTGATCGGAGGAGCCCTACTGAAATGTTAACTAGTTTTTCTCTCTGTCATTCTTAGGCCCTGTCCACACGGACACAGGTATTTTTATAACCGTGACTTTTTTTACGCGGTTCGGCCTTTCGTCCACACGAAAACGCAGTTTCAGGGCACCGAAACCGAACATTTTTGAAAACTACGGCCAGGGTGAGCATTTTCAGAAACGCCGGTTGCAGTGTTATCGTGTGGACAGTATAACCGGGGTTTTTGCCTTGCGACGTCAGAGTGTGCGCCATTATCCGCTGTGTTTGACGTCAGATTGTGCGCTGCTGACTGCTTCTGATTGGCCAAGGTGACTTTACAATTTGGGTTATATCGCCGCCTGCTGGTGTGGCATGCTCTTGACAGCGCTTGTTAGCATGTTTTGGCGTTTTCATGTGGACGGGATTTTTTTTTTTAAACGCAGGAGGAAAAACTCCGGTTATAAAAAATACCCGTGTCCGTGTGGACTAGGCCTTAGATTAACTTGAAAGTGACAGTTCTCAGACAGCTGCCAATGAGGTATATGTGGCAGATTGGTTAAGTTCCCTCCCCTGCATTTAAAATGACAGCCAATCAGAACCAGGTATGTGTAATATAAGGGCTGGGAGTAGGCCACCTGGTATGCGTTACTGCTAGCTCCGCCCCTTGGGGCGTGTGGGCTTCCACCTAAAAGGTATGTTTTTAGCTGTTTGGTAAATGTGACGTGAACTTGTGCATGTCAAATGATGTTATTTACTTATTGTAGTTGGAATTGGATCTTGTTCGCAACTTCGCGATGGTGTGTAGGCTGTCATTACCCTCCACCTGGTTTATTCACCTGAATATGATTGTCAAGTCATTGAGTAAACTGCTAAGATTCATTCTGTGATCAACCATTTAACTTGTCTTGCTCACCAATTGTCGGTATGTATGATTCATTTATTTTCCAAATAAGTGATTTGATTTAAGTAAGTTTTTAATAGTTTGTTTTTAGCAGGATGAACAATGTCTGTTGGGAGTGCTCCATCTTATGGTGGTTGGGACGAGCCTTTCCTATGGAGCGACATTAAGACTGCGTTGCTGTTTTGTTGCTTTGTTTGCTTGCTATATGTGACAAATGTTTGTTGCTTTTAAGCATTGTGTATGTTTTATATAATTGGTGTTCTGTGTGTTAGGCCCGGTGTCAGGAGGCTGGCTGTACTAGAGCCTTGGTGGTGTTTGGAGCACTGAGATTGGATTGCCCCTTGTGGTCACTTGCCTCACGTATGTGTGTGTGTGTGTGTGTGTGTGTGTGTGGTGTTAAGAATAAATCACTTTACAGCTAGCCTACCTGGCCACGGGTAAGTTTTAGTCATTTTGTTTTGTGTGTATTGTATTGAGTCATAGTTGTTTAGCTCTATTGAGCTATATTTTTAGTCTTAAGTGTTCTGATAATTGTAAACCTAATAAACATGTGCATTAATACCTTCTAGTCTCTGCCCTACCTGGTAACGAACCCGTGTGTCTAAAAATCTGTTAATTTGTTAGTTCCCCTCACTTTAAAGGGGTGGCGTAGTCAGCATTGATAACCTTAGGGTTTTAGTATTCCTAGGGTCCTATATTAATCCCTTCTCGCCCTGCTACATATAGGTACTTTAGGCTTAAATTATTTTCTCCCAGTAGCAGCTACCTATACAGCAACCTTAAGCCTATTGATGTGTTGCACATTATAAGATGAAAGCCTGTCACACATGTTATTTTGGTTCCCTTGATCCAAGAAACTGCTGTTGCATTTCCAAGTACTAACCCATCAAATTGTATGTGGCTAAATTAAAACATTTTAAAGGGATAGTTCACCCAAAAATGATATTTAAGCCATGATTTACTCACCCTCAAGCCGTTCGAGATGCATATGTCAATCTTTTTTTCAGACAAACACACTTACAGTTATTTTAGAAAATGTCTTCAGTCTTTCAGTGGTTATAATGTCAAGTTATGGGGTCCACATCGTTGAAGTCCCAAAATGTGCATGCATCCTTCACAAAAGTAATCCATCTGGCTCCAGGGGGATAAACAAAGGCCTTCTGAGGGTAATCCGTGCGGTTTTGTCGTAAAAATATACATATTTAAAACTTAAAACGAAAATAACTCTGCTACGTCCTACGTAATACGCCAGCATCCATCTCCATGAATGCCTTCCACCGCCGGAAGCCAGTTATTTTCGTTTATAAAGTTTTAAATATGTATATTTAATGTACACGTGTATGTGGATGGCAGTATGGAGTTTAAATTACTACACTCTGACAACTGGCAACCCTTCACATCCCCATCCCTGAGGAAGACGTTTGTCATCGTGGCCCCACTCTATACATCCGCCCCAAAAATTAAAGCCCTGAAGTTCAAGCACCTTCAAGAACTGAAACATGTTTTACCCAAGGACTTTCATCCATTTTACAATGCACTTGACCATGAGTGATGCAATTTCACTACCTGGATGAATGGGCTGTCCTGACTTACTGATTAATTTATTAATTAAATGTTCTATTTATTGTGTATTGTATTATCATGTAATTGTTTATTTGCATGTTTTAAAATGACTTGGTCTTATCTGTTGAAATTTTTGGAATTCCTATCAGCCAATTCTGACCAGAAAGACATGATTAAAATCTTGCATTAAAGGGATAGTTCACCCAAAAATGAAAATTCTGTCATCATTTACTCACCCTCAAGTTGTTTCAAACCTGTATGATTTTCTTTTTTCTGAAAAGAAAAGATATTTTGAAAAATGTCTGTAACCAAACAGTTGACGGACCCCATTGACTTCCATAGTAATTTTTTTTTCCTACTATGGAAGTTAGTGGGGTCCATCAACTGTTTGTTTACAGAAATTTTTCAAAAATTCTTTTGTGTTCAGCAGAAAAAAAGAAATTCATACAGGTTTGAAACAACTTGAGGGTGAGTAAATTATGACAGAATTTTCATTTTTGGGTGAACTATCCCTTTAAGCCCTGTTGCTATTTTAAAATTCCACCTGTAATGTCAATATTGAGTCTGATTTGTTGGTATTGCTTGAATCACCTGAAGAATAAACATGAACTGGTAACTGGAGTTTACTGGAACTGCATCTTCATTTTCACTTTTCTTTACTGCAATACATTGCCAAATAAACATAGCCTGGTGAGACAATGACTTTCCTTCATCGAGGTAAACGTTTCCCCCCTGACGCCAGACGTACGTCTAGGAGTGACAAAATTACGGTAGGACTGTGCAAACAAAGTATCTGTCTAGCATTACCATGTCAGTGTATAGATTCATTGTCCCTTCATAGTTTGCAAGAGACATTTAATAAATTTATAATTAATATTACATAAGTGTATTTAATAAACTAAGACGTAGGCTATTTAATAAACTGAGCGTATTCCTCTGTCAATATGAAACGCGACTTGGCCATTCTAATTAATGATCGGAAGAACGCGTATCGACCACCGTTACTGTAAAATATGCACGTATGTCCATTTAAACTCAATTTTGTTCAAATGTGGATTATATCATTACACTGGCAATAATATGGTTACATGTAAAGATGCCGTACCAAGTATGACAACGCTACATTCAACTGCTTTTGAAATACAGTGTTTTTTTCACTTCCTGAAAAGTAACCGTTTGGACATGCGTTCATCGGGCAGCGACGATATGTGGCTGCCTACTTGGATGATATCATTATATTTAGTAATGATTGGCAGCGGCATATGCAGCATTTGAGGGCGGTCTTGAGGTCGCTGAGAGTGGCTGGACTGACGGCCAACCCGAAGAAGTGTGCGGTTAGGCGTGTGGAGGTAAGGTATCTAGGCTTCCACTTGGGGCATGGACAGGCGCATCCCCAAATTGACAAGACAGCCGCGGTTGCGACCTGTCCGCGTCCTAAGACCAAAAAGGATGTGAGATAGTTCCTGGGGCTGGCGGGATATTATAGACGGTTTGTGCCTAATTATTCGGACCTCACCAGCCCCTTTACTGACCTTACTAAAAAGGAGGCACCAGATACAGTCCAGTGGATGGAGCCGTGTCAGCAGGCCTTTACCCAAGTGAAGGCTGCTCTACGTGGCGGGCTGTTGTTACACGCTCCTAATTTCTCTCTCCCTTTTCTGTTGCAGAAGGACGCGTCGGACAGGGGGCTGGGGGCAGTCCTGTCTCAGGAGAGGAACGGCTGGTGCTGTACATTAGTCGCAAGCTCTCTAGGAGAGAGACTAAGTACAGCACCATTGAGAAAGAATGCCTTGCCATCAGGTGGGCCATCCTCACCCTCCGCTACTATCTCCTGGGACGGGAGATCACCCTCTGTTCGGACCACGCCCCCCTGCAATGGCTCCACCGCATGCAAGATACCAACGCGCGGATCACTCGGTGGTATCTGGCTCTACAGCCTTTTAAGTTCAAAGTGATCCACAGACCACCTGAGTCGGGCAGTGGGGGTATGTGGAGGCGGAGGCGTGGTTTAGTGAAGCCTGCAGCGGGAGAGGGAGTCGGGAGACGAATGGTGAGTGAGCGGGTTGAACGGAAATAATCAACACCTGTCTCTTGTTTCAGTAATTGGCGTGGAGAGAGTATTTAACGCCAGGGGAAACCGGAGTAGTAGAGAGAGAAGGACTGCTGACGACCGCACGAGCCGGAAGCCGCAACCCGGAAGTGTTGTTTAGATTGTTGTTGCCGGTGTGAGAGACACCGTTCTGAGAAGTTATTTTGTTAATAATAGCGTCAGCAGTCAAGCCGACCCCTCGTCCTCTTCCTTTCCATCCTTGAACCTTTCTACAGCCACGTTTCTAGCATGTGTAGCATTTGTCAACGCTGCACTGGCTCCCTTTCAAACATTGTATAGTTCAGTTCAAAATATTGCTTATTACTTATAAAGCCCTGAATGGTTTAGCACCTCAGTATTTGAATGAGCTCCTTTTACATTATAATCCTCTACGTCCACTACGTTCTCAAAATTCATTTTTTGATCATTTGATAATACCTAGAATATCAAAATCAACTGCGGGCAGCAGATCCTTTTCCTATTTGGCGCCTATTCTCTGGAATAACCTACCTAACATTGTTCGGGAGGCAGACACACTCTTGCAGTTTAAATGTAGATTAAAGACCCATTTCTTTAACCTGGCTTACACATAACATACTAATATGCTTTTAATATCCAAATCCGTTAAAGGATTTTTTAGGCTGCATTAATTAGGTAAACCGGAACCGGGAACACTTCCCATACCACCCGATGTACTTGCTACATCATTAGAAGAATGGCGTCTACGCTAATTTTAATCTGTTTTTTCTCTTATTTCGAGGTCAACGTAGCCACCAGATCCACTGTGTATCCAGATCAGATGGTCACTGCAGTCACCCGGATCCAGTACGTATCCAGACCAGATGGTGAATAAGCACCTAGAAAGGACCTCTACATCCCTGAAAGACAGCAGAGACCAGGACAGCTAGAGCCCCAGATACAGATCTCCTGTCTCAGATGACCACCAGGACAAGACCACAGGAAACAGATGATTCTTCTGCACAATCTGACTTTGCTGCAGCCTGGAATTGAACTACAGGTTTCGTCAGGTCAGAGGAGAACTGGCCCCCCAACTGAGCCTGGTTTCTCTCAAGGTTTTGTTCCATTCTGTCACCGATAGAGGCTCGGTTCCATGCCGCTGTCGCCTCTGGCTTGCTTAGTTGGGGACACTTCATCTACAGCAATATAGTTGACTTGATTGCAAATAAATGCACAGATACTATTTAAACTGAACAGAGATGACATCACTGAATTCAACGATGAACTGCCTTTAACTGTCATTTTGCATTATTGACACACTGTTTTCCTAATGAATGTTGTTCATTTGCTTTGACGCAATGTATTTTGTTTAAAGCGCTATATAAATAAAGGTGACTTGACTTGACATCTATGTAGATGATACTCAGCTCTACTTACCATTAGATTCTGGTAGTGAATCTGTCCTTTCTCTGCTAGCATGTTTAAAGGATACTGAAGAATGGATGGATGAGAATTTGAACAGAAATAAGACAGAGATTATCCTATTTGGCTCCAAACTACAGACTGACAAATATAGTGGTCTCTTGGGGCATTTTAAGTCAAAATATTACTCCTATGTGAAAAATCTGGAGGACATTTTTTGTTTCAGTGGTCAGTGCCTTTTTTTTTCCAGCTAAAGCGACTATAAATGTTAAAGTCCCTCCTCACCTTTAGGATTTGGAGACTTTATTTCACGCTTTTATTTCCTCAAGGCTTGATTATTGCAATGCCTTGTATGCTGGAATTAGTCAGTCACTCTCACGATTACAGATATTCCAAAATGCTGCAGCTTGTTTATTGACCGGGACAAAAAAGAGAGAACATATTTCACCTATACAGGCCTCTCTCCATTGGCTTTCCATGAAACAAAGAATTTATTTCAAGTTTTTAAAATATGTATTTAAAGCTCTAAATGGACTTGCCCCTAACTATATATATCAGAAATTTTTAGTTTTTATTCTCCTCAGAGATCACTCAGATCTTCAGTCCAGCTGTTTTTAAATGTCCGAAATCTTGGTTGAAAACAAAAGGCGACAGGTCTTTGGAACACATTACCCTTAACTATCAGAGCTTCTCCTACATTCAGCCTTTTTAAAGTATCAATTAAAACCTACCTCTTTTCTCAGTTGTATTCTTAATTTGGGTTTATCATATGTATCTCTTAAATGCTAGGGGTTGTACTATTTTTGGGATATAGTTGGTTTTGATTTGGTTTGATTTTTATATATATTAAAAAAAATTAAATTATCTTGTTATGATTTGACTGAATACCTTCCAGCCCTGTTTTATTCATGTGTACTTGCTCTGCTTATGGAAAACTTTGATCAACATTCTTGTTGCTTTAATGTGCTATATAAATTTGACCTCGACCTTGACCTAATATAAAGCCACCTGCACTTTAGTATTTTGGCGTCTGGTCTACCTTTCACAACACTGGAGAGTACCTGACCCTTGCTTCACTAACCTATGTCTGTTTTACCACCAAATTATTTTGCAATCCTCTTGTGGTTTCCCTCGTTGTCTCCTCAGTCTCCTTGATTCCAAGACCATACTCCGAAGACACGACCTATGATCCACTATCAGGAATTCTCTCTGGACTGTTGCCACTGCCATTATTCTCACCTGCCATTCACTCTGAAATCAGACTGTTCAATAAACCTTGTCATTTTAACTAAGAGCCAGGGGTATCCCAGGATTACATCCACAGTGGGTCTCTCCAGTAACATAAAGTTAATCTCCTCTTAACGAAAGATTCCAATCTTGAGTGTCATAGGGAGGAACCTGGATCCTCACTTGACTAAGTCCTAGTGGTTTTTCCTGGATGGTTTCGACTCGAAGTTCCTGGGCATGATGGCAATGAGGCAACTGGAGATGACTTAGGAGACCTTATGAGATGAAGTTGCCAGAGGAGCACGAGTCGACCAGGGCTGAACCTGTAACAGAACAGGTAGGAGTGAATAGTTGGACTGAAATGGTGGAAATTACAGGGGTCCCATTCCTGGTGGAAGTGGATGTCTCCACCACTGGAGTCTGAGCCTTGCTATCACAGCAATTTGGCAAGCCTCCATACCTTCAGCCTTGCACTTACTATTCCAGGAAACTGACCCCAGCGGAGCAGAACTATGACATCGGTAACCGGGAATTATTGGCCATCAATGCTCTGGAGGAGTGGCAGCATTGGCTTACTGATCATAAGAACTTCCAATATCTCCGCAATGCCAAAAGACACAATCCCCGGCAGGCCTGTTGGGCGCTGTTCTTCACCATGTTCAACTATACCGGGCTCTGGACATCCAGGCAGACCCTCTCGCTCCTCCAAGCTCGGTACTGGTGGCCCAGTATGTCCCGTGATGTCAACTGGTACGTCCGCAGTTGCTCAGTCTGTGCCATGTCTACTACTCCTATGTCTATGTCCCCTACTGCCCAGCCAACATGTTCATGTGGGCCCCACATGGGATTTATCTGGGCTATGTGGGTGTCAACTGGGCATGGGCTCAGAGTGGGCACTTTGATGGGCTGAATGTGGGCCCCAGCTCGGATACATTTATGGGCCCCAGTTAGGCTGCCCATTATTGTTTATTTGTGGGTCCCAGATGGGCCACATTTGGGCTATATTAGGATATATTTATAGTTATGTAATTTTTTTTTTTTTTGCAGATTATTTATTTCTATGCAGTTATGGGTAGCTACATAATCCTAACAATTAAATTGATTTAATTGCATGCATTTCATGTTTTATATCATTTAGGGTTATATCATAATGTAACAATACAAGATTATTTATTTTATGAATAATCCTATTTTATTTATAAGTGTTATGCGGTCATTGAGTCATGCGATGATTGGCGTGGCTGTCTTCCCGCCCCTTCTCATTAAAAAAAAAAAAAAAAACAGTTGCTGCTCTCCAATTCAACACGGTCTGCGCCTGCGTGTCAATGGATAAACTTTCTAAACTATCAAGGTAAGATAATAATATTTCACTTTATATTAGCCGAATTACTGCTGCTGTTATATAATTGGATGTACATTTTTTTTTTTTAATATTTGAAAATACAGTAATTACAGACTCACTAATGAAACTTAACGAAGCCAGTCAGGATTGAACTGTCATAGCTGAAGGGTTAACGTTAACGTTGTATAAAAAATTAAAATGTTGGCAGTTTACTTAGCAAACGTAGGATGTTTTATTTATACATTCATGGGGCAGAGGCTTAAAACAAGTTTCAACGCTTTTGAATGTTTCTGCGTGTAACGCAAACACCCATATAACGTTTTCACTTCCATAAAAACGCTTTTGTGAGCACATACAGGCACGTCTGCTTCATAATAGATTAAAAATGCTATCTTTGTGGGCACACGTGTCGGATGTGCCAGTGGAAATTAAATGGTGTAAATATAAAAGTTTGAAGAGTTCTTAATTAGGGAACAGATATCCAGCTGTGTCTCATTTACAAGGATGCGTCCTCCGGAGGTCACAAAACATTTCCCGTCTGCCTCACGATGGTCCAGCCGGTCAGTCAGCTCCACTGCGGGAGGGAAATGATGGTTAGCAAGGCTTAATTGATAAAACAAACGAGATGACTCCAGGTGTTTTAACGACAGTTACTTTATTTGGTTACCGAACGGGCCTTGATCATAGACTGTAAAAAATATGGACAAAGCGTCTGTGACGTCACCCATAGACTTTCTGTAGAACGGGTTTGAAGCCGTTTATGGGGGGTATGGGCTGCGCCATCTTGGAAAATCTTGGGAAATCCTAACCCCGCCCCCCTTCTGACGCAGTGCGCTTCACTCAGCTCGCTCTGCAAATTCGGTTTATCTTTGTGTATATTTTAGGCAACGAAATATGTTATAAAACACCATACTAACTATTTTCGTTTTCATTAAAATAAATCTTAAACATTATAGCCACACAAATGTGGTTCAGGCAACGCATATTGATTATATTCAACTACACATAACGTTTGCCTATTTATGAAAAAACAAAATATAAAACACAAACCTGCCTCTTTTCATTTTAAATATAATATAAAAATATTAAACATTTTATGGTCCAGGCAATATGTGCATTTGTACTAAACAACAGATTTTGCAGTAAACAACATTACAGATCATCTTCGTTGTATTAAAATTTAAAATGACAAAACTCAACCCAGTCTCTTTTTGTTAAATTTCAATTTTATCAATATTAGCCATTATAAAAGTATAAGTAAAAGGTATAAGAAGCTATACAAATAAAGCAAACAATTCAGTTAAACGTACAAAGTCGGCGCTCTAGTCTAACCATACATCGGTAAAGTTAAATAGCTTATAAAGTTATGAAAATTCCCCTCAGCCAAAACGATTGCCCAGGGAAAAAATTATAGATTTACGAGACCAAAAATCGCCCATTTGATATACACAAGATGAATTATATCTCATGTTTAACCACTACAGAGATGCTAGAGTCCGCGGCATTGGCGGCAAACTTTAGAAGGTCTAGCCGAGGAAAGACTGCTTCAGGCGGGGTACATGAACGCCGAGCGCCCGGTCATCGCTGGATCAACTGGATAAAATTTTCATAAATCTTTAAATAAACCACAGATTTGAGCTTTAAACAACTACATTCTCGCCTGAAAACCTCTTAAAACTACATTTCATGATACAGAAACAGTAGTATTATATGTCAACTGTATTAAAAAATGGCGCTTCTTGTTGTCATTCTCCGTGGCGCTGCCGTGTCAGCTGTCAATCAAGCTGTCACTCAAAGTTAACCACACCCTTATTGTCATATATTTTACATCTAAATACGATCTAAACTAACGAGTTAGAAAAAAAATCACCCCCCTCACAGTTGTCAGGCACTCGGAAGCTATCGAAAAATACAATAAAAGTCCATGGGACCAACTTGTAAAAACATGAATTTATGCTGTGAAAACGGATATTTTAACATGGGGGCTATGGACATTTGCTCCCTTTTGGGACCTTCCCCTAGCGGATTTTCGATGTATTGCAGTTTTTCGCACTTCCGGGTAGGCTTCATTTTTCAGATCAGAATGTTGCCGCTTGGCCTTGATAGAGAGCTGCATCTCCGTCGTGTTGCCAGATCAAGATATTATAAGTGTATTTTTGGAGAGCATAAAATTTATAGGTTACAGAATGAAATATGCAAACTCTGGTCATGAAGAATGCTATGCTATTTCATTCTGTTTGGTAGTTAACCTTTTACAAAAATCCTGATAAAAAACATTCATGAGAGCAAGTTCCTATCATCCATTTAGCAATGCTTTTTAATGAAAGTTATTACAGTAATAAGCATTTTTGCACGAATAATAAATTTATCCATACCTAACATGTAGTAAAGTATCAAATTGGGATAAACTAAAATAATGTCTGATTTATTAATGTCCATCCCCCCAAAACAGACAGCACAGAGAGTGTAATGAGTTACATTTTAGGTCTTAGTAATTTTTAGGTGTTAACAAACATCTCCTCGTGCGATGGCATGACACCATGACAGATTTATTGTGAAGATGAAAGCCCACAATAGTGTGGTAAGTTAACTTTAACGTTATACCTTTTATTCTAATGATGTTTGCTAGATATAAAGCTACATTATTTTTATAAAATATAGTGTGAGCGAACTCTGTCAAGCTATGCTAACTGGCCTTTTCCTCCCGCAGTGCAGCTGTCAGACCAGAGGGGAGACTCGTCGAATAGTCCTTTTACTTGCTCACTTTCCCAGTAAACTAGTATTTTCCTCCCACAGTGGCACCAGCAGACCAATAGGGAGACTCGCGAAGACCTAAAAATCGTACGAGTACGTTAAATAGGTACAGGTAGGTGAACTTTAAAACACTTGAAGTCGTCTTGTTTGTTTTATCAATTAAACCGTACTTGTTTGTTTTATCAATTAAGCCGTAATAACTAGCATTTCCCTCCCGCAGTGGTGCTGGCTGACCATCACGAGACAGACGGGAAGAGTCGTCTCCATAAAGAAGACCATTTTATATGTTTTGAGATGATATGTGTTCTCTGAATATTGTTGTATAGTCTTGCTAATTAAGTACATTAACTCTTCAAACTTTTATTTTTATTTACACCATTTATTTTCCACTGGCAAAATGTGTTATCTATGATTTTACTTGTAGGCTATATGTATGTTCATTGATGAAATATGGTTAATATTCTGGTAATTCTGTGTTAAAGTTCAGCTCTGAAAAATAAAAGATCATGAGTAAAGCTGTTGGTGTGAAGCAATTGAATATATAACACAATAATAGTAGTTTTTATTAGTATAACTTTTAGTAGTATAACTTAGTCAAAAATATGAAGTGCTGGCACAACTTGATTATAACCATGCATGCTTTTTAATGCTTTTGTAAATGTTTTAGTAGTATTTTAAAATAATAGACTTTTCTGTTTTTCTTTCTGACTGTTTTTTTAGGTATGAAGCTGAGAAGTCTGCACAGGCCCAGGAATAATACCATTTCATCCTGTTCTGTTCAAGTATTTTTGTATTAACACTTTCTATGAAGCCCATATTATACATTATAAGGGTATTCTTAAAGCATTATAAGGAATGCATTATAATACAACTTATAATATGTTGGATCATCTCATGAATATTCATAAGAACAGGTTTAATATATTTACTTATTTGTGGTTATAGCTTTTAAGAGTATGATTATTTATAACACAATGAACACGTCTACCATACCATCTACCATACTAGATTCTACCATTCTTGAGCTTACTGATACTCTAATGAGAGTTAGTTGGGATGTAGTGGCAAAGTTGCTTATAGTCGATTGATCAAGGGGACCATCAAAATAAAATGTAACCATATAAAAGATTGCATTTTTTTCAGATAAGAGTATTAAGCTCACATCAATTAACCATTAGCTCCAAAGGAAACACTCAAGTAACACTCAACATCTAACCACTCACAAGCTGTAATAAGATACTGTGCAGATCTGAAATAAACAATGTCAAGATATTATATAGTCCATTATACTGTAAATTAAGTAGATTTAATATGGTGTTCATTGTGTTATAATTAATCATACTTATAACCATGATGAATTATATTATGTATTGTATTATGATGTATTATAATTGTTATGATTATTCATGAGTTGATATAACATATTATAAGTTTTTTTTATAATGCATTATGCATTCATTATAATGTACCCTTATAATGTATTATAAATATGAGCTTCATAGAAAGTGATACCGTATTTTTTATCCATTTTTTATCCTGTTTTGTTTTACTATGTTTTACCAAATAAAAAATGTGATTTAGAGATTTTGAGTTGAAGTCATTTTCTTCACATTTGAAATATTTTAACATGTAATTTAAAATGTATTAAGCACCAATTTTTTAGGTAAATAAAACATTTTAATTTAGAGTTTCATTGCATACTAGCACATTAACTTTATCTAGAGGAATTAATAAAGAAATATAAATGGGGCCCAGTT
Organism: Carassius carassius; assembly: GCF_963082965.1. Classification (NCBI taxonomy): domain Eukaryota; kingdom Metazoa; phylum Chordata; class Actinopteri; order Cypriniformes; family Cyprinidae; genus Carassius; species Carassius carassius. The sequence continues at coordinate 4,482,650 of NC_081758.1, read as the reverse complement.
CTGACCCACTGTGGTCCCACTAAAACCCCCATATAAGGGCCATTTGTGGGTCTAGTGTAATCACCCATCTGGGCCCCATAATGGTTTTGTATGTGGCCCACCTTGGCCCCAGTTATTAGAACCCATTTGGGCCCCATGTGGGCCCCTCTAATGAACATCCACATGGGCCCCACTTGGAGCCCACTATGGAACCATCATGGGCCCCTATGGTTAACACACACGGGGCCCAAGTGGAGCCGATGGACAAAAATGTACGGGTCCCATTTGGGTTGCCAATGCAGGGCCCAACTGACAGCCCACCAAAAACCCACATAGGGCCCACATGGAAATGTTGGCCGGGTGGTAGGCAAACTGATACCCTTACTCATTTCTCACCGACCCTGGTCACACCTGGGAGTAGACTTTGTGACTGACCTACCTGAATCCAAAGGTAACATATGTATCCTAGTAGTTGTGGATCGCTTGTCTAAAGCTTGCAAGTTAAATCCCCTGCCTGGCTTACCATCTGCCCCAGAAACGGCTGAACAATTATTCACCCATGTCTTCAGGAACTTCAGGATACCTAAGAACACTGTGTCTGACATGGGTCCCCAGTTTGTATCCTGTGTGTGGAAAGCCTTCTTCCAGTTGCTAGGGGTCACAGTAAGCCTATGCTCTGGATACCATACCCAGACGAATGGCCAGACTGAGCAGAATATCAAGGGACTGGGATGCTTCCTCTGGGCATATTGCCAAGAAGACCAGCACAGCTGGAACCACCTCCTTCCCTGGTCTGAGTATGCACAGAACTCGCTCCGTCAGAATACCAATGGCCTCACACCTTTCCAGTGTATACTCTGCTACCAACCTCCACTCTTCCCATGGACAGGATAACTATCAGAAGTTCCAGCTGTGGACTACTGGTTCTGAGTGAGTGAGAGAGTGCGGGACTCAGCCCATGTCCGTCTCCAGCATGCAGTACGGAGATGCAAAACCTCCTCCGATGCCCAACGTGCCTCCACTTCAGTTCACCATCCAGGAGACAAGGTGTGGCTATCCACTCGGGATCTGCGTCTCCGTCTGCCCTACAAGAAGCTGCATTGCTACAAGAAGTCCCCGCTACATTGGTCCATTTGTGATGGTGAGGCAGATCAACGAGGTCACCTATTAGTGGGAAGCCGTGGCCTAGTGGTTAGAGAGTCTGACTCGCAATCGAAGGGTTGTGAGTTCAAGTCTCAGGGGTGTGTGGGGTGTGTGTTCACGGTGTGTGTGTGTTCACTGCTGTGTATGTGCACTTTGGATGGGTTAAAAGCAGAGCACGTATTCCGAGAATGGGTTACCATACTTGGCTGAATGTCACGTGACTTCACTATAAACTACAACTTCCACCTAGGTACCAAATTCACCCCTCATTCAATGTATCTCTACTAAATCCCTTCTCTCCTCCCACTCCAGACACCTAGGAATCTGAAAAACCTCCTCCTCCAGAGATACTAGATCAGCCCTCTGTATATAAGGTCAAGGACATCTTGGGATTACAACGACGTGGTGGCCGGCTCGAATAACTGGTCGACTGGGAAGGTTATGGACCAGAGGAACATTCCTGGGTGGCTCGGGATGGCATTCTCAATCCTATGCTACTCCATCCAAATCGTCTCGCACCCAGAAGCCGAGGTCGCCCTCGTCATCAGGGCACAGCCTCCTCCATCATCACCAATACCTGTTCCCAATCACAGCCAATCCCAATCACCAGAGTACTGAACACCTGCAACTGCACTCACTTGTACTTCCTAGTATAAAGCCACCTGCACTTCAGAACTTCAGTGTCTTTTCATTTTAAATATCCTCCAGTCTCTACACTGGTTTGTGAATGTTTTAGACCCAACGATTAACGATCAACCTGCATTCTTGCCGATGTCTCAAAGAAAGAAATCTAATTTGTAAAAACATATTAACTTAAAACCCTTCATTTATTTTGATTATTGGATACAATGTGAACTGGATGTGTTTTCTTGATAGTGAGATTTACCTCATAAGTCTTTGTTTAAAAAATACAAATAAATAATCAAAACAATCTTACTGCAAAACTTTTGACATTCAAAATTTACAAAAAACTGCTGTCAGAGCTGGATAGTAACTTCTAACTTTTTCGGTTGTGTGGCAGTTGCTCAGCTGCTTTTAAAATTTTTTATATTTTCCAGTAACAAGCTACTTTATCCCATGAGTAGCTGTGTAGTTCACCAAACCGAAAACATATATATATATATATATATATATATATATATATATATATATATATATATATATATATATATATATAATTTTTTTTATTTATTTATTTATTTATTTTTTGTGGTCACATTGTATTGCAATGTGCACAAAACCATACAGCTGAGGAAACAAATCAAACATGCTGTCCTAAAATCTTTCATTTCAAGTGTTGGAACGTCCGATTCATTTAGGGTAAATGTATCTCTTCAGAGATTTTTTTGGTAGATAAATCCTGCAGAATTAAATGTCATCTGATGGTTTTTATAGTTTTTATTATTGACAGTGATATTAAAAGACCAAATTCAGTACACACCCTATCAATAATGTACACTGTACACATGCAAGCATGTTCTCATGCAACACGTTAAAATACATATTAAAAGTTTACACAAAGAAAACTACTATAAAGAAATCTCATACAGGTTTGAAACAACTTGAGGGTGACTAAGAAATTACATTATTGATTTTTGGGTGTTTCACTCCTTTTAATAGATTTATTGTTGTGAACTAATGAATTCCGCATAGCTTGTATCTTGAGTTTCAAAGTATCTTGCAATACTGCTGCCATTGTGCCGGACGTCCACTCAAGGGGCCCAGGGGGTTTTGTGTGGGCCAGCTGTCTGAAGTCCGGCTCCAGTGTGACATCATAGATGTCACGGGTATCTGAATCTCTGGATCAGGCTAGTCTTTTATTAGTGCATAGCTCCTCAGCACCCTGGAGAAAATGTCATCATCTACAGCAGTGATGTTCTTCTCTGCTGAGACCTCCTAAGCCCTCAGCTGCTCTTGGCGTGTCTCATATCCATACCCCCACACCCATATTTGGTTTATCTATGGGCATAAAAGCCCTGTGTCTGGCTGGACAAAACAGTTGCAGATAACTGTGGAAACCGCAGGGAGGAGTCAGTCAATCTTTTTCATTTTAATTTAACTTATATTTTACTCATTTCACCACAATGGAAACAAACTTGGTGGAAGAGCTTTTTTTGTTTTGTAATTAAAAATTATTATTAAGGCACCTTGTAAAATCCTCTAAATCAATCAATCAATCAATCAACCAGTCAATCAATCAGGAGCATTTAACTACTTTATGTATATGCATCCTAAAACAAAAGTTCTGATTAAAAACCCCATACAAGCATGTAAGTCTTGACACACAGTTGAACAGACTCTGATGTTTGCCTGTTGCTAAGATAACAATTCAATACTTTAATAAGCATAAAATACTTTACACACATCTTTTGGTAAAATAAGCATTTTTATTTTTTGTTTTATTAATTTTTTATGAGATTTTTCAAGCATTGTAGGATCTGCAAACCTCACTGCTGAATTTTTGTCAAAACAAAATATCTCAAAAGGCAGCATTAGGCTACCAGCTACCTATTAATGCCATAAAATGCTTTCTAGACTGGCAGCTCAGGATTCAAATATGAGCTTGTGTGTCTCCATTAACTCCATTAACACTCAACATACACACAAAGACACAGTTTAAGCAGCATAGATGAACTGTCAATCTACTGCAGCCTTTAGTTGACCTCTAAGATAAGGACAGTCAACATTATGCACTTGACCCTTGGGCGCATATATCCTATTTCTTTGGATAAGAGATTGAGATGGACCAACATGATCAATAAAGGCAGTGGTAAATGAATAATGCGATTATGCAAGACAATTGTGCTTCTGTCAAAAATGATGAATTGCTCGGTGTGCAAAAACATTAAAAAATGATAGAAGTTGCAATAGATTAGCACTTTGAATCTGTCTAATCCTCATGCCCTAATTCTTACAGGTGAAATAGATCAGGTCCATTAATTCATAATTTTCCAATTGAATTACGGAGACAATCTCAAGAAACAAATGTATGAGAGGAAAGCAGAGGTAACGTGACTTTGTAAGATTTTAGTCCATCAGCAGAGATGAACGGATTGCTATAGATGAGTGCACGGAGGGCAAAGGTCATTTATCTGGGGCATTTGTGTCAAGAGGTTATATTGACATGAGACATCCATGAAATCAAATATTACATGGACAACAATATTGATTCCAGTCATTCTCCTGTACAGTCCTATAGTCTTTTAACATAAGATGGAATCAAGAGCTGTTCATTCAAAACGATCCACTGTAATACAATGGGGATTTTGGAAATGTGACAAACAAATGAGTTAATGTGTATCTAATCATTCAATCTAATCTAATAATTTACTGCATGCTTTGACTATAACTTTTGGTTTGTTTATTCTTGACAAACCAATTTGTGTAAATAGATTTTTTTCTATTTGACGACTATTCAAGTGAAATCACAGTGGGTGCAATTTCACCCTTACACTGTCAAGAGTATATGAAAAAACCTGCAAAATTAAAATATAAATTATAACTTCTAGTATGTCTATTTTCAGGGTGAACTTTAAGAATATAATAATATAAAGTGTATGCAATTTTATGTGTTAGCTCTAAATGAGTGATGTGTGGCCAACTATTGTGTCCCATACTCAGAATTTGTGCTCCGCATTTACAGTTTTTGCACATTGCTTACACACTAAAACCAAATGCTTAAAAAACAAAGCCCCAATACCTAAACTTCTTGTAGCATACCTTAAACAGAGTGTAACCAAAGCTTAAATATATTATCAATTTTGCAGTTTGTTTGCAATTCTGTAACACACTTATTGCAAAACACTACACACGTTTTCTTATATTAGATACTTTGTAAAAAATGAAATCACCTGTTTTCATTGGGAAGTCGCGGGAATACGAGGACAAAGATGAGGACCAGTGCAGAGACATGTATCAAATGACATCAGGGCTACTCTGGTGGACCATGGGATAAATCATGGACTGTCCATGAGGGAGGCTGGTCAAAGAGTCCACCCTAATCTCAGTTGCTACACAGTAGCATTTATAATAACGACATTCCGACATTCTGCTGGGCCGTCCTACAGCGGCCCCAGCATGTCTTTCAGTGCGCCAACCGAGGATCAGATGTTGATTGCTGCATCGGGGGATGGGTTATCGACCTCTGAGGATGAGGATTTGGTGGGGCTGCCCCCCTCGGGTGTTGTCGCTGCTGCCGAATCTGACTTGGAGTTGTCGGCCATGCTTGCCCGGGCAGCCGTGAGTATCGGGATGGAGGTGACTACACCGCCCAGCCCCGAGCCATCGCGGGTGTACGATTGGTTTCTCGGTGCAGAGCGCAGCTCAAAACCTCGTTCTGCTCTGGTTCCTTTCTTCCCGGAGGTGCATGAAGAGATGACGAAGTCGTGGACAACCCCTTTCACGGCCAGAAGCCGCTTGTCTCCCTCTTCCATCCTCACCACCCTCGATGGCGGGGCAGCCAGGGGGTACGTGGTTTGCAGTGATTGACCTGAAAGACGAGTGCTGTCTCGATCCTCCCTCGCCACAGATTGTGACCCTGTGCAGAATCTCTTATCTGGGTATGGAGTTAGACTCAGTGAGTAACTGCCTGACTCAGTGCTGAACTGCCTAAGTTCCTTAAGAGGCAGGACAGTGGTACCACTGAAAAACTTTCAGGGGCTCCTGGGGCATATGGCATCCGCAGCCGCAGTCACGCCGCTCGGGTTGCTCCATATGAGGCCACTTTGTGATCTGCCTAAGTGACCTAAGTGATCTGCCCCCAGCAGTGGTAGACACTATCACTCAGGCTAGAGCCCCTTCTACGAGGCAGGCCTATGCTCTGAAGTGGAGCCTGTTCACAAATTGGTGTTCTTCTCACTGAGAAGTCCCCCGGAGATGCCCGGTCAGAGTCATGCTTTCTTTCCTGCAAGAAAGTTTGGAGCGTGGGTTATCACCCTCCACCCTGAAAGTGTATGTGACTGCCATTGCAGCCCATCACGATGCAGTGGACGGCCGGTCCCTGGTGAGGCATGACCTGATCGTTAGGTTCCTGAGGGGTGCCAGAAAGTTACATCCTCCTAGGACACCCCTTATTCCCTCCTGGGACCTCTCTATTGTCTTGGCAGGACTTCAGAGGGGTCCCTTTGAGCTGCTGGATTCAGTAGAGCTTAAGTTCCTGTCTCTCAAGACAGCGCTCCTGGTCGTGCTCACTTCCATCAAAAGGGTCGGGGATCTCCAAGCATTTTCGGTAAGTGAAGAGTGCCTTGTGTTCGGGCCGGCCTACTCTCACGTTGTCCTGAGACCCCGACCGGAAATGTGCCCAAGGTTCCCACCACTCCCTACCAAGACCAGGTGGTGAACCTGCAAGCGCTGCCCCTGGAGGAGGCAGATCCAGCCTTGGCGTTGCTGTGTCCCGTAAGTGCGCTTCGCATTTACGTGGACCACACCGAGAGCTTCAGAAGCTCTGAGCAGCCCCTGGTCTGCTCTGGAGGTCAGCAGAAGGGGAAGGCTGTCTCCAAGCAGAGGTTGGCCCACTGGATAGTGGATGCCATCGCCTTGGCGTACCATTCCCAAGGCAAGCCGTGCCCCCTGGGGGTGAGGGCCCACTTCACACGGAGCGTGGCCTCCTCCTATGTGCTGGTGCATGGCGGCTCTCTGGCAGACATCTGTCGAGCTGTGGGCTGGGCGACACTCAACACCTTCGCAAGGTTTTACAACCTCCGTGTAGAGCCAGTTTCTTCCAGTGTGTTGGGTAACAGGTAATTGGCGGGAAGGGCTTGCTGGGTGTCACGCTTGCTGCGCCATTCCCCCTAACATGGGGATGTGAGTGCCTTTCTTCTCCCAGTAGAGTTCCCCGGTTGGCGTACCCTGGTCGAGCATCCTCCAGCACCCTCAGCATTCAGACTTGGCGGAGCAGTCTGTCGCCAGGCCCAGTACTGGTGTTAGCATGCCCGGAGTTCCGGTCAGCCCCTGTACTGGGCTAGGTGTTCATATGGCTTGATTCCCTATGGGTAATCCCATATGTGTATTCTTCCACGGTAATGTTTCCCTCTTGGCAAACCCGTGTCTTCCCTTGACAGACCTGCTCTGTCAGTCTCTTCTGGCAGCTGTTCCATCCCTACTCTAAGGTAGGACCTGCCCCAGAGACCCATCCCATATGTAGTACGGAACAGCAGCATGGTCTTCTCCAGCAGCGATGTACTCTCCCTTTGGCCCCTTCGGTACCAAGGTCAGTGAATTTGCGCTGGGGCTTTGGGAAGGTTACGACCTTTAGCGTTGCTTTTATGGCACGCCAGGGCTTGTCGACAATTGCAGTGCCACAGGGTTGTGACGGTGTTCAGGTTGTGGCGTTTTCCATAGGACCCCATATGTCATTCGACATAACTCGTAGTGACCGACAGATAGGGAACACCTCAGTTACATACGTAACCCTCGTTCCCTGATGGAGGGAACCAAGACGTTATGTCCCCATGCCACAAACTTGAACCGGTCTCTATTGCCGGGACACGTTCTCAGCTCCTCAGCGTAAAACCTAATGAGTGGATGTACCTGTCGCCCTATTTATACCCATTGGCTCGGGGAGTGGCTCAGCTATGTTAAATCCACTAGCCAATTTTCATTGGCGTTTTCTCTTAAACTCAGAGATGATTGGCCTCCCAAGTGAGACCCCATATGTCGTTGGACATAACGTCTCCGTTCCCTCCATCAGGGAATGAGGGTTACGTACGTAACAGAGATGTTTTTGTCTATTGCTTACACACGTTTTGCTAAATTTGGCTCATTGTGTCAAAACTCTACACACAAGCAAATAAGACACAACACTGGGAAACAAACCATTCACATCAATGTCAAATTGAAACTCTGCTATCAAAACCTAACAATCCTTTGTCAAAATGTCACTCTGATGACAAAATTATACCCACTTGCATCATATGAATCCACTTTCAGATCAGCAGCAACACACTAGTCTAATTAAATATAAAAAAAACTGCAGTCTTTTGTTTTTAATGTTTTTATTCAGTTCCACAGAGGGCATGTTTTCACAACAACCAAAAAATTTAATAATTATTTCAAAATCATTACAGTAGTATATTTTACAGTACAGTAAATTCAGTTAAATCAAAAATAAAACAAACAATACACTACTGTAAACACAGAAAAACACAATTGTGCACAAGTGGGCTTATGGATCCTGTCGTCTGTTGGGGTCTGGCCACAGGATCTCATCAACATCACAAGCAATGTCTGCTCTCGATAAGCATCGGGAAAATATCCTCTTGTCTGTCGAATCCATCCCTGGATAGATCTCACCTCAACGTCTCATTGCCTGCAGAAGAGGCATACAGGCATGTGGTTGGCGGTCATATACGTGCCATCTCCAAGTGGAAAAAATTCCTTCATAAGATTTAGAAATGGCGAGTAAGGGGGCAAGTACAGAACTTCAAAGTGATCATGGTTGGTGAACCAGTTCTGGATCAGAGCAGCCCGATGGAAACTAACATTATCCCAGACAACAACAAACCTGGACTGCTTTGGTCAATCCTGTCCAACTGCATCATGAAGTGCATCTAGAAATGTGATGATGTGTTGCGCATTATAGGGACCCAGTTTGGCATGATGGTGCAGTAGGCCTCGAAGACTTATGGCAGCACACAATGTGACATAACCTCCGCGCTGCCCCAGAGCATGCAAAATTGCCCTGTGGCCAATTATATTACGTCCCCGTCGTCTGTTTTTGCTAAGGTTGAATCCAACCTTGTCAATGTAAATACATTCATGCGACTGGGCAGCTCCATCCATGTCCAAGATTCTCTGTAACAAAAAAAAATACATATTGCGGATGGCTTTACTCAAACCACACACTTATACTACTACATACACAGAACCAACCCACCCCACCACACAGGTACCTGTGTAGCTTTCTGAATGTATCTATGTGGTACTAATCCAGTGGTACATATTCATCTGTTACTGGACTGCACCCATTCTTTATTGTAAATGTAAAGGACTGAAACACTTATCTGTACATATTCACGTCGAAGTTCTTTGACCCTGACACTGTTCCTCTCAAATGGGACCCCTATACAACTTCTTCATGGCCATGTCGTGTCAAGATGTGTCTGATAATTGTAATGCTTACTCGATTTATGTTGTTGAATACTTGCTTATCTGCAAGTATTTGTTGCTGTAGCTGGTGGAGACGGATTGCATTGTTTGCTCTGACTAGGTTCACTATGGCAAGTCCCTGCTGTTGGGTGAACAGGCATTGGCAGTAGGTCTTCTAGACATTCTGTAGAAAAATACAACAACAAATTATTCTCGTTTGCTTCTTTTTTACAGTACTGTGTATACTGAATTTTACTGTATTTAGCATACACAGTACTAAAACATCTCAACATGTTATCACGATATTGGGGAAGTCGTGGCCTAATGGTTAGAGAGTCGGACTCCCAATCGAAAGGTTGTGAGTTCGAGTCCCGGGCCGGCAGGAATTGTGGGTGGGGGGAGTGCATGTACAGTTCTCTCTCTACTTTCAATACCACGACTTAGGTGCCCTTGAGCAAGGCATCGAACCCCCAACTGCTCCCCGGGCGCCGCAGCATAAATGGCTGCCCACTGCTCCGGGTGTGTGCTCACAGTGTGTGTGTGTGTTCACTGCTCTGTGTGTGTGCATTTCGGATGGGTTAAATGCAGAGCACAAATTCTGAGTATGGGTCACCATACTTGGCTGAATGTCACTTCACTATATGTTTCACAAAACTACTACTTTTGTTGGAAAAGAAGCATTAGCCACCCTAGAATACAATACATACAGTAACGTGATATGGTACAGTACTGTTAACACTCAGAGTACAGTAGAGAGTTGAAGACATACCCATTTTCCAGTCGGAATGTCCTTTTTATGTATGAAACTGTGAAATGGCATAGACTCCCTGCCCATCTTCAATCATAGTCTGGCCATGGTTTATGACATGGTCCACCAAAGTTGCTCTCATGTCATCCGAAATAATGGTCCTTGCGTGGCCTCTTCAACCACATCCTCCTCTCTCTCTCTCTCTCTCTGTCTCTCTTTTTGTCTTCCTCTGCCTCTAGCTCTCTCTGCCTCCATGCTTGCAAAGTTCTCAAAATGGCTTAACTGAGACCTTTTTGTAGCTGGCTGATTGGTATTCAGTTTTGTAAGTACGTGCTCTCAGGTGTGTGTCAACGTCTTTTCAATATGTGTGTTGTATTTTGAATAGATGTATTTTCCCAATGGTACCCTGAGATTTCCTTTTTTGAACTAAGTGTCTTATGTATGAAATAGTGTGTAGTGTCTAGGAGCAAGTGTGTTGCAGAAAGGAGCAAGTGTGTTACAGACTTGCAACTAAAGTGCAAAGCAGCGCTTTTGTTTAAGGTATGGTTACACTTTGTTTAAGGTATAGTAACAACTTCAAGTTATGTTACTTTGGTTAAAGCATGTGCCTATAGTGTCCAAGAAACGGAAAAAAAAATGTAATTGCAAATAGAAAAGTATTCAACAATTACTTTTGAGTTTTACAGATGTAGGACCTCGGTGAACAGCCACGCCAATAACTGCAGAGTCGGCTACTTCTGCCAAAGGAATTATAAAAGCCTACTTCCTCCCATCTGCGATCTGAACACAGTTAATGATTAGCCGAGGAAAAACAATGCTCAAGATTGTCTTTCCAGTCAAGGAAATTAAGTGAAGTGATAATGTGTTCATACAACAGAGAAACGGTCTGTTGCGAAATGCCAACGCTCATGAGGAAACAAATGGGACATCGACATACTGAGTCCCTAAAAAGGAGCTGATTTAATTAACTCTTTTTACAAGATACAAGGACCCTGTGTATCACAGCATCACATGATCCCAACGTATGGAAACGCCACAAGATGCGTTAATAATTAGTGGACCTCAACACAAAGAACCAATACAGGATCATCCCATGACTTTGCTTCCTGCTTACTTGAGAATCTTTCTACGAACTGAACTTTTCAACAAACTATCTCAAAAGGACAACCATTAAGAAATCTGAAGGTTTAACTATATTCACACATAATGTTTATGTCTTATATATGTTTGATGTGCTCAAGGTAATAACTGTAACTTGTGTAACTTTAACCAATGTTTTATGTATGGTTTTTATAACTGTCAACAGATAGTGCTATTAAATGTGTGTAAGATATGGGAAGTGTAGTATTGAACGAATGGCAGAGATATTTGCAAGACTATGAACTGAATGAAAATATGGCATTTTGAATGATGTGTGTTGCACGACACGTTAGAGAAGTTATTAAACAAACCTACAAAGTTATGTCCCCATGTATTAAAGTGAAGCGTCATATGTTAAGGTATGCACGCTCTGCCTTGCATCCAGTCGATTGGAGGATCGCATCGTGGGATGGACCAAATCGGCTTCGATAAAACCCCAATGCTCGAACTAATTCAGTGTCGTCTTTTGTCGAGGGTTGTGTCATGTATCGTGTCACTTAAATGCGATGCGGTGCACTGCGCTACGCTGCTCTTCCGTCTTGGCCATGGCTTGAACTACCTACACGCTGCTAGCGTTCTTGCCATCCAAAACTCAAAACCACTCTGTTGAAACTTTGTGACAGTGAAACCATGCTTGCTTGCTTGCTTACCCTTTCAACCCAGGCTTCTAGCCATCAGCGTGCTTGAAAGTCATAAAGAACTTCAACTTTCCGTGACAGAATCTCCAAAGCTCACGCCGCGCAAACGAGAGGACTCAGAAGAAACTTTGTCCACCGTCAAGGCAAGAGCTGTTGAATCTCTCAAAATCGCCGGGCAGACAACCAACCAATCAAGGTAAAGGGCATCCCCAGACCTCATCTACACAACCGCTTTCAGTTCAATGCGAGCCAAGGAGACGAAACGACGCCGCGGCCAGCAGCTCAACCACAAGTAAAGGCGAACAAACTCTATCCTCTCTTCAGTTGACACATGAAAATACGCTTGGAATTTACAAAAAAAAAAAGCACCTAAAGGACCTTCAGACTTTGCAAAACAAGATTATGTGGTCTGATGAACCAAATTTCTAAGCATCATGTTTGAAGGAAACCAGCTCTGCTCATCACCTGCAGATTACCATCCCAAAAGTGAAGTGTGCTGGAACCAGTCTCATGCTGTGTGGCTGTTTTTCAGTGGCAGGAACTAAGGGACTCGTCAGGGTATAAGGAACACTCAGTGCAGAAAAATTTAGAGATAGCCTTGATGAAAGCCATTCAGAAACTCAGACTGGGCAGAAGGCTTTATCTTCCAACAGGACAGTTACCCTAAGCACACAGCAAGAGTGGCTTATAGACAACTCTGTAAATGTCTTTAGCCGCGTTTCCACTGGCAAGCTTAAACCGGGCGTTCTAGTGCGTGCCAGGACCAGTCGCGTTTCCACTGTCACTTCCGGGGCTTGATCGTGCCTCGTCGGGGCTTCCTCTGGGCCAACGGCCAGGGTTTTTTGGCCCGACGAAAACCTTGGGCCAAAGCAAGCCAGCTGGGGCTAGAGGAGGGGTTATGAACAAAGGTGGAGTTTCTCCGCATCTGGAGAGCGTCAGCGCGGATCATTTCAGAAAGATAACAGCTATATAACTTTAGCATTAAAGACTTTTTAAAATCAGACGTCAGTTTCTTATTCTCTATCACAATTGTGTATATATTTAACATATTTTATCTGTCATAAGTCTCATCTCAATAGTTTAGCTCCATGTAGCATATCATAAAAATATAATAAAGATTTTTGTTCGGGAGCTTTTATAAAAATAGACAGCGTTTGCACTGCGGATAATTTCAGAAAGCTAGCAGCTATAACACCAGTATTAAATACTTTATAAAATAAGTTGAGCTTAAAACTCACTTTCAGTCAGCAGCGAGTGTTTGAAATAACATGATCCGATGTGGATTATAATCACGTAAACAAGGCAGAAATATTTTAAGCGATGTAAAAGACTATGCACGCTAAACATGTTACCATAGTAAACATAGAAAATATGACTGCTTGAAGAAATCAGACATCAGCTTCTTAATCTCTATCACAATCGTGTATTTATTTAGTAACTTATATTATCTGTCACAAGTCTCGTCTCGAGAGTTTAGCTCCACGTTGCCGATCATAAAAAAATATAATAATGTTTTTGTTCGAGAGCTTTTATAAAAATAGAGATATCATTCATTCTAAATGTGACGTATAGGCTACTGTGGCTACAAATAAACAGAAACAGACTTGACTGAATAAGGAGGCTATTTTCATAAGTGTTAAAAATAAATAAACAAAATAGAAATAAGTGTATTTATGTGTGATTCATTTTGAATCCTGATAAATTAAATCATTATGATCAATGTATCACTTATTCTATAGTTAAAACATTGATGCTTTTTTTAAATTTGAATATTTAACAAAGCATGCAAACAATCGGCTGCTTTTATCATGTTCCTGTGTGATTGCGCATGTTCCAGTGATTTATTTCTTATTAGTTTTCTGATAACTTCTCTTTGTTGGTGAAATGATGTGGTTGCATGACGTTGTTCCTGAGAGGCGTGTAAAGGGCGTGTTTTAGTGACGCGCAGCGGAGCTTCAGGCCTGACGGTGGAAACCCTGCGCTATTCTGGCCTCGGTGCTACTGGCCCGAGACTATTAGCCCCGCCCGGCCCGTTTTAAGCCCTGGCTCGCACTGGCCCGACAGTGGTAATGCGGCTTTTGAGTGGCCCAGCCACAGCCTTAGTTTGAATCCAATAAAATATTTCTGGAGAAACCTGAAAATGTGCATCTGCCCCCATCTAAACTAACAGAGCTTGAGGGGTGAAGAGATGAGGAGAAGAATGGCAGATAATTGCCAAATGCTGATAAGCAAAGCTTGTTGCATCAAACAAAAAAGACTTGAGACTGTAAAGATGCTTCAGCTAAATACTTAGTTAAGGGTACGGATACCTATGCAATGTACATTTTTTTTTATTTTTAATACATTTTTGAAGTTGTGACAATTCTGTTTTTGCTCTGTCGGTATGGTTTATGGAGTGTAGATTGATGTGGAAAAAAGTAATTTAAATAAGTTTATCATAAGGCAGCAACATAATAAATTGTGAAAAAAAACTGAAGTGGATATGAATACTTTCGCAATGCTCTGCATATACAGTACAAACCAAAAGTTTGGACACACCTTCTCATTCAAAGAGTTTTCTTTATTTTCATGACTATGAAAATTGTAGAGTCACACTGAAGGCATCAAGGCCTATTTGACCAAGAAGGAGAGTGATGGGGTGCTGCGCCAGATGACCTGTCCTCCACAGTCACCGGACCTGAACCCAGTCGAGATGGCTTAGGGGTGAGCTGGGCCGCAGACGGAAGGCAAAAGGGCCAACAAGTGCTAAGCATTTCTCGGGGAACTCCTTCAAGACTGTTGGAAGACCATTTCAGGTGACTACCTCTTGAAGCTCATCAAGAGAATGCCAAGAGTGTGCAAAGCAGTAATCAAAGCTAAAGGTGGCTACTTTGAAGAATCTACAATATGACATATTTTCAGTTGTTTCACACTTTTTGTTATGTATATAATTCCATATATAATTACACATGTGTTAATTCATAGTTTTGATGCCTTCAGTGTGAATGTACAATTTTCATAGTCATGAAAATAAAGAACACTCTTTGAATGAGGAGGTGTGTCCAAACTTTTGGTCTGTACTATATATATATATATATATATATATATATATAAATATATATATATATATATATATATATATATATATATATATATATATATATATATACATAATTATACACAGTGAGAGTACACACACATTTATTATGTAAATACAAACTTTTATAAACCTGAAAACTCACTAGATGACACCATACGCTGCATTTTAATGCAGCCAAACTCTCAATAAAATATGTTTATTACTATATTTTAATCTTTCTGTTGTCAGACAAAAGAATGAATATTGTAATGACTGAAATGCTGTCTTTTTTTACTGAAAGTGCTGCTCCTCTCTGGGCTCGCTAAACAGAGCAGATGCAGAGAGAGGTGTGTGCGCTGGGAGAGAGAGAGCTCGTGCTCGTGCGGCAGTACTGAAGAGTCTCAGAGACTATATAATGTTTGTCCAAGTAGAGTCGCTAGTCGCTTTTTTTGGAAAGAAATCGCTAAGGGGTCTGAAAAGTCACTAAATCTAGCAACAAAGTAGCTAAGTTGGCAACACTCGGGTGGGTGCATTGCGAGTCCAGACCAAACTAGAGTAATGACGAGACAAGATGAATCCAGTTAATTGCAGCGCTCCGGTCAGCAATGCTCTGAAAGCTGCTAGTTCACACCAATGGAACGAGACATCGACTCTTTGTATTTCCGTCCAACTTCTGACTTTTCGCCTAATTTTTGTAGCTGTATATATATCATTTGTTGCGACTAAATATGAATGAGGATACAGTTATTGATAAATCAAATTGTTATTGACTGTTGTTATTATTATCATTTAGGGGGGCTTAGGAACATTTTGGGGTGGCTTCAGCCCCCCTAAAATATTTTTACAGATCGGACAATTTTTTCGGATAAGCAAGAAAAATGGAATTAAAGCACAGAGAATGACAATGCCAAAGGGTTTTAGACAGGGCCTTTGCTAGTGGGGTGAATGGTGGTGACAATTAAAGGGGCCCACGGCTGAGGGGGGGCCCCCAACGATCTCAACCGACTGGCTGAGGCCAGCCTAAAAAACTGCTCAGGACAGTTGATGGGCCACTGCTGCGCATCGTCACGAAAGCTTATCTTTTTCACGTGTTTTTAAGCCTTACCGCTTGTCGATTTAAACATTAAAGCATCCATACACAAGACTCGGAAAGGCTAAACAGAATAGCTGGTTACTCGCGCGCTGTGTTCGGTGCGCACACAGAGAGAGAGAGTCGCATATCACGGACAGCGACACTGAATCGAGCTCTCTTCTGCAAAGTTCTTTCCTCGAAGTCCCCCCTGCACCCAGCAAATACAAATCGCAGTTTAATCTGGAATTCGGGAATATACAACCCGAATTCCGGAAAAGTTGGGACGTTTTTTAAATTTTAATAAAATGAAAACTAAAGGAATTTCAAATCACATGAGCCAATATTTTATTCACAATAGAACATAGATAACGTAGCAAATGTTTAAACTGAGAAATTTTACACTTTTATCCACTTAATTAGCTCATTTAAAATTTAATGCCTGCTACAGGTCTCAAAAAAGTTGGCACGGGGGCAACAAATGGCTAAAAAAGCAAGCAGTTTTGAAAAGATTCAGCTGGGAGAACATCTAGTGATTAATTAAGTTAATTGATATCAGGTCTGTAACATGATTAGCTATAAAAGCTTTGTCTTAGAGAAGCAGAGTCTCTCAGAAGTAAAGATGGGCAGAGGCTCTCCAATCTGTGAAAGACTGCTTAAAAAAATTGTGGAAAACTTTAAAAACAATGTTCCTCAACGTCAAATTGCAAAGGCTTTGCAAATCTCATCATCTACAGTGCATAACATCATCAAAAGATTCAGAGAAACTGGAGAAATCTCTGTGCGTAAGGGACAAGGCCAGCCTTTATTGGATGCCCGTGGTCTTCGGGCTCTCAGACGACACTGCATCACTCATCGGCATGATTGTGTCAATGACATTACTAAATGGGCCCAGGAATACTTTCAGAAACCACTGTCGGTAAACACAATCCGCCGTGCCATCAGCAGATGCCAACTAAAGCTCTATCATGCAAAAAGGAAGCCATATGTGAACATGGTCCAGAAGCGCCGTCGTGTCCTGTGGGCCAAGGCTCATTTAAAATGGACTATTTCAAAGTGTAATAGTGTTTTATGGTCAGACGAGTCCAAATTTGACATTCTTGTTGGAAATCACGGACGCCGTGTCCTCCGGGCTAAAGAGGAGGGAGACCTTCCAGCATGTTATCAGCGTTCAGTTCAAAAGCCAGCATCTCTGATGGTATGGGGGTGCATAAGTGCATACGGTATGGGCAGCTTGCATGTTTTGGAAGGCTCTGTGAATGCTGAAAGGTATATAAAGGTTTTAGAGCAACATATGCTTCCCTCCAAACAACGTCTATTTCAGGGAAGGCCTTGTTTATTTCAGCAGGACAATGCAAAACCACATACTGCAGCTATAACAACAGCATGGCTTCGTCGTAGAAGAGTCCGGGTGCTAACCTGGCCTGCCTGCAGTCCAGATCTTTCACCTATAGAGAACATTTGGCGCATCATTAAATGAAAAATATGTCAAAGACGACCACGAACTCTTCAGCAGCTGGAAATCTATATAAGGCAAGAATGGGACCAAATTCCAACAGCAAAACTCCAGCAACTCATAGCCTCAATGCCCAGACGTCTTCAAACTGTTTTGAAAAGAAAAGGAGATGCTACACCATGGTAAACATGCCCCGTCCCAACTATTTTGAGACCTGTAGCAGAAATCAAAATTGAAATGAGCTCATTTTGTGCATAAAATTGTAAACTTTCTCAGTTTAAACATTTGCTATGTTATCTATGTTCTATTGTGAATAAAATATTGGCTCATGTGATTTGAAAGTCTTTTAGTTTTCATTAAAATTTAAAAAACGTCCCAACTTTTCCGGAATTCGGGTTGTAAGTATTGTTTCGATTAATCTTATTCCTTCTTGTTTCATTTCTGTTTCAGTTGTTTTTTTTGTTTATAACCAAATTTTACTATGTGTTTCCAGATCCCTACTATCACTACCACTCGCAAACCACACATCACACAATGTAGACAGCGCAATCTTAACAACCTGCACACTTTGCCTATATCTGCTAATACACTACTTTCTTTTTCTATAGGTCTCTGGAATTGCCAGTATGCTGTAAACAAAGCCGATTTCATTACTTCTATTATTAGTCATTCAAAGCTTAATCTCATGGCCCTAACAGAGACCTGGATCAAACCAGAGGACACTGCTACACCTGCAGCACTCTCCAATAATCTTTCATTTTCCCACTCCCCCCGTTTGACTGGAAGAGGTGGAGGTACTGGTCTGCTCATCTCTAATGATTGGAAATTTAATCCTTTACCATCTTTGGGTATCAACAGCTCCTTTGAATCTCATTCAGTTACTGTTACCTACCCTTTTAAAATACATTTTGTAGTTGTCTATCGACCCCCAGGACCACTGGGTAACTTTTTGGATGAATTAGATGTGTTGCTCTCAACCTTTTCTGAGGATGGTACTCCCCTAGTTATGCTTGGAGATTTCAACATCCATCTAGATAAACCTCTGTATGCTGATTTCCACACTCTGCTTCCCTCTTTTGATCTCAACCGAGTGTCAACTACTGCTACTTACAAATCAGGCAACCAACTGGACCTTATTTATACACGACACTGCTCTACTGATCATGTTCTGGTTACTCCACTGCACATGTCGGATCACTTCCTCCTCACTCTTAACCTCAACATGGTCCCTGACACTTCACTTACCCCTCCACATGTCATCTTTCAACGTAACCTACGCACACTTTCACCCTCCCGGCTTTTCTTGGACCACTTCTCTTCTCTGTCTACATGGCATCATTAGGTTCTGTCATTCAGAAACATGGCTTTTCATACCACTGCTATGCTGATGACACTCTACTCTACCTCTCATTCCATCCTGATGATCCGACGGTAGCTATTCGCATCTCAACTTGTCTAACAGACATTTCTTCCTGGATGATGGACCATCACCTTCAACTCAACCTTGCCAAGACAGAACTGCTTGTGATTCCAGCAAACCCATCGTTTCATCACAATTTCACCATCAAGTTAGGCACATCAACCATAACTCCTTCATAAACAGCTAGAAGCCTTGGAGTTATGATTGATGATCAGCTGACTTTCTCAGACCACATTGCTAAAACTGTCCGATCCTGCAGATTTGCTTTATTCAACATCAAGAAGATCAAGCCCTTTCTTTCGGAACATGCTACACAACTCCTTGTTCAAGCTCTTGTTCTGTCCAGGCTGGACTATTGCAATGCCCGCTTGGCAGGTCTTCCAGCCAATTCTATCAAACCTTTACAATTAATTCAGAACGCAGCTGCAAGATTAATTTTTAATTAGCCAAAAAGAATACATTTCACACCTCTGTTTATCAATTTGCACTGGCTTCCAATAGCTGTTCGTATAAAATTCAAGGCATTGATCTTTGCCTACAAAACTACCACTGGCTCTGCACCCATTTACCTAAATTTGTTGCTTCAGACTTATGTGCCCTCTAGAAGCTTGCGTTCTGCAAGTGAACGTCGCTTGATTGTGCCATCCCAAAGAAGCACAAAGTCACTTTTTACGGACTTTTAAATTAAATTTTCCCTCCTGGTGGAATGACCTCCCCAACTCTATCCAGACAGCTGAGTCCTTAGCCATCATCAAGAATCGGCTTATTAAGACCGGAAACATCATGCAGTTTAAAACAATAATTAAGACTAAAAAATAATAATATTAATTTAATAATTAATATCAATATACGCATATGCCTGAGAAAAAAATAAGTTTTAAGAGAAGATTTAAATGTAAAAAGTGTAGGGAAAGTCTAATGGACAAAGGTAGGGAATTTCAGCGCTTAGGACCAAGAACTGAGAAAGCTCTGTCGCCTTTGGATTTAAGTCGAGATTTTGGAACATTTAATATCATCTGAGTGGAGGATCTGAGTGTTCTCATTGGACAATACGAGTAGAGAAGGTTTGAAATATATGAAGGAGCAAGACCATGAAGTGATTTAAATACAAATACTAAAACCTTAAAATCAACTCTGAATCGAACAGGTAGCCAATGAAGTGATGATAACACAGGTGTAATATGTTCTCTCTTTTTTGACCCTGTTAAAAAACAAGCCGCAGCATTCTGTACCAGTTGTAATCGCGCGAGAGAGGATTGATTTATTCCAGCATATAGAGCGTTACAGTAGTCCAGCCTGGTTGAAATAAATGCAAGAACAACAGTCTCCAAATCACTAAAGCTTAGAATATTTTTCAGCTTGAGAAGTCCCCTAAACTGCAGAAAACTGGCTCTAACTACAGAGTTGATTTGTTTATCAAATTTTAATTCAGGATCAAGTGTAATGCCCAGATTTTTTTACTTTATCACGAATGCTATCTTGAAGGGGGCCTAGGGTAAAACTTATATTATTTAAAAGGTGTGAAGGGCCAAACAACATAAAATCAGTCTTCTTCTGATTTAATTGAAGGAAAGTATTGTCCATCCAAGCCTTAATGTCCTCTAAACAATCTAGAAGAGAGGAAACTGAATCATTACCTGATTTTAATGGAAAATAGAGCTGAGTGTTATCGGCATAAATGTGATATGAAACTTTATGGGCCTCCAAAATGGAACAAAGAGGGAGTAAGTATAATGAAAATAAGGTTGGACCCAGAATTGAGCCCTGGGGCACCCCACAGGTGACAGGAACTGAGCTTGATGAAAATTCTCCAATTTCCAACAAAAAATTCCTGTTTGCGAGATATGATGCAAACCAATCTAGTGCACCATCACGAATGCCAACTTCAATGTCCAATCTCTTTAACAATATACGATGATCCACAGTATCAAAAGCCGCATTTAAGTCCAATAATAGAAGAATAGTACAGTTACCAGAGTCTGCGGATAGTAAGAGGTCATTTACTACCCTCAAAAGTGCAGATTCAGTGCTGTGTTTAGCTCTGAAGCCAGACTGAAAAGGATCCAGAATATTGTTAGAGATTAAATAGGGGGAAATTTGATTTAGTAAGCACTTTTCCAGAACTGTCGAAATGGGCCTGTAAAGGACTCTTTTTTGAGTAAAGGATGGACCACAGCCTGTTTAAGGCAGAGTGGTACAGAACTCATTTGTAAGGAGCTATTGATAATAGAAAGTAGACTTGGCAACACAGAAGGCAGAACATCCTTTAGTAACTTTGTTGGAATGGCATCAAAAGAGCAAGTGGTTGGATTCATGTTAGAGATAATGCTCAACAGCTCGGAGTGTGAAATAGTCTGAAAATTTGAAAAAGCAGAGGGGCAAACATTTGCATATTGATAATTCGGAGTTAAATTACTAGAGATCTGTGCCCTAATTTGAGTAACTTTGCTTATAAAGAAGTTGCAGAACTTCTCACATAAGTCTAGGCTAGGGTCTGGGCCGGCCGTTCTAGAAGGGTTTAATACTGAATTTAATGTAGAAAACAGTATCTTTGGGCAATGGGAATATTTTGAGATTATGTTAGAGAAGTATTTTGCTCTTTCCAAGGAAACTGCTTCTTGGAAGTCAGACAAGTTACTCTGTAAGATTTCATATGAGATTTGTAATTTGTCCTTCTTCCATTGTCTTTCTGCTCTTCTACATTTTTTTCTTAAGACTTTTATGTCACTATTGAACCATGGTTGATTATTTGATTTCAGTTCTTTGGTTTCAGTGTGGTGGGTGATTGCAATCCATTACATGCATTTCTAAGTTCAAAGTTATGACATTATCAAGTCACATATATAGACATAGGCTAATTTTATGTGTATCTATTCGGTCGCTGTGATTTTGCCAAGATATGTTCCTGGATCAACATCTTCTGATCCTGGATCAACATTATTGTTCAAAAATATAGACTTAAACCAATCCCTACCCATAAACCTAACCCTAACCATAATTTATTCCAAAATTATTTGGAAATGATAGCTGACTGACAATGGTGTAGAAGCACCTAACTCTGGTTGTAAGCCTAAAACAGATATTTTCTGAAAAGTGATATCTCAATTCTGATTGTTTGATTGGAATATTGTTCCAGGATCAACAAGGGCATTGATCCAGGAACATGTTGTCTTTGGTAAAATCATGCTCACCATATGTATTTGTATTTATGTGTATTCGGTATTTCAATGCTGTCTGAAACTCATCTCTATGCTTGTGCACACTTTGATTGAGTAACAAATTCTTCTTCTTGTGGTTTAAAATAGCTTGTACATGTAAATTGCCTAAATAATCTGCGAATTACGTGCATGTCAAACGGAAGGGTCTCATCCGTACATATTACGGATTAACTGCGTCTGCGATCCGTTTAACTTCTAATATGACAGATCAGAGCAATCTTTCATTTATTTATTAAACATTAAATTGTCAAATTTCTACTCCATATCAATCGCATACAAAGAAAATACAGAATAATTAGAACAATCATTAACATAAATAAAGAACATGTCATATCTATACACATTTTTCCTAGAAAGTTCTTGCAACCCAGTGGTTGGAGACCTCTGCTCTAACAATTATGCCACGACTGCCCTTGTATCATGTATCATGTCTGAATATTATAATGCTCAGCTCTATATTTCTTTGCAGCTCAATGTAACCTACAAATTTGCAAAAATGGAATGCATAGAATGCAAAAAAAAAAAAAAAAGATTTAATTACTAGACCAAAAACCATGTAATAACCTAGAAAACTGTCTGACAGGCAGGAAGTAAGCAGGAAGTAAGACCACACGTTAGCATGGTTCTGTCAACTCTACACTGGCTCCTTACTGAACAACGAATACATTAAAAAGTCTTGCTAATTACATATATAAAGCCTGCCCTGAATGGTTTAGCTCCTCAGTACTTGAGTGAGCTCATTTAATATTATAGCCCTTTACGTCCACTGCAATCTCAAAACTCTGGCAATTCGATACCTAGAACATCAAAATCTCTGGAATAATCTACCTAGCGTTAACAAGGAGGCAGACACACTCTGACATTTTAAATCTAGATTAAAAACACATCTGTTTAACCTGCCTTACACATGATACACTATAGCATTTCTAGAATTCAGATCTGTTAAATGATTCGTAGGCTGCATTACTTTGGTCAACTGGAACCGGGAACACTTCCCATAACACCTGATGTACAGTACTCACAACATTGTAAGAAGAATGGCATATATACTAACATTAGTCTCATTCATAGTTCCCATTTCATATCTTACTCAGATATCCAGTCGTTATCAAGAGCAGATGGTGGATCAGTCCCACCATTTATTTATTTTTTAACATGCAAAAGTTTAGAAAAAAAAAAAAACGGAATCAGTGTGCAATGGCTTTACAGCTGCTTTGACACAACCAGTATTGTTTAAAATGCTATACAAATAAAGGTGTTGACTTGACTTAAAATAAAATAAAATAAAATAAAGTCTTAAGAAATGCTCTGCATCTCATTGAATACACAATAGTGACACTCACCAACCATGAAAAAAAAAAACAAAAAAAACCTTTTCACATTCTATTGCGAGTATTAACAGAGGAACAATACAAAAAGCTGTTTTAAACATTCTGTGTTATGAAGCAGGTTAAACATAGCAGAGATTTTTAAGTTTCAAAAGTTTCTTGAAAAAAAAAACATTCTGAAAAGTAGACATGCAATACTGATCTTTGCATCCAGTAGATCTTTGAGCCACATTGTAAATTGATTAGAGAGATTTCCTCCTCGCAGCACATTTTCCCTTTCATTGCGCTCTACAATAGATGTGCTCCACTGCACATTGATTAACCTTCCGCCCAATGAAGAGAAGATTCAGAAGGACACTCAGCAGCTCTCAATGCATTTCCATCAAGCTTTGTCATCTCATTCTAGTGCCACAGTGAATCATTTACAAGTGAACAAAGAATTGCAGTTCCCTCATCAGCAAATAAATATTTATGAAGCTTTAAGTTGAAGAGCACAGTGGGGAAGTCTCCCCGGTTACATAATGCACATTTAACAATATTATTATTAGAGTAACTCTTTAGTTCAGGGACCAATTCTCACTATTAACTAGTTGCTTATAAGCATGCCTATTATTAACATATTAGCTGCTTATTAGTACTTATAAAACAAACATTATGCATAACCATATATACATCCCTAATCCTACCCAATAACTAAACTAATAAAAAATCTAAACAGCAAATTAGAAGCTTTTTATTATTAAAATGTTTTCCAAAAGTCAGTTAATGGTTTGCTAAAAGCGAGAATCAGACCTTAAAGGGCACCTATTATGCAAAATACACTTTTACAAGTTGTTTGGACATAGATGTGTGTTTGCAGTTTGTGAACAGAATCACCCTACAATCATAAAAAATCCACCCAAACTTATTTTTTATTCCCCATTAAACCAAATCAGTCTCATTAGACATGCTGTTCTGATTCTCTAAGCATTGTGAAATCACAATGTTTAGGTGCCACCCATGGCGGCTGACTGACACCACCATTTTAGCATAGACCCCGCCCTGAGTGTGCCGTACACAATCTGCCATGTTAATCTTCATACCAGAGCATTTACAAGCAGCATTCAAGTTAGAAATGTCTTCTTATTAAGACATAAGGAAGTCATGGTCTAATGGTTTGAGAGTTTGACTCCTAACATTAAGGTTGTGGGTTCGAGTCTCGGGCCAGCAATACCACGACTTAGGTGCCCTTGAGCAAGGCACCGAACCCACAGCTGCTCCCCGGGCACCTCAGCAAAAATGGCTGCCCACTGCTCCGGGTGTGTGTTCATTGCTGTGTGTGTCACCATACTTGGCTGTATGTCACTTCACTTAAGTACTTTATATATTCACATGTGCGTGACAGCAGCTTTCTGTGCCTGTGCTTCGGGTGTGTGCGTTATATATAGTGTGTTACACTATATTGGATGTTTAAACTGATATGGCTTTAGAATGCAATATTTCAGTGCGATATACACAATGTTTTTTTTGGCAGAATATTTGAGGTATGAGCTTTAAAGGCACAGTCCCATTGTGCAGCATCTAATTTGAATTTAAACATACATGCACATAAAACTGTGTATTTCTGCTTCCACACAAAATAGGCATTTTCAGAATGTTATAATAAATGATCTGTGGGGTATTTTGAGCTGAAACTTCACATACACATTCTGGGGACACCTGAGACTTAGACATCTTGTAAAAAATGGCATAATAGGTGCCATTATTATTATTATTATTATTATTATTATTTTATAGAACATAAAAAACAGTTATTTTCTATGCAGTGACAGAAGAAAGGTGCATGAGTTGTACAGATTACTTTCATGCTGCTTAGTGTTACTTTGGTACTTTGTTCACTATGAACTGTTAGTTGGGGAAGACAGTGCATAAAGATTCTTCAAAAAAGTTTAAGTCATTTAAATGTGATACTCCACCTTTCTATATATGCTTATAATTCTTAGGAAAATGCACTGAAATCTCATCATCTTATACATTTCAAAGTTATACATAGAGCATATATAACTCCATACAAAATATTCAAAATGAAACTACAACCCACTGCCATAGCTGTAATACTGCATCAGCAGGTACTTTTCTTCATAGGTTCTACTTTCAATAATCTGTGGACACATGTAAACTTTGTTTTATCATATTTACTACAAAATTATTACATGGCTAAGCCAAATGTGTGTCAAATGTGTGTCTTCTTAATGATGATTCTTAAAAAAAAAGTTTTTTACAGCTGCAAAAAAGACAATAATACAAAACTGGTTTACACCACAGACGTGTGTGAAAACTTATTGGATTTATAGCCTCTTAAAATAGTTGCCTGTGGATGTACAACAGCACAAATTAATAAGAGCAAACCTAACACAATTGATGTTTGGCAGTTTGGATGTTTGATGTTTGGATTTTTTTTTTTTTTTAATACAGGATTATATGAAGAATTTATAATACATATGTATATATATTATATCTCTCTCTCATTGGAATATGTAAATTGATTATATGTCTGTTGTTGTTGATGTTCTTGTTTTCTATTCTGAATGGATTATGTGGTTATTTGATATATGTAAAAAAACAAAACAAAACAAAAAAAAAACAAAGAAAATGCACAGAAAGTATTATCATGCTCTTTTGTTGAATGTCTATATCATATTCATCCATTACCTTTTATTTAGGCATACATTAACATCTGTAGCAATGGCTCAATGCATTCAAGACATCCAGCTGCCCTCTGCACTCCATTATGGATTTATAAAGAAAGTATTTGATTGCTTGATGTGCTAGCTCAGAGAAAGCAGCATGATCTGATCTGACATAAGCACAAACGTGACTTGTATATCAACAGCTTTTAGAGTTGAGCTGGTTTAAAACGGTGGTGTGACACTGGTGGGTAAAACACAAACTAATAATCACAATGGGCCAGATTTACTAAACAGGGCAAATTAGTGTGACAATGCACAAATTAAAGAACACATCCGGATAATGTCTATATAAATTGTGCATCTGAAAGGGAAACTCAAATGCATATGCAATAAGGCCACACAATTCAATACTATTTTTCTCTTTAGTGAATCCTGACAGCAGGTATTTTTTTATTATTATTTCTTTTTACACCACAAGAGGTTCCTTTGTCCACACCATAGACCAAGAACAACAAGAAAAAGACAGTAATGTTGGTTATTTTTAACATCCATGTTCTCTTTATTTTTGACTACAGGCTAATTGCTAATAACATGCCAATTGACTTACCACTTTGTCTCTCCCTTAAATGATCAATATTTTATTGGATGTAGGACATGCTCCCACTCTTGGATTTTGAAAAAAAAAGCCATAAACACAATTTATGTCAAAATGATTACAAATGGTTTTATTTTCTAAATAAAGTGTGACGCTCATATATCCACCTAATAGAAATATCTAATTGATTTTTTGCAAAGACTGATCAAGTGTCAGTGCCATCCAACTTTACCTTCATACATATAGTACACTCGCGTAAACCATTGCATATTATATTGCAAATATAACTTGCATTAATGTTTATACTGTTGCAAAATGAGGACCATATTGTCGCACAACTCTCCATATAAAGCTGGATATAAAAGTTCATCTGACTTTATCTAAACACATACTCACATAAATCAATACTAAATTGCAAATCTCAGCTCTGTGGTTGGTTGTTTTTTGTCACTATCACAGTTTAGTTTGCGGACCAATTTTCACTATTAACTAAGTATTAATTTCAACTTTTTCCTCAAACTCATAATCTGCTGCTCATTAAGTCAGTAAGGTAGTTGTTTAGTTTGGGAACTGTAAGGTAAGGAATTACTTTTAAATGTCAGTAACAAGCAATCTATAATGTATTACAGTTTGGAAGTAACTTGAACAACACTGCACCTAGGATGCTTCGAGGGTGAGTAAAACAAGCTAATTTTCATTTTTTCATATATAT
Source organism: Carassius carassius (assembly GCF_963082965.1). Taxonomy (NCBI): domain Eukaryota; kingdom Metazoa; phylum Chordata; class Actinopteri; order Cypriniformes; family Cyprinidae; genus Carassius; species Carassius carassius. The sequence continues at coordinate 4,455,392 of NC_081758.1, read as the reverse complement.
ATATACATATATATATATATATATATATATATATATATATATATATATATATATACCAAATGGGTATGTAAATTATGATCGATGTTGTTACCTTTTCTTGAAGTGAATCCCATTTTAAACAATTTCTATCCAGTTTGAATTGAAGAACAATACATTAAGTTAAAAAGTCTGTGTATTGGTGTATGCTAGTCTAAAGCTGCTTTAAAACAATGTGTATTGTGATAAGTGCTATGTGACTTCTTACATTTGTCTGCTGTAGGTGAAATGACAACTGAGGAACACCTGTCAAAATTCACAGTTACATTCCAAGTTAGCTCCAACTCTAGGCATTTTTTGTTTGTATAAACTCAAGATAGCCAAAACTAACACATTGTTGGGTGCCTCCTTACGCCTCAGGTCTGAAATAGCTTTGTTGTAAAAGTCCAGCTGTCACACACTCCCAAAAAGTACAACATTAACTGTGGTTATATTTAGCCTTAGAATTGATCCTCAGATTAAACAAGATGCAGGTAACCATATGGTTACAAATATTAAGTAAAGTTTACATTTAAAGTGAAGAATGACTTGTTTGGTGAGTGAAAATATGATGACATGTATTCCATATTTCAGAAATACAGGATTATTATTGAAAGCAGTTTGTTTTCCATACAGTCCTTGCTCATGAATCAGTTGTTCATTCTATGTAAACCCAGAACACCAGCTAGGGCTTTGAGAGGAGTCTCTCTGTCACCATCAGTGGCAGCTGGGAACAATAGCTCATTGTTGACGCCCAGGTCTATTTTGGATTTCTTCCTTTTATAGTGTGTTATAGGACCTGCTTGTCGGGCCGATCTATCCTCCCTGGGGTCAAATGATATAAAAGCTTTAACAGACAATCTGCCCTGAGTAGCTCCCTCCCATCCTATCTGAAGTTTCTGACTTCCCTGCTCATCCAGGAGGCTCTTCACATCATCACCATGGCTCCCAAGAAAGTTGAGTGCAAGAAGCCTGAACCCAAGAAGCCAGAACCGAAGAAGGAGGCTGCTTTGGCCCCGACTGTCACCAAACCAGCTCCGCTGCCTGAACCTGAAGCCCCCAAAGAACCCCCATTTGATCCCAAGGCCATCACGCTGGAGTACACCGCCGACCAGATTGAAGAGTTCAAAGAGGCGTTTCAACTGTTCGACCGCACACCGAAAGGAGAAATGAAGATTACTTATGCCCAGTGCGGGGATGTGATGCGAGCTTTGGGCCAAAACCCAACCAACGCCGATGTGCTGAAAGTCCTGGGAAAACCTAGACCAGAGGAAATGAACACCAAGATGGTGGATTTTGAGACCTTCCTGCCAATGCTGCACCATATCTCCCGCTCGAAGGATAAGGGCAACTTTGAGGATTTTGTGGAAGGACTGAGAGTTTTTGACAAGGAGGGCAATGGCACCATCATGGGTGCCGAGCTACGGCACGTTCTGGCCACGCTGGGCGAGCGGATGACAGAGGATGAGGTGGATCGACTGATGGCTGGACAAGAGGACACCAACGGTTGCATCAATTACTCTTCATTTGTCAAACATATTCTTTCGGGTTGAACTGGATTTTTAGGAGCTAACTGAATGGATGGTGTGGGTAACTAAGAAAACCATTTATATTTTTTATTCCTTAAAATATGTTGTTTTACAGTAATGATTCATTTTAAATTTGAACGGTGTTAAACCTCAAATTGCCAAAAAGACATCCTCTTTTCTATACATTATGACTACTATGCACGCCTGTGTTTTGTAGATTTCGTCCAATGGCTTATTTGTTCAATAAAAACATAGATTAGCATGGATTTTTTTTCTCTTTCTCTCTTCTTTATGAGGGAGGTGCAGTATTGCCTTACATTGTACTTGTCACTCTCCTCTAATGGGTTAATGTTCATCCCAAAAAAAAAGAAGGGGTTGGATGCTGTCAAGCACAAAACAAACAAAAACAACAACAAAAAATCCAGCTTTTGTTATATTGCAAACCTTCTGAAGCCATACAATATCTTTGTGTAAGGAACAGATGAAAATTTAATTTGTTGTTGGTTGTAAATTATCCCTTCTGCTGCAATTCTAATTTATGTTCACATAAATTCACATGTGGCATATCAAGCCATGCCACACTAGGTTTGATATAAATGGCATTTGGTTACGAGACAAAAACGCCTACAGTATTCATTGTAATTGTAATGGCACAATATTGTATTTGAAAGTAGGTTAACGTGACTTTATTATTGCTTAAAGCTACATTTTTAATGCAATCCATCGGTTGCATGGTAATGAGGCAACAAAACGTGTTTTCACATCACAACACTGCCCCAAACCACTACACATCTGACTTATAATATGTCTTTAACTCGTGAAAAAAAAGTGCTATGAGAATGTTCAATTAATAATCACTTTTACCCACAAGTATTTCATTGTATTAAAACAAGTCTCTATGCTATTAGTACAATGACACATTCTTAATGAAGTTTTGATTCACTTCCATAGTGAATCACATTTAGCTCTGAGATGGAAGCAGTCTTGCTGAACATAACTCATGCAGCAATCCTGCATTTTTGAATCTGTGACCTTTTCCCATGCAGTCTGCAGAGTCTAGGCAGCTTTTGAAGACACCTTGGGATTTGGCTTTGATGTGGTATGGAGCTTCTCTCTAGAAGAAGGCCAGGCAGGGGGACTGTGTACGTGCATCAATGTGAATGCAGGCTATATAATCTCAGCTCAGGAGAGGCAGGTCTTCCAGCCTTGTACTTAGGAAATTCAGTTATCTATGGATTGTAGGGAGGGTGGTTTAAAGAGAGAGCACTTGAAAGAGTGGCCAAGAGCACAGAAGAGGAACAGGGGTGATCTTTAAACACCATCCTCCTGTCATCAGGCTGACAGCTGCCCCGGGTCTCCCATCTGTGATCCCTGGTGTCAGACTCACACTTGGCTTAGCCTGTATGGCAGCACATAAACATGAATTTCACTCCTCTGGACGCAAACGGTGACGGTGCAAGAGACTTCTGCGCTTCACGATGCTGCTCAACAGGACACAACGTTACTGTGATGCAAATCCGGCCCTGAATCGGAGTCTGTCTAGGATGTTCTTAATGGGTTGGAGAAGCGGCGCTCATTTATATGTATCAGTTTGCAAAGATGTTGAATGGAATGCAGATTGCCAGATAGCTTAATGAGCTGGTTTATGAAAATTTAATGTTAATAGTGGTACAGGAAAGTGGAAAATATGACCCATATGACTTTCTGTATGAAACAGACAAAAAATAAATAAAGATAAAAATAAAATAAAAATAGGTAGTGAAGTCAATGTGCTTATCTGGTCTTTTCGTGTTCAGTCGGGGGAAGAAAAAGAATAATAATAAATACATCAGCTGCTCCATGGAAAACAGAAGCTTTACACAACTACAAGAGACTATAATGGAGAACTGAAGTCAGGAAAGGCCTAACTGGCTCACGGTTTGTCTTCTCCAGAGTTTCACTGGGACTTGTTGAGAAGACCCAAGACAATCTCATGGCAATTCCTAGCTATTACATTTTGCCAAATTGTTTGCTCTTCAATTGCTCTTCAATTGTCTGCTTACTCCCCAATGATGGCTATGTTGAGGGGTGGTCCCTCATCCTTACTCTTTTTTCGAAAAACTGTGTGTTTTTTTGCAACTCACATTGTACAAATTTATACATTCATATCAGGTTACAAAACCTCAGAGGACGAAAACAAATCATTTGCACATACATATGGTAGTTGGTTTCAAACTCTGAAACATTTACAATATCACATTACATACTGGATCTCTTTCCATCACATTCACAATTAGAATAATGTTCACAAAACTCAAATCTTAAACAGAAATACACATAAAGTTGTGTTCATTTGAAAACACCAGTCAATAAAGCAATTTAAACATGAATTAAGCAATATTTTATTAGATTAAATAAATAAAAAATAACTGAATAGGAGAACTGAATGACACAACAAACATTCTGATGTAATAAAGCACCATGATATCAATCAACCTGATATGGTTTTTTGAGTAAATCTATTGATGATGATAACGTAATATTTTGTTAACTGTAATTCATCAGAAAAAAACACCAGCAATCAGAAATCCACCTCATTTTAGAGTGATTTCAGTGATACCAAACAACTCTTTTGTGCATCATAGTCAAGCACAAGCAAAGTTTAAGTATTTGAAAGTGCAAACTAGATATGAAAGCTTCAGTGGAGCATAAGATATCATTGAATAACAGCTGTCTATTGCTCAAAGAAATCTTTCAAAGTTTCTCTTTGACAATCTATATGTGAAATATGTCTCATTAATCAACAGTGCAGCAAAACATCTGTAGTTTCCATGTATTTTCAGTGGTAAAATATTGTTTTAAGCAAGATCTGTCCACTGGTGATTGCAATTAATAAATAATAATAATAATAATAATAATAATAAAAGGTCTGTGTTTCTTTACTTGGTGTTTGGAATGATAAACTAGCAGAATGTTAGGTTACAAGACAATGTTTGACATGAAATTGTTAACGTATCAGTTTACACCTTATTTGGATAGTCCACTTCAGATATTCTACTAGCTACATACAAGTAGCTTTGCATCTCCATGTCGATTAACTCTCATTAGAGTTTTAAGAGAGGCTATTAGGTTAGTGTTAGTACAATAAGCTGACATGCAGTTGAAAAGTTGCATATAGTCAAGTCAAGTCACCTGTATTTACATAGCGCTTTAAACAAAATACATTGCGTCAAAGCAACTGAACAACATTCATTAGGAAAACAGTGTGTCAATAATGCAAAATGACAGTTAAAGGCAGTTCATCATTGAATTCAGTGATGTCATCTCTGTTCAGTTTAAATAGTGTCTGTGCATTCATTTGCAATCAAGTCAATGATATCGCTGTAGATGAAATGACCCCAACTAAGCAAACCAGAGGCAACAGTGGCAAGGAACCGAAACTCCATCGGTGACAGAATGGAGAAAAAAACCTTGGGAGAAATCAGGCTCAGTTGGGGGGCCAGATCTCCTCTGACCAGACGAAACCAGCAGTTACTCAGTAGAATGTCTGTTGAGGAACCATCACCTGGATATCACGCAGTCTACAAATACTCTAATGACTGTTAGTTGACATAGAGTTGCAAAGTTACTTATTGTTAGTAGAATGTATAATAAGGACTTTCAAAATAAAGTGTTATTTTAATTCCAAAAAAGAGAGAGGAAAGTCTGAATATTGTCTAGTGCACATTCATAAGCTAGCTCTCCACATCAAATTTATCTTGTGCTTGATGTTTACTCTACAGTACCAAGGATGACATTTGTCATTTCTCTATAGAGCTTTATTGCTTCAAAGATATAAAGGACATTGACTGTTTCCATGGAAACTATCAATAAGTAAGAGAACTTTATTCCCTGTGTATCAAAAGTAGAACTGAACATTCATAATGTGGCCTTTCGCAATTGTTAAACAGTATTTCTGACATGGCTCCGGACAAAATATATTTCTTTTGATTTAGTTAAATGCTGTCTCTTTTAATTGGAATTTTGTCCAAAAAATGAAGTCACTAACTTCACATCAACACTCAATAATCACTTAACACATCGAAACACACCTGGAGTCAAAATGCATTGATTGTGTAGTCAGTCCTGTGTTTCTGCTCTGTTTCTCCAGGGTAATGTTCTCCCTGGGGCCGATGGGTGAAGGCAGCCTGTGATGATGTTCAAGTTGAAGTTGCAGTGGCTTAGCAGTCTTCCATTCACACTTTTAAACCACTGACATTGCTGCATATGTTGCAACTGTCCTGACAGGGCTGCTGGTGAAGAAACAGAGTTGCTGATTCAATTTAATGGTCAGCATGGAGTGAGACATTGGTGTTTCACAGATAGGTGATCTAGAGCAGTTATGATAGATTTTTCATCATTAACATTACCTTTTTCATTAAAAAATGAAAATTTGCTGAAAATGTGCTTACTACCAGGCAATTCAAGATGTAGATGAGTTTGATTCTTCATCAAATTTGGAGAAATGTTGCATCCCATCACTTGCTCACCAATGGATCATCTGAAGTGAATGGGTGCCGTCAGAATGAGAGTCCAAACAGCTGATAAAAACATCACAATAATCCACAAGTAATCCATAGCACTCCAGTCCATCAGTTAACATCTTGTAAAAGACACTGCGTGTCTGTAATAAACAAATCCATCATTAAGATGTTTTAATGTGAAACTGTTGCTTCCAACTAAGATATCAGTCCTTAATATATACTAACTCTTCCTCCAGTGAAAAGGTAATCTGATCTGAATCAGGAGATACATATTCACTGATCAAGCACTGTGGATTTTGATGTTATAGAAATTTGTTTTATTTATTTATTTATTTATTTCTAAGCTGTTTGGACTCTTTGGAACCCATTTACTGCAGATGATCCATTGGTGAGCAAGCAATGCATTTATCCAAATCTGTTCAAAAATAAATAAATAAATAAATGAATAAATAAATAAATAAATAAATAAATAAATAAATAAATAAATAAATAAATAAATAAATAAATAATCTACATATTGAATGGCCTGATGGTAAACACATTTTCAGCAAATGTTCAGTTTTGGGTGAATTATTCCTTTAAATGAAAATTATTCCTTTAAACAAAACCCAAGCACAGACAGTGTTATGAAGAATAAAACCTTTATTCAAATACAAAACTAGGCAAGGTAACAGAATAGCCCCATATTCAGCCAACAGATCTTGTAAACAAAATAGTAACAAAACTAATACTCGCAAAACAGAATAATTACAATAAATAATCTGACAAAAATGTTTAAACAAGAAGAAACAAACCAATGCAGGACAGAACACACAAGGAGAATAAATAGAGGATGAAATGAGATGGCCGATGAGGGAGAACAGGTGGAGCAAATGTCTACATGACATGAGCCAGGCCTGTGCCCTCACAAAACAAGTCAGAAGAACACATGGCAAGTAAACAACACAAGCCCTGGGGCCTGTAAGCTGGTTTAGCTGACTAGCCAGAAAAGTCTCAGTTTAGTTTGCACCAGGTCTTAGGTTTTAGGTACTATGAAAGTGGTTTGGTTCTTAAGTGGTGTTCATCACCACAGTACCTTATACTTCACGGCTAACCTGCTCCAGGGCAGATTATGTTCTGACCTCAAAGTGAAATTAGACCAGTCAAAAAATTAGTCAAAGTATGAGTTGACAGAGCAAGTTGATGATCAGTCTCATGAAACCAACTAAACTGGATTGGACTGGTTTGATTTTGTCAACTCAAAACTAATCCTGTGACCCTGAGTTTGTTCAGCCACCATCATGGTACAAGCCCTGTGCTCTAAAACAAACAACCAAACAACTATTCACTGTCATTTGCATTAAGTTTCATTACATTCAATCCACCTGGATTTGTAAAATGAAAGTTAACTCAAGACTACATAATTTTTGTTGTATTAACTGAAACTGGGCTAGAATGCTTTGCATAGGACTTGATTGAGGGAGTAAATGTTTAGTAGTAGTATTAGTAGTAGTATTTATGTGTTTTTGAGTAAAGTTCAGGGATCTCATTTATAAACGTTGCGTATGCACATAATAGGCATTGAAATTACATACCCCTTTTTTTATTTTATGCACATATCTGGATTTATAAAAATAAACTTGCCGTAAATATGTATTCGTATAAATACGTAAATATGCTCTCTATGGACATTATAAACCATGCGTACAAACTCTTTTTCATGGAGTGAGAAAATTAATGAAGTAAACAATGACTTTAAACTCTGTTTTCATGTCGATATACACTTTTACATTAAAATATTTCACTCGCATTAAAGAGATTAACACTGAAATTACATAATTTTACAAACAACATAATTGCATAATTTCATTCACAATAAACAATTTTCCTGTGACATGTTATTTTTATTAAAATGAAGAGTACTATTTGTGCACGATAATTAATCTTTAAACTAAACTACAGACAACATGTTATGAGAAAGATTTTAGCGAGAACAATGATCGGTGATGCGCACTTACTGCGATATTATGGCGGACTGCTGGATTACTGTACAACCACAGCTGCACGGAGGTGTTAATGTCATGTAAAGTCATCTCTAAAACATAATGAAAAATTACACTATATTTAAAGGACATAACTAGGAGAAAACGGTAAGATTTGCATGTTTACTTTTTTACAATAGTTTGTAAAATGGCGTGCCGAATCAGACAATGCACTGCAATACGTTTATCTGTTTCCACTAAAATAGCTCAAATATGTTTATCTTATCAGCAAAACTGCATACATTTAATTTGAAATCGAAATTCTATTTGGCCAGTGTAAAGGAATGAGATCATCTAAAATATCTGAGAACTATTTGAAAGCATTTTGTTTTTATGGATATTTTCTTGTATTTATTCTACAACATAGCAGGGATACTATTTCCCTATTGTCTCTGTGTTAAACATGTTGTCACGTGCATGGGAATTCGCATGTAAATGATATGCAGATGAGGTTATGCATAGTAAAACAAGGCATTGTAAGCTCCATATATGGTGATTTCGGGGAGTAGATGAGGTGGAAATGCACGTACGCACAATCTTCCCCTGTCTGGGAATTATAAAGAGATTGTTGCGCAGGTTCTGGCGTGCGCATGGTTTTATAAATCTGAAAACTTTTGGGCATACGCACAATCTAGCTTTTGTGCCTACGTAAAATTTTAGGATGAAATTTACGGAGAGTTTTATAAATGAGACCCCAGGTCTTTTTAGAACGTGAGTATTTGTACTGCCTTTATTTATTTGTTTTGTTTTGTTTTATTTTAATACTGTCTTTAAGAACCATCAAAATGGAATATTAATGGTTTACAAAGTAAGGACTTTACAAGGTTGCACAGCTGAAAACACATTGTGAAGAAACATAGATGCTCTTGAGAGTGCAAGCACAGATATGAAAACTTCACAAACCTCTTTGCCTGTGCTGTTCTCTACATATACCACTAACACATGTTTTTTACAGACCTTTCAGAGCAACCCATGTAAGTGCATTTACACACAAATCAATTGCAGGAAACAAAGTTTAACTCACCCAAACATTTACACAAAATGCCTTATGTGGTCTTATCATCATTACTATTTTTTCCTACCTTGGTGATTGTCATGACAATGGCTTAAACTATCTAAAGACAGCTGCTTTTTCTCTTTCTCTCAGAGTCTATTCTGCTTTGTCGTATAGAGAATATGTTCCTTCCAGCAATAAATTCTAAATTGTGAGGTTAAGCCATACGACACAAAATTTGATTGCAGTAACATGTTTTTCCTTTAATGTTAAGAAAGGCCTCTTAGCAGCAAAGAGCAAAATACAAAACAGAGATAATGGTCTGCAACCGTTTTACTAAGTCTTTAATTGGCCTTTGGCACACAGAGGATGTTATGAAAGGTGCTCAATACACATTTCCACTCCTGGAAAATGAAAGAGAAAAACCATCCTGAGGGCAGAGAAACAGAAGGCAACTAATTCAAAGGTATTAGTAAAAGAAATTGCTATTAATTTAGAGTTCAAGAAATAAAATATAATAAATCCAGCTAATCAAAAAAAAAAAAAAAAAGGTTTATGGGATGCAAGTGCATTAATTAGTCTGTGAAACTTATTATATATATATATTTTTTAAGTGACATGAGTGCACAAGGTAGTTTTAGTTCTGAATATGAGCAAAACTTCAGCTTTATGCACATACAGAAGCTGCAATGAGCAATTTTATTTTATATAACTGTTTAATGACACATTATAATGCAGTGTATATATAGTAACATTTACACTAAGATGTTATGCACAAGTGGTGAGAACCACAATATAATAATACAGAACATCATTTATAATGAAAAGCAAGCTGCATGCAGTTATACTGTTCTTATTATTGCACTAAAATGCAATATATGTAACCCAGACACTGTAACATATGAATCTAAAATCATCATTTGCAAAATGAATCAATTGGAAATGAACGTATTATTAATGCTCTCCTTCATTGTCTGCCAAGAATAAACAAATAATATGCTAAATGAAACTTACTAAGAATGTCAGAAGTGGAGATGGAATTCAGGTGGAGGTCCTGTCTGAATAGAGAGAAAAAAAAAAAAAACACCTTCAGATTAATTTGTGTATTTCTCCCCTGAAATAATTATTCAAACAAGTGCATTATTAAAATGTAGTGCAGTGTGGATTAAATATGTAATAAATCATACATAATGTGGATTCATGTATTGTAGAGGAAAACAATCTGCAGGCATGCCCTTCAGCTGCTAGATTCAGGCAAACAGAATACATGAGTGAATGCTTTATTAATCACCATTTTAGACTGAAATGATCAAACAGTTACTCATGCACAATCCATTTATGTAGTTCACAAACCAACAATAATTGGCTCCTTTGGTTCCTTTTCCTTTGTCTTTGGGTTTGTCTACAATGTATACTGTCAAGAAATTTAATTGTTTTATTCTAAATAATTACATGACGTGCTATTTAATTTTTCATAAATTATTCACATATTATTCACAAATCAACATTATGATAAAATATATAAAACATTATTATTTTAAAATCATTGTATAAATCATTATAAAATGTCATTAGTGTGTTAGATGAGAAAAGCATTGATTAGACATTACATAAAGTGTATGAAATACAGTATAAGTATACACATATTTTGATTCAACATTGCATTTTTATTTATTTTTTTATTAAATTTTTTTTTTCTCTCAATATGAAACTAGGTTGTATTAATGAGTGAATCATTCAGTCATTCGGTCAACTGATGTGTTCATCCGGCTGACTGATTCAGAAAGAAAAAAAGTTGATTGCTTTATGAATGAATCATTGACTCACTCAATTCATTCAAACTATGGATTCTCAAAGAGGCTCAGCAATTCCGTTTTTGATTTGAGCTATTTTCGTATGAGATGTTGAGCAAAAAAAGACCATACTGATAATGGCAGACAGAAGGAAGTATCTGAACATGGATAAAACTGGAATGGCTTTCTTGACTTCTGCAGCATCAAGCTTGAGACAGACTGTGATGATGGTCTCTGAAGAGTGATATTAATAAATCTGCATTGGAAGATGGAAAATTATATTTATATACAGTATGTATATGATTAACAATATATATATATATATATATATATATATATATATATATATATATATATATATATATATATATATATATATATATATATATACTATTATTTTTAAGTATTATTTTAAGATCACTCTATAACATATAGGTCTGTAGCTCTAATTAAGCAGTATTATATATACTATTTGAGGGATGAGGAAAGGCCACAATGAAAAGTTGAGGAAGGTAAAAATAACATTTTAAAAAGTTTTTGAGACCAAACATTGCATTGTGAATTAAATCTGAATATTCATATAAAAGACATGACCCTATCAGGAGCTTATTTATTAATTGTATTTTTTTCCCAGCAGATGCCCTGTTGAAAATCCAATCAGCACAGCAAGGTCAGATTGTGAAAGTCTCACTGTGATTACCAGCCAAAAATAAATAAATAAATAAAACATTGGCTTACCTGTAAATTTTTTTAACAAAAACACAATAAATTATATGCCAGCTAAAGGGATCACAGTTCAAGAACCTTTTGAAAAACAGGTATAATTATGGTCACTTTTTGAAAGAAGACAGAACTTATTTAAGTCATAAAGAAAAACAGTTGAAACAAAAGCATTAATAGTAAAAAAATATATATATTCAGAAGCATGTTTTGTTGTGTAAAATAGAGGTCAAATATTATGTTTTGATGCAACTCATCTGCACATTGTTTACATCTCTGCACATCATCTGTATAGCAGGATCTGTGTGTGTAGTAGTTTAATGTATTATGTATATTTCATTATTTGTATTTAATTATCTTTTTTTTAATATTATTATTTTTTTTTTGTATATTTCATTAAGGGTATTTAATTCTTCATATTTATTTTTCTTTATTTATTTTTTCAGATATTTCATTATTTGTATTTAATTTTCTCTTTTTTTTTTGCACAGTCTAAAAAGAGTATGCCAGACCTACATTTCACTGCTTGTTGTATGTCATATAACATGTATGTGACAAATAAAATCTTGAATCTTATATTGTGTAATAAATATAAAAAACACAGAAATAGTCAACTATTGCTTTGATGCACATGAATTAATGGAACTTATTTAATTAGTTGGTCAAGTGATTATTATATTATTGGTATCATGTCAGTGGAAAGTCTGGATCTCTAAGCAGTGGAAGCTCTTAGCTCAGCCATTCAGCATGACGATAAGGCAGCCTGAGGCAGTAACTCTTCCTCCTCGTTGTGGTGAAATCTAATTGGCAGCAGATCGCTTGGACATCATCCGTCATCGGCTGAACCAAAACACTTTCTGCTGAGACCAAACGTACCCAAGTGACCCTTCAACATGTAATTAAGGCCCAAAAGTTTTAAACAAGTGAACAGAAAGCATAATGGCACACAGGGAAATTAAAAGGGAAGATTAAAAAATGCAATTAATCAATATAAATTCCCTGCATGACACTATATATTTGATGTTACTGCATTTAAATACTCTATTAATTAATTGTTTTTGATGTTAGTTATATAATTTTGCATTGATTGTTAAATCTTATGTTTCTAAATATAACTATAATCTACGACTTTTGCCTCAGTGAACTCTTAATTTTCTGCTTATTAATAGCTATAAGGTAGTTGTCAAGTTTAGGTATGGAGTAGGAGTAAGGGATCTAAAATATGCTCTTGCAGAATAAGGCATTAAAATGTGCTTTATAAGTCCTAATAACAGCTAATATGCTAGTAATCTGCATTCTAATAAGGAACTAGCTAAAAGTGATAATTGGTCCTTAAAATAATTTTACAATTACTAACCCAATTCCAAAAAAGTTGGAAAACTGTACAAATTGTGAATAAAAACAAAATGCAATGATGTGGAAGTTTCAAATTTCAATATTTTATTCAGAATACAACATAGATGAAGGGAAAAATAAGTTGATTTTAAATTTCTGGCATCAACACATCTCAAAAAAGTTGGGACAAGGCCATTTTTACCACTTCTATTTATAACAGTCTGCAAACGTCTGGGGACTGAAGAGACAAGTTGCTCAAGTTTAGGAATAGGAATGTTGTCCTATTCTTGTCTAATACAGGCTTCTAGTTGCTAATCTATCTTAGGTCTTTTTTTTTGTTGCATCTTCCTCTTTATGATGCGCCAAATGTTTTCTATGGGTGAAAGATCTGGACTGCAGCCTGGCCATTTCAGTACCCTGATCCTTCTTCTACGCAACCATGATGTTGTAATTGATGCAGTATGTGGTCTGGCATTGTGATGTTGGAAAATGCAAGGTCTTCCCTGAAAGAGATGACGCCTGGATGGGAGCATATGTTGTTCTAGAACTTGGATATACCTTTCAGCATTGATGGTGCCTTTCCAACTGTGTAAGTTGCCCATGCCACATGCACTCATGCAACCCCATACCATCAGAGATGCAGGCTTCTGAACTGAGCGCTGATAACAACTTGGGTTGTCCTTGTCCTCTTTAGTCCGGATGACATGGCCTCCCAGTTTTCCAAAAATAACTTTTTGATTCGTCTGACTACAGAACAGTTTTCCACTTTGCCACAGTCCTTTTTAAATAAGCCTTGGCACAGAGAAAATGCCTGCGCTTCTGGATCATGTTTAGATATGGCTTCTTTTTTGACCTATAGAGTTTTAGCCGGCAACAGCAAATGGCACGGTGGATTGTGTTCATTGACAATGTTTTATGGAAGTATTCCTGAGTCCATGTTGTGATTTCCATTACAGTAGCATTCCTGTATGTGATGCAGTGCCGTCTAAGGGCCCGAAGATCACGGGCATCCAGTATGGTTTTCTGGCCTTGACCCTTGCACACAGAGATTATTCCAGGTTCTCTGAGTCTTTGGATGACATTATGGACTGCAGATGATGATAACTTCAAACTCTTAGCAATTGTTCTCTGAGAAACTCCTTTCTGATATTGCTCCATTATTTTTTGCCGCAGCATTGGGGGAATTGGTGATCCTCTGCCCATCTTGACTTCTGAGAGACACTGTCACTCTGAGAGGCTATTTTTATACCCAATCATGTTGCCAACGCTTTGGAATACAGACATAAAGTCTATTTTTAAAGAAGGAAATTATTAGGTTATTGCTGCAGTGAAACCATTTCAATATATATATATATATATATATATATATATCTCCTCCATGAGACAGGACGCGACGCTGTGATCATCGGAGACTCCATCGTCTGACACGTCTGTGCTACGTTAGCCGTAGGTAAAGTACACACTCATTGTTTCCCTGGTGCTCGTGTTCTCGATGTTTCTGCGCAGATTCCCGCGATCCTGAAGGCCGACGAGAGCCCCAGAGCAGTTGTGCTTCACGCAGGGGTTAACGACACCACGCTGCGGCAGACGGAGACGCTAAAGAGGGACTTCAGCAGCCTGATCGAGACGGTTCGCAGCACGACGCCCGCGGCGACGATCATCATGTCAGGACCACTGCCCACGTATCGACGAGGACACGAAAAGTTCAGTAGACTTTTTGCTTTAAATGAATGGTTGTTGTCATGGTGTAAAGAACAGAAACTGCTATTTGTTAATAACTGGAATCTTTTCTGGGAGCCTCCTAGGCTGTTTCGCGCTGATGACTTGCACCCCAGCAAAGTCGGAGTGGAGCTGCTCTCTGACAACATCTCCAGGACACTTCGCTCCATGTGACTAGTAAGACTATTCTCAAATAACTATTATGATGACTTTTGTTCCACCCACTTAAATTTTAAGACTGTGTATGTTCCACGAATAGTGAGGTCAAAATATAAATTTAATGTAGGATGTAGACAAAATCTTATCGTGATTAAACCAGAAACATGTAAAGTAAATGAACAAAAAAAATCTTTAAAGTTTAGGCTCATAAATATAAGATCACTCACAACCAAAGCAGTTATTGTAAATGAAATGATCACAGATAATAGTTTTGATGTACTCTGCTTGACTGAAACCTGGCTAAAACCAAATGATTATTTTGGTCTAAATGAGTCGACTCCACCAAACTACTGTTATAAGCATGAGCCCCGTCAGACTGGTCATGGCGGAGGTGTTGCAACAATATATAGTGATATTCTCAATGTTACCCAGAAAACGGGATACAGGTTTAACTCATTCGAAATACTTCTGCTTAATGTTACACTGTCAGACATGCAAAATAAATCTAATGTATCTCTTGCTCTGGTTACTGTGTATAGACCACCAGGGCCGTATACAAAATTACTAAAAGAATTTGCAGATTTCCTCTCAGACCTTCTGGTTACAGTTGATAAGGCGCTAATCATGGGAGATTTTAATTTTCACGTTGATAATACAAATGATGCATTAGGACTTGCATTTACTGACCTAATAAACTCTTTTGGAGTCAAGCAAAATGTCACCAGGCCCACTCATCGTTTTAATCACACACTAGATTTAATTATATCGCATGGAATCGATCTTACTGCTATAGATATCGTACCTCAATGTAATGATATTACAGACCATTTCCTTGTATTGTGCATGCTGCATATCACTGATATTAACTATATGTCTCAGCGTTACCGTCTGGGCAGAACTATTGTTCCAGTCACCAAAGACAGATTCGCAAATAACCTGCCTGATCTATCTCAACTGCTATTTGTACCCAAAAATACACATGAATTAGACGAAATGACTGACAACATGGGCACTATTTTCTCTAATACATTAGAAGCTGTTGCCCCCATCAAATTGAAAAAGGTTAGATAAAAACATACTGTGCCATGGTATAACAGTAATACTCACTCTCTCAAGAAAGTAACTCGTAGTCTTGAACGCAAATGGAGAAAAACTTATCACTGTATCTAAACCAACAACATGTTTATTAGATCCTGTACCCACTAAATTACTGAAAGAGTTGTTACCTGTAGCCGAAGAACCGCTTCTCAATATTATTAACTCGTCGTTATCTTTAGGTCACGTCCCAAAACCATTCAAGTTGGCGTTTATTAAGCCTTTTATTAAGAAACCAAAACTAGATCCTAATGAACTGGCAAATTATAGGCCTATTTCAAATCTCCCATTTATGTCTAAAATTTTAGAAAAAGTTGTGTCTGCTCAATTGAGCACTTTCCTGCACAAAAATGATCTGTATGAAGAATTTCAGTCAGGTTTCAGGCCCCACCATAGCACAGAAATTGCACTTATTAAAATTACAAATGACCTGCTTCTTGCGTCAGATAAAGGCTGCATCTCATTTCTAGTTTTAGTTGATCTTAGTGCTGCATTCTACACCATAGATCATGACATACTCATAGATTGATTACAAAGCTATACAGGTATTCAAGGGCAGGCTCTAAGATGGTTTAGATCCTACCTGTCCGATCGCTACCATTTTGTTTACTTAAATGGGGAGTCATCTCATTTATCATCAGTAAAATATGGAGTGCCACAAGGATCCGTCCTAGGTCCCCTTCTATTTTCAATATACATGTTGCCCCTTGGTAATATTATTAGAAAATACGGAATTAGCTTCCACTGTTATGCTGATGATACTCAGCTATATATCTCAACGAGACCAGATGAAACCTCTAAATTATCTAAGCTAACAGAGTGTGTTAAAAATGTAAAAGATTGGATGACCAATAATTTTCTCCAATTAAATTCGGATAAGACAGATATATTAATTATTGGACCAAAAAACACTACACAGAATCTTGTAGATTACAATCTGCAACTAGACGGATGTACTGTTACTTCTGCTACAATCAAAAATCTGGGTGTTAGATTAGACAGCAACTTGTCTTTTGAAAATCATATTTCCCAAGTTACAAAAACTGCATTCTTCCATCTTACAAACATTGCTAAGCTACAAAACATGTTGTCTGTTTCTGATGCAGAAAAGCTAGTTCATGCATTCATGACCTCTAGACTGGACTATTGTAATGCACTTCTAGGTGGTTGTCCTGCTTCTTCAATAAACAAGCTACAGGTAGTCCAAAATGCAGCGGCTAGAGTCCTTACCAGGTCAAGAAAATATGATCATATTACCCCAATTTTACAGTCTCTGCACTGTCTACCTATTAAGTTCCGTATCAGTTACAAATTATCATTACTTACCTATAAGGCCCTAAATGATTTAGCTCCTGCGTACCTAACTAGCCTTCTACCACGCTACAATCCATCACGCTCCCTAAGGTCACAAAACGCTGGACTTTTGGTAGTTCCTAGGATAGCAAAGTCCACTAAAGGAGG
This sequence comes from Carassius carassius, assembly GCF_963082965.1. Taxonomy (NCBI): domain Eukaryota; kingdom Metazoa; phylum Chordata; class Actinopteri; order Cypriniformes; family Cyprinidae; genus Carassius; species Carassius carassius. The sequence goes on along the minus strand of NC_081758.1, from coordinate 4,438,049 downwards.
TAGAGCTTTTTCACATTTGGCTCCCAAACTCTGGAATAGCCTTCCTGATAATGTTTGGGGTTCAGCTCCAGTCTGGATCCAGAACACCTGAGAAGAGATGATGCTGACCCTCAGAGGACCCCAGATGATGCTAACCCTGAATCAACAACAGAACTAACAAATATTGCTACAAGTGTGACTGCATCATATAATAATTATTAATTATTAATAATATTAATAATGTTCATCATCTGGCTGACTACGACTTGTATAATTTTTCTACAAATCCTGTCATGCGTGCACAAACTGACAGTCACCACTTATAAGCTATTACTGTCACAAGTGTCTGGGTTGTGTTCCCTGGGTGTCCACTAGGTGTCCTCTGTTCCCACGGTGTCTGTCACATTATCACTTCCTGTTTCCTTATTTGGTCACCTTCCTCTTTGTGTAGTTAATTGATTGTTCCCACCTGTCTCCTGTTTCCCCATTATCCTTTTGTGTATTTATACCTGGTCTGTCTGAGTCTTTGTCACGGAGTCCTTGTTGTATGTCTAGTGTTTGATACAATCCGTAGTCTTGCCCTTGCCGTGTGTTCTGTTTTCTTGTTGTTTTGGATATTCTGGTTTTGACCCTGCCTGGACTGTTTACCCCTTTGGATTTGCCCTCAAATAAACATCATACCTGCAATTGGATCTCTCCTCGTTTCTTGTATCAACGTACGTGACAGAAGGACTCCTTCACCTTGAGATCCAGCGGTATGTCGATTTACGCTTCTTTCCCAGCCACCAAGCGGGAGAGAAGCATTCAATTTGAGGGAACCCGCCTGGTCGTGTTTCGCGGGACCAGGGGAGGGCGCCGAGGAGGAAGTGGGCGAGAGGAAGCCCAGCATCGCTCTCCACCATGGCCCCCCTTTGACTCTGGGCTCACGTGGGAGGGACCAGAGCCGCCGTCTCACCAGGGCAGAAGGAGAAAGCCAGCGACACTGCCAATGATGCCCGCGGGTCCAGCACCACAGCACAAGATGGCCGCCAACCCAGCGCCGCTGCGGTGCATGGCCACCAACCCCGCACCGCGGGGCAAGATGGAAGCCAGCCTCACACCACAGTGCAAGATGGCTGCAAGCTCCGCACCAACGCCCAAGATGGCCGCTGACACCTTTCTCGAGTACTTCAAGATGTTATCAAGGATCCTAGAGGTTCCCAAGACGGTTCACGTCATGGCTGCTGAGCCAGCGCCTCAGCACAAGATGGCCACCAGCCCAGCGCCACAGCACAAGATGGCCGACTCAACGCCTGAGTCTCCAGACAAGGTGCCACCGACTCGCCATCATAGAGGGCGGAGGAGGAGGAGACAGGCGTCTACAATTCCTCAAGGTCCGGGGAACGTTCCCGAGCGGGCCGCTGCCGTCCAGGAGGACGTTCCCGAGCGGGCCACTGCCGTCCAGGAGGACGTTCCCGAGCGGGCCGCTGCCGTCCAGGAGGACGTTCCCGAGCGGGCCGTCGCCGTCCCCGAGGCGGTGACCGATGCTGTTCCGGAGGCCGAGATGGTGCCCAATGCCGTTCCCGAGGCCGATGCCGAGGCGGTGACCGAAGCCGTTCCGGAGGCCGAGGCGGTGACCGAAGCCCTTCCGGAGGCCGATGCCGAGGCGGTGACCGAAGCCGTTCCGGAGGCCGAGGCGGTGACCGAAGCCGTTCCGGAGGCCGAGGCGGTGACCGAAGCCCTTCCGGAGGCCGAGGCGGAGCCCGATGCCGTTCCGGAGGCCGAGGCGGAGCCCGATGCCATTGCGGAGGCCGAGGTGGTGGCCGATGCCGAGGCGGTGCCTGATGCCGTTCCGGAGGCCGAGGCGGTGCCCGAGGAGGTGCCCGAGACTGCTCCCGAGGCCGTTACTGAGGCAGTGCCCGAGGCCGTACCAGAGGCGGTGCCCGAAGCCGAGGCGTCTCACGTCTCCACAGGCAGTCCAAAGTCAAGTCAGGTGCCCATTGACTTTCCAGAGTCGAGTCAGGTTCCAGTTGACCCTCCAGAGTCGTGTCAGGTTCCAATTGACCCTCCAGAGTCGAGTCAGGTTCCAGTTGACCCTCCAGAGTCGAGTCAGGTTCCAGTTGACCCTCCAGAGTCGAGTCAGGTTCCTGTTGACCCTCCAGAGTCGAGTCAGGGGACTGTTGAATTTTCAGAGTTGAGTGAGGTTCCGGTTGACCTTCCAGAGGCTAGTCAGGTGCTTGGGGACCCTCCAAAGTCAGGGCCAGTCACCGATGACCCTCCAGAGTCAGGGCCAGTCACCGCTGGCCCTCCAGAGTCAGGGCCAGTCATCGTGGACCTTTCTGAGTCAGGTCAAGTCACTGGGTGGCCTTCTTCTCCGCCCTGTTGGACTCCGGCATCGACCACAGGGGCATGGTGGTCATCTGCTCTGCCCTGGGGGACTCTGGCATCGACCACGAGGACGTGGTGGTCCTCTGCTCCACCTTGGGGGGCTTCCGCTCTGACCACGCGGACATGGTGGTCTTCTGCTCCGCCCTCGGGGGCACTTGCCCTGACTACCCGGTTGTGGTGGTCTTCCGCTCCGCCCTGGAGGACTCTGGCGTTGACCACAAGGGTGTGGTGGTCTTCTGCTCCGCCCTGGGGGGCTTCATGTTTTTTTTTTTCTTTGGTTTTTGTGTTAATTTCTGTCCCTGTTTCTTTCTGTTAGTCAGCCCCTGTGCCCTCCCCTGAGCCTCCGCCTGTCCACCTCCCTCCTGGTTTCTGTTTTGTCTATCGTGGAGCATCTGGAAGCCGCTCCTTAGAGGGGGGGTTCTGTCACAAGTGTCTGGGTTGTGTTCCCTGGGTGTCCACTAGGTGTCCTCTGTTCCCACGGTGTCTGTCACATTATCACTTCCTGTTTCCTTATTTGGTCACCTTCCTCCTTGTTTAGTTAATTGATTGTTCCCCACCTGTCTCCTGTTTCCCCGTTATCCTTTTGTGTATTTATTTATTGTTTTTGTGGTTTCATTAAATAAATATTTACAAAATATTTTGGAATCTAATTTTTATTTTTTTAATTGTTATAATAAAACAAAGCTATATGTCTAGTTAAGTTGCATTCCAAATTTGAAGTTGATAAAACAAAAAAAAAAAATATGTCCCTGTGGAATTTCATTTAGGCACTATACAAAACAAAACAAAACAAAAAAGAAAGAAAGAAAATGAAAATAAAAAATCCACAAGTTGACACCCAAACTCCACTGATTTATTTATTTATTTATTTTTGATGCAATTTTTCACAAAGATCACAATATCTGTCACAATATTTATATCACAAAATATGTAACATTGAGACATTGAGATCTTTCTGACAATGTGTATTTTGTCAAGATTATCTAATATTGTAGTACATTTTGTAATACGGCATTTGGCACCACCCACTAGGGGGAGGAGGCTGCTAAACATTTTTAAAGTACCATTTCCATGGTAACACAATGTCCGATTTCAATACTGGATCGAGAGGATACATTTTGAGTGTTTACCATGAATTTAAGTTAATTCTCATAAAACATTAAATTGTTTTACAGTTAAGTTTCAGCTACCATATATTTAGATATTAAGCTGATTGATTTACTGCAGGGGTGGGGAACGTCCGGCCTCTGGGCCGTATGTGGCCCGTGAGACAGTTTGATCCGGCCCATCGGTGAAGTTTGCATCTCTGTTTGGGACGACCTACTGCTGTGAGCAGTTCTTTTCAAAAGTGACTCTTGCAAAGACTCATCACTGCCATCTGACATCAGACGCCTGGCCAAAGAGAAGCAGTTCCAACCATCGCATTAGAGAGGTTAGTGATATATATGTTCAATAATTTAGTATGGCCCTTGAAGGATGTTAGAAAAGTGTAAATGGCCCGTGAAAGAAAAAAGGTTCCCCACCCCTGATTTACTGAATGATTGATTCTTTTTACATAATTTAGATTGGATATTAAGTGGTGTTGTTTATCTTTCAAAAGTAAAAATTAGAAAGTATACATTATTTTTATATCTAATATACTAGTATCAGTGGTGTAAAGTAACGGAGTAGCTTTACTTCGTTACTGTACTTAAGTAAATTTTTCAAGTATCTGTACTTTACTGGAGTAGTTTTATTTTGAGTAAATTTTACTTTTACTTCACTACATTCCAAAGCATAAGATCGTACTTTTAACTTCATTTCATACAAAATATCGTTACTCCCTATAATATATCACGTGCTCCGACACGCAGAAGCGGTGTCTGATTCATCATGAACGAACTTAGACTTTTCAAAATAAACTTTTAAATCGGATCGCAAATAGCAACAAACGATTCGTTTACGAATTAGAATTATCCGATTGCAGCTGTTCTGGAGTCGACCACTCACTGATTCAAATGAACTGTTCAGTGCGAGTCTACAGAAGTAAGAACCGGGAGATCGTGTGAGCGCGCGTACGCGTCTGATGTTGCTAAAAGTAAGTTATTAATGTCGAAATGTAGGATTAATTATTGTAACTGAAAATCATATTTAGGTCAAAATTGTGAGTTGTTTAGGAACTAAATCCGCTGTAAAGAGTGATCTATTTAAGACCACTGAAATGCTCGAGTGCAGACGATGCCGACACATCAATCAGCGTCTCTGTGTTTTAGATTAAAAAAAATAATAATTTATTAACCATTAAACTAACACATTAAATAAAATAACTCATGCATGTTCAAATTCCCCGCTGCCATAATTTTAACAGTTTTATTAAAATGCTACCATGTCCTATGTGACGTCTGTTTTTATATTGTTTATCAACAGTAAGGTGATATTGTTTGGATTAACTAGACGAGTAGACAGACATGAATGTTTATTCATAACCGTACTGAAAATAAGTAAATATTGTTAGCTGATGCTAACTGTCTAGCTAACAAGCTTGCTGGTGCTAAGTTGAGGTAATTTTTATAAATAATGTCCAAATATTTTTATTCAACCACCTACATATATATATATATATATATATATATATATATATATATATATATATATATATATATATATATATATATATATATATATATATATATAGATTACATCTGGGGAGAAAATAAAGGATGTGATGTTTAGAACATGGTAACTACAGTAATTATCAAAGTGGGAAGAGATGCACCCCGTTTGGCCAGGGGTGTTTTTACACCACAGAAAAGGTTTGAGACGGAAAAAATCATTATGAAAATATAATTATATTTTCTTTAAAATGTTCTTCCTAACTTCAGGCCTTATTATCATGTCATATGTAACTGTGATGTTCTGTAAAACAACAAACTTTAAAATACTTTTTTTCTTGCTAGTGAAAATCAGATGGTCAACTCTGCTTTCTCTCAGGTACATCACAGTGTAAACTTCACTCTCATCAGCGTAGTCCATATCAACAACAAAAATATATCTTGACTCCATATAGTGGTTATTTTGGAAAAAATCCCAGGTATTTTGAGCAGTAGGATTATAAAAAAATATGTGCTAATATAAAATTAAATTAAGTAGCCTATATAAAATTGCAAACATCTATCTTTCAGTACTTTTTTACTTAAGTACATACAAAATTTAGTACTTTTGTACTTTTACTTGAGTAAAATTGAAAAAGGAGTACTTTTACTTTTACTGGAGTAATATTTTACTATACGTATCTGTACTTTTACTCAAGCACTTGATTTGTGTACTTCGTCCACCACTGACTAGTATATTAAAGAAGCATTTCATTGTTCAAAACACATATGAATATTAACTGTATACTAAGCAACAGTGTTCAAGAAAATTAAATAAATAAAAAAATACAATAAAATGATAGATCTGTTTAAAGTCAGGCACTGCTCTCAGACCATAAACAATGATAAACCAGATCCATTATTTATCATCCCTACTTAGCCTTAAATCAACATCAGCATGATTGAGGAAATAGATCTTTTATCAAATAAGCAGCAGTTCATCACCTCACATTTCCAGGCTTGTGTTTGTCTGTGGGGTAGCTGCCAACAGGGAACTTCTTCTTGGGAGAAGAGCAGGTCAGGGGTCGCCATTCCAATTATGTCTGCATGTAATGCTGAATAAATTGGCCCACAAAGAGAAGACTAGGTCAGTGTTTGTTTTTTTTGTTTTTTGTTTTTTGTTTTTTTTTTTGACAGCAGGATTCAGACCAGTCTTGTTTTAAATCTGGCCTTCATGTCACAGTGAGTGAAAGGCTATTGTTTGGGCGGCTAAATGAGATTCACATGAGAGGAATATTGAAAATGAAGCATAGTTTTACTGCAGATGTTTATCAGAAATTTATCCGAAATTTAGTGTAACTGTTTGACATATAGAGCTGGTTTTATGCTTGTTTCTAATTTTTTAATTAATTTATTAATTTTTTATTTTTTTATGCCCAGCATTTTGGTTCCACATCCTGGTGTTGAAAGTGAATTATAAATAAATAAAGAGTTGAGAGTTTGAGTTTAGCTAGTTGTGGTCCAATCTTCAAGTTTGGACAAAATGTATAATTTGGGAATATCTCCCTTTTTATTATGTATCTAAATTGAATCTTTTTTTAATAGAAATTACCATTCAGAGAAATTCAACATGTAAAGAAACAAATAAATAAATAATTAGTGGTGAAACAATTTTGACTAAGAAATTGCTAGTAAATTTCTAAAATAATTACAAAGAAATGACAATTAACACAAAATACTGAAAACACACCAATAATATGCTTTACTTACAACTTTGAAAAATCGTATACTACTGTGTGTTATCATTTTCCCAAAAATGATACAGGTGTGATATACCATTAAATATTGATTCATCTGTGGCTATTCCAGTCTAATCCAGCAAAGGACACACATAATGCTGATTAAAAACCATTTATTATGTTTTATATAGACAAAGACATAAAAATACCATACAATTAAATAGTGAAAAATTCCTCAGTACAGTCTGTTTGATTTAATTGCTAAATCGTGTGTTTACACACAGATACTATACTTCCACCCCAAGACGTATTTGGCTTGCTACTGTTGGCAGAATGAATTTAGCTGTAGGAATAATAAAGCTGAAATCAAATAAAGCACTCTGCAAATGTGCAAACTCAATTGGAGGGGCCATTTGTAATTTGCATAATGATGCTACAGCAGCAAAGGCATTCACCATGAGGACTCAGAGAAAACTCTGTATGTAAAGATGTATTTTTCTCCTCAGTTGCTTAACCCTGAATGCTGCCAGAACTTACACTGGTGGTCGAAAGTTTAGATACATATTTAATGTTTTTGAAAGAAATATATTCGGCTAATCAAGGCTGATTTTATTGGAATGTTGATAAATGTTAATATGATTTAAAGCAACTGTTTTCTATGCAAATATGTTAAAATGTAACTTTTTCCTGTGATGTAAAACTGAATTTCCAGTATTATTACTCCAGTCTTCATTGTCACATGATCCTGCAAAAATAATTTTAATGTGCTGATTTGCTGCTCAAGAAAATTCTCTGATGTTTACCAATGCTGAAAACAGTTGTGCTGTTCATTCATTCATTCATTCATTCATTCATTCATTCATCCATTCATCCATTCATTCATTCATTCAGAAACCATAAAAAACTACCATTGCAAAGTTGGGATAAATAAATAAATACATTAAATAACTTTTTTTATCATTCAAGGACGTGTCACAGTAAAAATATGTATAATGTTACAAAATATTTCAAATAAACGCCTTTCTTTTGAAATCAAATAAAAAAAATCACAAAACATTTATCAATCAACGGCTTGCAAATGAAACACCGGCCAAAGACGAGTTGCAACAGTGACTGTCCTAACTGCGGTAAGGCTGTGAGGATTAACGCTAAAGCGGTCGCTTGTGACTTTTGCGATGCTTTTGTTCACATAAAGTGTGGAAATATTGCACCTAAAATCTATGATCTGGCCGTAAGGAGTAATTCTGACATTCCGTTAGCATGTAACAGGTGTTGCATGAATGAAATGTGTCACGTGAACGTCATTGATTGCTTGGAGGAGTTGGATATGCAGTGTTCTGATGATATTTTGGTTGATGCAAGGAATGACTGTGAGGCTGTCTTTAATCGGAAAGGGCTTCACTTTATTCATGTTAATGCAAGGAGCTTGCTGTCTAAACTTGAGGAGATCAGTCAACTTGCAAGAACCTCTAAGGCTGCTGTGATTGCCGTGTCAGAAACCTGGCTTGATGGATCAATACAGGATGTTGAAGTCGAGCTTGCGGATTACTCCATTTACAGGCACGATCGGAACAGAAACGGAGGAGGAGTGTGCCTATTTATAAGGAATGATTTGTCATATAACCCGCGGGCTGATCTACAGGTGGAAGGTTTGGAGACTGCATGGATTGAGCTATTGCTTCCTAAAACTAAACCCATTATCATTTGTGTTTGTTATAGACCCCCTAAGCAAACAGATTTTTATGAACTTCTCGAAATGGTCTGCTATAAGAGTAATGTATGTATGGAGAACGAATGTATTCTTATGGGGGATTTTAACACAAATGTATTGCAGCCTAGTAAGAGTAGCCTGAAAGAATCTCTTCTAACTTTTTGCAAGGTGTCGGGCCTAAAACAGTTAATCGCTGAACCTACTAGAGTGTCTGCTAACAGTCAGTCCCTATTAGACTTAATATTAGTTTCAGAACATAAAAATATTTCACAATCAGGCATCCTTGATATTGCTTTGAGTGATCATAGTGTCACCTATTGTACTCGTAAAATATCTAAATCACTATTGAAGACTGGCAGCCATAGTTCAATTAGATATAGATGTACAAAACATTATACAGCTGAGGAATTTAAAGAAATGCTTTCTAGAAGGAATTGGTCAGATGTTTTCGGAAGCAATGATGTTGATGGGGCCTGGTCTTTGTTTAAACAGCACTTTTTAGAAACTCTTGATAATGTTGCACCAATGAAGGAAACCAGAATTAAACAGAGAAGTGCAATTTGGATGACTTCTGACATTCTGGATCTTATTAGACAACGGGATAAATGGTTCAGAAAGTTTAAGAGGTCAACTTTGTCTTGTGACTATGATAAATATATATATTTTCGTAATCAGGCTAGTTACAAGGTACAGAAAACAAAGTCTGAATTTTATGTTGATGCTATTACGTCAAATTTACATCAGCCTAAAAAGCTGTGGAAAGTTTTTACTGATATGGCTGTTAAAGGAAAATCAAAATCTAAGTCTGGCAATATTGGGTTAGTTATTGAGGATAAAATGATTTCTGACAAACAGCAGGTTGCTTGCGTTTTTAATACTTTTTTTACAACTGTTGCTGCCAGTCTGGTCGATAAGCTGCCGAAGGTGTCAGGTAGATATGGCCCATCATTTGTAAACTCCTTTTATAAAACCAAACATGTCACTTCTGATGTTTTTGAAATTGATCCTGTCTCAGAGGAAAGGGTGAGATTGTGTCTATCCACTTTGTCAATTAACAAAGCTACTGGACATGACCTTATTCCGTCCAGATTTTTGCGCGATAGTGCCAATGTAATTTCTAGGGTGCTCACCCATATAATAAATTTGTCTTTAAGTCAGGGTATTTTTCCATGTGATATGAAAAGGGCCCGGGTAGTCCCCCTTTTTAAGAAAAATAGTAGATTAGATGTTGGTAATTATAGGCCTGTATCAATTCTGACAGCAATATCAAAGGTGTTTGAGCGTCTTGTGTATGAGCAGGTGGAAGAGTACCTTGTTAAACATAATCTGCTATATGAACTGCAGTCTGGATTTAGAGCAGCATATTCGACTGAAACCTGTCTTATTCATTTATGTGATTATATTCGACAAAACTTTGATGAAGGAAAGTATGTGGGTATGATTCTTCTTGATTTACAAAAAGCCTTTGATACTGTAAATCATGCAATTTTATTATCAAAGCTGCAAAGTATAGGCTTCAGAAATTCTGCGGTGAAATGGTTCACCTCTTACCTCACTGGAAGAACTCAATTTTGTGATGTTGCGGGGGCCATATCAGATTCTCGAGATATTACTTGTGGGGTGCCTCAAGGTTCAATCCTTGGCCCCCTTTTATTTTTAGTTTATATTAATGATATGCCAGCTGCTGTGAAATGTAAGCTGCTTTTATATGCTGATGATTCTGCATTGTTGGTCTCTGGGGATGACATCAGCGAGATTGAGAAGACTCTGGGTAACGAATTAAATAGTGTCAGAAAGTGGCTTATAGACAACAGGCTTTCAATACATCTGGGAAAAACTGAGTCCATTTTATTTGGAACAAAAAAAAAGTTGTCTAAAATAAAATTGCTTAAGATCAAATGTAATGGCACTGAAATAGTGTCTCAGAAAAGTGTTACATACTTGGGGTTAACATTAGACCAGTCATTAACCTGTTCATCTATTGCTGACAAAATACTATCCAAGTGTGCAGGTAAATTGAAATTTTTGTATCGCAGAACAAGGCTTTTAGATTTTTCTATCAAGAAATTACTGGTTGTATCGTTGATTCAATGTCATTTCGATTATGCATGCTCAGCTTGGTACTGTGGATTATCAGTTAAACTTAAAAACAGACTGCAAGTGATGCAAAATAATGTTATCCGCTACCTGTTAAATGCACCCTCTAGGACTCATATTGGCAGAGATGCTTTTAAAAGAGTAGGTCTGTTGCCAGTACAGGTTAGAGTGGAGCAGTTAAAGCTGAATCATATGTATAATGTTATAAATGGTTCTGCTCCCAAATATTTACTGTCCAATATAAAAATGGTTCATACACAGCATTACCATAATACTAGGGCCAGTATCCGTTCTTGTAAAGTGCCCAGAGTCAACAATGCAGCTGGAAGTTCTTTTTTTTATACAGGTATCATGTTGTGGAATAATTTGCCAATTTCCCTCAAAATGGTAAATACCAGAGGGACTTTTAGATACCAGGTTAAGGCCCTTTTATGGAATAGAGTAGCTGATCTTTTTAACTAGCACTGGGTGATTTATGATTGCCTGTTTTTAGGATGTTGTTGAAATCCGGATGATTTGTGTAAATGTTTTTGTCTTTGACTTATAATAGGTCTTTGTTTGTGTGAATTGTTTTACCACCAAGGACCATGTTGGAAATAAGTGTTTACACTTTTACATGTTATCCTTTGGATTATGTATGTCTTTCAATCCATAAATAAATAAATAAAAAAATAAAAATAAAAAATCAATAAAAATATTAAACTGCTGAAGTGAATGCTTCAACTATTGTACTTCCAATATTTATAATAATAATAAACATTTCTTGTTCTAAATATTCCAGATTTGTGACCCTCACTGTATAGAAAACATCTCGGTTAGGTATATAACGTCTAGGTTACGTATGTAACCCTCGTTCCCTGAAGGAGGGAATGGAGATGTTATGTCAGAAAGAGATTGACGAATGGGATCTCACCCAAGAGCCCAATCACCTTCGAGTGGTTACAAAACGAGCCAATGGTACGCCGAGAACCTTGGTCTGTGGAATTTGCATTGCGAGCTCCACCCCGCAGAGTGACTATACAAGGAGCAGAGCGAGCAACTCGCATTCAAGTCTTCGCTGAGGAGCCGAGCCAGTGACCCGACCATTCAGCGGAACAGCGATGTGGCAAGGGGAAATAACGTAGAACGTGACCGACTGAAAGGGAACGTCTCGGTTACGTATGTAATAATCGTTCCCTAAAGGAGGGCTCGCAATGCAAATTCCACAGAGAGAAAGAGACTGACGAATGGGGTCCCTTAGAAAATGCCACATGGCTGTCTTCAGGAGACTCGTGTGAGTGATAGCACCGTGTCGTGAGGCCAGCACGAGTGAGGGCCTATAGCTTGAATGCACTGGGTAGCATATTCCAGCTGGACGAATGCTAGCAGGCTGCCTGCTCATAGGAGGACATACAAAAGGCAGGTATCCACCAAGGTGGTCATACACATGAACTCTAAGGTACCCAGCCCAAGGGTGGAAGTTTCAACGACAGAGCTGGCAAGGGACTTGCCAAGGGAAGACACATGCTGCGAAGAGACTTACTGTGGACATACACATGTGAGATTGCCCAGAAAGAAGAATCACAAAAATGGGAGGCACCTAGTCCCAGACAGGGCTGACTGAAGGGGCATGTACACAAGTGCTGGACATCAACAGTGCTGGAGGAACCCAGGGTTCTGAAATGAGGAATTCACCTGAATAGCGCACGCATCCAGTCCGCGTAGTGGAATAGCTTAGCAAGCGGATTGACACCGAGCAACTCCTTACTGGCCAAAAGAGGCGAGAACCGGGAGGACACGGGCTCTACACAGCGCAGTTTTCAAAGATAGAAACTTTAGCTCTACTGAGAGCAAGGGTTCGAAGGGAGCCCTCTGCATTGCCGATAGAATCACTGCGGGTCCTAAGAGGGGACTTGCTGAGGGCAAGGCAGATTGAGCCTCTTTGTTCCTCTCAGGAATCTGATGATCAGATCGTGCTTCACAAGAGACTTACCATCAACAGGGTCATGGTGAACCAAAAAAGCGGCCACATAGACCTTGAGGGTGGAGGGAGACAGCCTTCATTCCAACCCCTCCTGAAGAAAGGAAATCACTGACCGATCGGGCAATTTCAGGGGTTCTCACGCCGTGAAGAACACCAAGTGACAAAGAAGTTCCACTTCAAAGCATAGGCATGTCTGTTGGACACGGCTCTAGCTGAAGTGATGGTAGCTACCACCTGCGGTGGCAGGGTACCTAAACCTTCCGTGACCCATCCAGAACCCACACATGTAGGTTCCAAAGATTGGGATGTGGGTACCAGAGGGTGCCCCGTCTCTAAGAAAGAAGGTCTTTCCTAAGAGGAATTGGCCAGGGAGGGGCTGTCGCTAGGGGTACAAGTTCGGGGAACCAGGTCCGGCTGGGCCAAAAAGGCGTAACCATGAGGACCTGCTCCTCGTCCTCCCTGACCTTGCACAATGTCTGTGCAAGAAGGCTCACTGGGGGAAACGCATACTTGCGCAGGCCCAGTGGCCAGCTGTGTGCCAGAGCTTCCGTGCCAAGGGTGCCCTCGGTCAGGGAGTAAAACAACTGGCAGTGGGAATTTTCTGGAGAAGCAAACAGGTCTACCTGAGCATCTTCGAAGCGTTCCCAAATCAGAGAACAGACTGGGGGTCGACATCTCTTGATCCGTTTCAGCCCAGCCGAATCTTCCTCTCCAGAGAGCTCTCCCTCTGATGCAGTTTTCGACATCTGGTCATCAGGAGGAGCCCCAAAGGATACTGCTGGTACGCTCGTTGAAGATGGCCCAGAATGCTCCTTTGGCAGCTCAACTGGTTCCGAAGCATTAGAGGAGCTATGGTCCCTCAAGGGTTGGTTTCCTGAGAGCCATCTGCCAACACCAAAAGTTTCCAAGAATGTGCTGAACTTGTAGCTCAGTGAAGAGATTGAATGGAGCAGAAGGATGTTTTTGCTTGGCTCCGAAGCGAAAAGCTTGTATGTGTTGCACTTGCTGCATTTTTATGCTCACCCTGTGATCAGCTGCAGCTGGATGCAATAATCACATTTTTAATTTTATTTAACCTTTATTTATCCAGGTAAACTGTTTGAGAACCACTTCTTATTTACAAACATGACCTGGCCAAGAGGCTACAGGAATAAATAGGAACATACTGTACATAGTCAAACACATGACACATTTAACAAGCAATTACATAAAAGAAGATAGACAACAAAGAAAAAGAGAAAAAGAAAAACAGTAAAGTGCTTAAGTATGTGTGTATAAATATGATTCATGATTGTCAGCAGGAACAAGAGTCAACTATGTAATTTTGGTTTTGTTTAAAGGTGGATATTGGTATCAAAGATGTAAGTTTCATGGTAGTTTGTAGTATGTTCCAGTCATATACTGCTGCAAAGCGGAAGCATTACGTCCACAAGTAGTAGAAGTAGGGGGGGGGGGTACTAAATTTAATCAAATTACTTGATCTTGTGTAATAGGAGTTATGAATGGCATGAAGAAGAGATGACAGATAGAGAGGTGTCTTGCCCAGGATTGTCTTGTATATGAAGAGAAACCAATGATGGAGTCACAGTTTATACAGGTCACAGTGATGAGTGTGAAAGGTTGCATTAGTGGCAAAACTATGTGCATTGGCTCCTTTGGTTTACAGTTGAAGTAGATTGGTCTCTCGAAGTGAGATCCCAATTCATCAGTCACTAACGTGACATCGAGAGTGACCGACTGAAAGGGAACATGAAATACAAGGTACAATCAGATCACAGCAGTGTGTATTTTTTCACATTTGCAGACAATAATTTTCAATTGCATTTGCACAACTGCTCAACTTCATGGTACATTCTGTCCTATAATTGCATGAGATTAAAGGAAGATTTTAGAGAGAAACTAAATGCAAACTTTCAAGAAAATGGAAATGTTGTTATTGATCATTTGAAAATGAATCTGCTACATTGAAGGATAAAACAGGTGAGAATATGAATAAGAATGACAAAAGAGATGATTTGAACTCAAAGTGTTGGTAATTCTGTACTACATATGTACATACTACATACATGTTTTTTAGTTTTTTCTTAAAAAATAGCACATATATTTACAGATGCAGTTTTATTCATACTCATAGTCGACATATTCTCTAGCACAGTGCGAGGGGTGGATAATATGGATTGGTTTAATGACTGAATTAATCAATGTAAGCAAACAGACACACACGCTGATAATTTCCTTGTGTCAGAAATTATCATATCCAAGCAGCTCATAACAGCAATTAATTTCCATTAAATACAGTTTTATATATTGCACATGTGCAGCATTGACACGTTCAACTCCCCAAAAAACATCTTAACTTCAGAATTGTTTGGGAAAGGCAATTTTCAGCTTAAAGTCTTGACAAGCTTTGTGAGGCATGATGTCTCAGCCCCCACCATCAATCAACACCTGTTTGACTGCAGGCCAACAGAGCCAGACACACTTATTTCTCTGCCCTGTAAGAAATGTCAGCTTTTATGTCATCCTTTTTTCTCTTGATGCTGTTTAGATCAGATCACAGTGGAGATCATATAAGATTTTTTTATTTTATTATTAATCTTAGGGAACATATTCAATAACTCTTGAATATGGTTCTTAATCTAAAGTGTTACCAGAAAATATGATGTGCATTTTGTAGGTTTTTTTTTTTTTTTTTTTTGCTG
Organism: Carassius carassius; assembly: GCF_963082965.1. Classification (NCBI taxonomy): domain Eukaryota; kingdom Metazoa; phylum Chordata; class Actinopteri; order Cypriniformes; family Cyprinidae; genus Carassius; species Carassius carassius. The sequence goes on along the minus strand of NC_081758.1, from coordinate 4,422,921 downwards.
GCAACGTCCATTTGTGAGGTGAGGAAGTCATGTATTCTCCCTTAGTGAGCAAACGAACTGCCACTAGCACATAATTCATGTCTTCCTCTGAGCCAGATTACAACAATTTGTTCCATTTGCATCCCATTTTCTCATGTATGGATGATTCAAAAGACATTATTTTATGTCTAATCCTGATTTCAAAGTCAGAATTATGGCCAGCGACAGAAGAAAACATGAGTCTGATGTTTTCTGCTTTAACTGCAGGTGTTTTGACACAGAAAATGACAGATTTTGTTAAAAAAGAAAATGGAATTAAATTAAGTATTTGCCTATATTTCCAACTCATTTGCTGATATATAAAATAATGCATGTTATACTTTTTTTTGAAAGCTGCCTAGGCTCTTATTTTTTCTGCTTGTGTGTCATGATGAATTAAGCCCTATGTGTGGGAAAAAGATACAAATGCATGTTTTTTCTACATGCTACTTTATAATAATAATAATAATAATAATAATAATAATAATAATAATAATAATAATAATAATGTATAACTTCAGTCTTTCTCTTGTTCTTATTTTGTCCTGTAATTTACTCCATAAGAGCAGTTAGACAGTTAACCCTGCTGATAAAACCTTGATTATATCAACATTGAAGCACGAAGCCTAATGCAATGGAGATGGTTTCTCAGCCTCTCCGTCCGGTCCTTTTGATCTATGCTGGGAAAAAATTGTGCACAGACCATTTGCTGGGAGGCCTTACCTCAAATGGATCTGGGCAAAGAACCCCTATATCCACCTTTCATTTTCCATTTCAATCAGCAAATGCAGTCATTACTGCACTCCATTTGCTGCTGCATTATGTTGACAAAATAGCCCATTACTATCATGAAGTTGGAGAAAAGCAACAGGATTTTTTTGCCTGAATTAATTCCAGGCTTCAACCAGAGCTAGAATTATGACTTCAGAAATTTAGCATTGCAGGCCTCATTTACCTTCTGCAAAACACAGGCCATAAAACAAACTGGGAAGTGGAAATCATGTTCTATCTCACAAGCTTGCATACATCTTTGTGGCTTGTGCAGGTCACTGCTGAAAAGGAACGCAGTTCAGAGATGTACAGTCCTCTACACCAACAATTCAGATAAATATAAGGACATCTTAAAAAAAAAAAAATAAATAAATAAAAATTAATTCATAATTTGTGTGAAAGGGCATAACATTTGTTGGTGTTTTAATGCCACTTTTGTTCATTCAGCCAGAAACTGCAGTGTGTGTATAGGTGCGTTTTTGGAGTACCAACAAAAACAACATGACCAACATACTGTCAACCATCTATCAGTATGTTATATGTGAAATTCTCTAGGAAACCAAGTACACATCTCAAAAAAATAAATAAATGAATAAATAAATAAAAACATTATACATTAGAACAATACATCAGAATTAAATCAACACACACAAAAACACTGAGTGGGTTAAAATCCGGAGGGGCGTGCTTGCACAGTGAAGGAAATGAAACCCTAAAGGCAATGGACTTGTTTGCAGGTTGTGACGCTTGGCTGAAGTCAACCTTTCTTTGAAGCTGCTGGTACTAACTTCACATTGTCCTAACCTTAGTATTAAATGTCACGCCCAGAGAATCTATAAAGATTTTTTATGTCAACCTGAAGTCATGGGTTGAATGCTTCAAATGCGACAGTGCAAACAAAAAGATGCCCTTTTGCAAAAGGAACAATATAAATCTAAATATGGTCCTTTTTTACATCTGATATAGACATTCAGTCCTGTGTGTCTGCTACATATGGGATAATAGTAAATACATTAATAATGGGTACTGATCTGCTTATGGGATCTAAATGATTGTATGTGCATTATGTGAACATATCGGACATGATTTACTAAGCAGAATTGTACAAAAAGTCTATTTGCACTCAGTCCCTGTTATTCAGCAGTATACTTTTGTAATGATAAAACCTTCATATTCATCCGGAAGAAGGAGGCGGGAACCGGCGGATAATTCAAAATAAACACAAAACAGCACACCAGCCCCTCACAGACGACTGATGCGCACAAAATAAAACCAAAACATAAAATAAAGCCCAGGCCTGGTCCTCTCTCGTCCTTCACTGTCGTCGCTCCAGTTTTATATCCTTCCATCTCCTCTGTGGGACTGAGACCGGCGGTGGGTCACAGGTGTCGTGGATTTCCCAATCACTCCACCGGCCTCGCTCGTGTTCCCACATCCCTCGGCCCCGCCCCACTTGTCACAACTTTCAAAGACAATAAAAGTAATTACTTTAAAAGAGTTCTGTTATTCAATTCAATTAAATTTTATTTGTATAGCGCTTTTTACAATAAAAATCATTGCAAAGCAACTTTACAGTAAATGTATGTTTCTATAGTATTTATTAGTAGCTTATCAGTGGTGACTCAGTTTATGTACATATGGCAGAAATGTACAGAAAACAAAAACAATTAAAGATGTAATCAAACAGGCAACAAACACTATTAACAGTAATTATTATGATGCAATCAAAATTACAGCAAAATTCGCTATATTTCTGTATGTTGTTTTGGGTTTGGCATCAACTGATGTCCTCTAAGGGGTTGGCATCTCTTCTCAGGAGTTATGGATCCAGACTGAAGCTTGTTTAAATCCTAGATTACCAGAACAGAGAAACAGATAGAGACATAATTAGGATAGCTGCTGTTCCAACTAAGCACAATTAATTTGTTTAACCCAAGCTAAAAACTAATAATGTGCATTTGATCAGATACAACTGCAGTCCATGATTATGAGATGCATTATTCGAATGCTTGGCGAAAGAGATTTTTAATCTAGATTTAAACATAGAAAGTGTGTGTGTGAGAACATTATCAGGAAGGGTATTGCAGAGTTTGGGAGCCAATTGTTAGGCTAGGTACTACCACAAGTCCAGAGTTTTGTGACCTTAGGGAGCGTGATGGATTGTAGTGTGGTAGATGACTAGTTAGGTACGCAGGAACTAAACAATTAAGGGCCTTATAGGTAAGTAATAATATTTTGTAGCTGAAATGGAACTTAATAGGTAAAGTTATTTTATTTATTTATTTTTTAATTTGCGCTCAAGACTACGAGTTTCTTTCTTTAGAGAGTGGGTATTACTGTTGTACCATGGCCAAGTACATTTTTGTCTAACCTTTTTCAATTTGATGGGGGCAACAGCTTCTAAATAATAGAGAAGATAGTGCCCATGTTGCTAGTTATTTTGTCTTGTTCATATGTGTTTATTAGTACAAAGAGTAGTGGAGATAAATCAGGCAGGTTATTTGTGAATCTGTCTTTAGTGGCTGGAACAATAGTTCTGCCCAGATGGTAACACAGAGCCATTAAGTTAATATCAGTAATACACAGCAATGGTCAGTAACATCATCACTTTGAGGTCAATGTCTATATCAGTAAGATCGAATCCATGGGATATAATTAAGTCTAGCATATGATTAAAACGATGAGTGGGCCTGGTGACATTTTGCTCTAAAATAGTTTATTAGGTCAGTAAACGCAAATCCTAATGCATCATTTGTATTATCAACGTGAATGTTAAAATCTCAGACAATAAGTGCTTTATCAACGGTAACCAAAAGGCAGAGGTGGAAAGTAACGAATTACATTTACTCGCGTTACTGTAATTGAGTAGCTTTTTTGTGTACTAATACTTTTTAAAGTAATTTTTTAAATCTGTAATTTTACTTTTACTTGAGTATATTTTGATTGAAGTATTGTACTTCGCTACATTTTAAAACACATTAATTACGGAGTAAAAAAAATAAAATAAATAAATCGCTCCCTGGAAACTACGGCAGTCAGTGTTGCCAGATTGGGCGGCTTCCCGCCCAATTGGGCGGTTTTGAATTTGATTGTGCGGGTAAAAATTGTCTTGGGCGGGTGGACAAAATTTGGGCTGGTTTGGGGTCAGTTTGGCGGTTTTCTAAAATATAAATTGTATAGGCTAATTGGCTAACAAACAAGCTCAAGTGTGCATATACTGCATCCGAACAGTCATCACGTTGTTATAAACTGCAGTGCAGAGGTGCTGATGCTGATGAGGACGTCGCGGTCATACTTTTAGCCAATCACTAGTGATCTACAGACACACGTGATGATTCATGAGCAATAACGGATCTAATTTTAAATGTATGAACTGTATGAGTGATCATAATGCCTAAATATATGTTACATGGATGGTAAAGAGTGGGAGAGTGTTTTAACACTCAAAACGTGAATTACACCTGTTGAGGGAAAGATGACACCAAGACTCTAATATTACTGCAACTCCTAAAATAGTTAATTATTTAATTTATAACATAATCTATTTATATCTAATCTATATCTAAACGATCTTGTCTTTTATCTTTTAAACAGTACAGATTGGTATATCTTCTTAGTTTTGACTGTGCAAATGTAATGTTCTACAATATGAACTTCACAAAAGACTAAAGCCCCTATTAAGGCGGTAGCGTTTCTCATGTGGACCGCTGTGAAAATAAATTTACATACCACCTCAGTGATAAACTCACGGATTCGGATGGCGATTATTATTGTTGTTGTTAATTTTCATACAGTATTTATCAATGAATGACAACACAGTTTTGACTGTTATATGTGTGCATAAACAAGTGTGAAATACCTAATTACGTTGCTTTTTCCTATCACTTATATTGAACACTTATGCATTTAAATTCTGACTGTTGACATTGAAAATGATGCATATGTTTTTTCGAGGGTATTGGTAAATCAATCGTAAAACAATCAAATGTTTTGACGGTGACCGCTTGCATAACCTATTTTAATCATATTCTGTAATTGTCTTTAATGTAGCTATTTGCCACCATTTGATCCATGGGAAATTTATCTAACGTTATTATTTATTATTTAGTTTTAAGGAGTTAAAATGGCTCTTAACACCTTTGACTGACATGTTGTATCACATTATTTTGTTAGTTAAAGTTTTGGGCGGTTTTTTGTTGGAGTGGGCGGGTTTTTGTGAGCTTTTGGGCTGGAAATCGTCCATCCAATCTGGCAACACTGACGGCAGTAAATAATGGACAGGAGGGAAAACTGGCCCTAAAATCACAGGAAAGATGCAGACGGACAAAACAGGCGTTAGTGGTGCAGACACCGCTGAAAACGAAACCCCGTCATATTCTGAAGTTGAACTCGAAGGAAATGAAGTGAACCCCTGGCCATATGTATGCTCTATTATGCAGTGTAAGCTGTACTTGCCTAGGAAGACCAAACTAGCAGCTTATAAAATCTCGACAAGACATCAACCCTTCGCAAGAATGTAGAGGTAAGCTAAATAATTGCATCGTTGCATTGGTGGTTAAAATGAAGCTTTGACATTTTAGCAAGAGGTTTTGCACAAATTAGCCAAAAAGATAGTGGTGAGGAGTGTGCTATTTTTGTTTTAATGATGTGCGCGCGCATTTATAGTGCGTTCTTTCACTGTGAAATTCAGTCTCCTAAAATGCATTTAGAATGATCACAAAATTGAAGATATAGGGGCAGAAAATTCACATATTTATATAATTTCATATATTAAATCAAAATCACACAAAGAATGCCATATTTTCCTCCAAAAATCATCATGAATATATCAGACCGTTCTCATCCCAAGGCGTCATACACTGACCCTTTTGACATTTCGTCAACATCCTACTCACATGGCACCCTCTAGCGTCAATGTTAGAAGCAGATAAAAATGGGCCAGAAGGCGCCTCCTAGCGGTCTAACCCTAACCCTAACCTTAACCCATAATCTGTGTCTCATATTGACGCTAGAGGGTGCCATATGCGTAGGATGTTGACGAAATGTCAAGAGGGTCAGTATATGACGCCTTGGGATGAGAATGCGTTAGAATATATACATACATATATATATAACAGTTCAGTAAACAAGTTAATTAAGAGACTTGCGTTTTAGTCACCATATTGCATTTTTTAGCTCTATTTCTACAACAGAAAATAATTCCAAACACAGCCACCAAAGCACAGTTTTGCGTCTCTGAGCAACGTGACAGTGTTTCGTTCCTGAATGAATCAACCGTTTAAATGATTCTGTTCAATCGCAATGACTCACTTATTAACAGTGACTTGCTGACACATACTGGCCATTTTAATTTCACATTTAAAGTATCTTTTGATTTTTTTAAATCATTAATTTCTTATCATTTCAAATAAGTATTCAACATTTTATGTCTTGTATATCAAAACATTATTCATGCATTTGTAACTGCATTCTTAAATGCATTCTTGTCCTGCACTAAACAGTGTAATACATCTAAATGCCACTTCCAATGAATATTCTGCATTTCCTCTGCACTAAAAGATGAGTTTGTTGATACTGATTTGCCTGGTAACAGCCCAAATGCTTTATTATTCTAAATAACTGATTCCTTTAATTAAAAACAACTAGTTTGAGATTAATAGACCTATCCCAGGGGTGTCAAACTCAGTTCCTGGAGGGCCATAGCCCTGCAGAGTTTAGTTCTAACCCTGCTCCAGCACACATATCATGTAGTTTTCAAATAAACCTAAATGATTACATTAGCTGGATCAGGTGTGTTTAATTAGGGTTAAATCTAAACTGTGCAGGACTGTGGCCCTCCAGGAACTGAGTTTGACACCCTTGGCCTGTCCCATTTTTGACTCCCTCCCACTGTTAAAATGTAACTAAGTAATTTTTACTCTGAGTAAATTTTAAATGAGCTACTTTTTACTTTTACTTGAGTAGATTTTTAGACTGGTACTTTTACTTGTACTTAAGTAAAATTTCATTAATGTAATGGTACTTTTACTTGAGTAGAATATTTTTGTACTCTTTCCACCTCTGCCAAAAGGTCTGAGAGGAAATCTTCAAATTCTTTTAGGAATTCTATTTACGGCCCTGGTGGTCTATACACAGTAGCCAGAGCAAGAGATACAATAGATTTCTTTTGCATATCTGACAGTGTAACGCAGAATTATTTCAATATATATATATATATATATATATATATTATTTTTTTTTTTTTTTTTTTTTTTTTGAAACATCACCCCCAAGACCAGTCTGACGAGGCTCATGCTTATAACTGTAATTTGGTGGAGAAGACTCATTTAGACCAATATAATCATTTGGTTTTAGCGAGGTTTCAGTCAAGTAGAGTACATCAAATCGATTATCTGTGATCATTTCATTCACAATAACTGCTTTGGGTGTGAGTGAACTAAAGTTTATGAGTTAAAAAATAAAATGTTTTTGTTCATTTATTAGAAATTTTTCTGGTTTAATCACAATCAGATTTTTTTCTAGATCCTGCATTAAACTTATAGTTTGACCTCACTATTTGTGGAACAACGCCAAAAAGCCTAAGACACTCCCAGAAAAGATTACAATTATTAACAAACAACAGTTTCTGTTCTTCACACCATGACAATAGACATTAATTTAAAGCAAAAAAAGTCTACTGAACATTTTGTGTCCTTGTCGATATGTGGGAAGCAGTCCTGACACGATGAGCATCGTTGTGGGCGATGTGCTGCGCACTGTCATGATCAGGCTCCTGAAGTCCCTCTCCGGTGTCTCCGTCTGCCGGAGTGACATGGTGTCGTCATTTCCCGGGAGAAGCACGACCGATCCGATGCTCTTGTCGCCCTTCAGGATCACGGGTATCTAAGCGGAAACGTAGAGAACACGAGCACCAAGGAAACAGTGATTGTGCTCTTTACCTTGGGCTAACATAGCAAGGACGTGCTGGACGATGGAGTCTCTGATGATCACAGCGTTGTGTTCTGTCTCGCGGAGGGGATCGAAGTGGTTCCGGGTGGAGATTTTGAAGACCGGAGGCCGTGGAGGGGGAGAAGTCGTTGCCGGGTGCCTGGATGACGTCCCGGCACCAGCGTGAAGGACACCTGGAAAGATTGCATCCTGTGCAGAGAAACACATGGAGTAGAGGTGGTGGGACTGTTAGCAGTGTACTCTATACTTACCCCGGAATTTTTGAGCGTCAGTCCGGGTGGTTTCCAGCGTGGCTCTCCGCTCTCTCAGTTGGGCCTGCTTCTGCACCAGGTCACGAATCTGCTTGAACATTTCCTTACCTGCACTCAGTGGTAGACACATATCCACCAAGCAAGTAACAGTGAGAAAACAATGGTAAAGTGTGTGAATAGAGTATTAGCAATGTACGCGAGGTTAGCAACAACCACACTGGTGATGCTAACAGGCTAAAAGCTGACACGGGAAATCTGAATAAACCTAGTGATAACAAGGCACCCTCAGATTGTTTTAGTTGTAGAATACGATAGAGGATATATTCACACGTTACAGAAATGAAAATTATGGTGTATAAAATTTTAAAATAAAAATTAGACGATAGAGAATTAAGTTGGTGGAGCTCAAACTCAAAGCACATGGCAGCAACAAACAAGAAGTGACTTTTTTTCATTATAGGTACTGTTTTTAAAAATATGCTGAAGTGTACTTCTTTTTCACAAGGGTTTAGTAAATGTAATGTGTACTACAGCAGAAAGACAAGCATTTAGTTCTAGAAATCGTTGATTTTCTCAATGGCCTCAGAATGTCCGTCAGAAGGATAACAAACCTGAAATTGTTGGAAAAGCCATTTTAAAAGGGTTTCTTTGCAATTGTAATCCTCAACCAGTTACAAGAAACGATGCTCTGCTTTCTTTCTGTTCTGCTATCAACAAATAATAAATCTGAGGCATTTAATAAAAGGCCAAACTCATATTAAAACCTTTTCTGTCATTAAAATGTTCCTCTGCTTGGAGTCTTACTCTTTGCTTGCCAGATTGCCATTTCTAGGAGGGGGGGGCACTGCTGCCATTTGTTTGGATGTGTGACCTTTTAAATCTTGTAGAAATCTAAAGCCATCTTGATTTTCCTCCTGAAATTCCCAAGATGTGCAGCTGGTGAGAGACTTTATGGAAAGATAACCTCAAGGTCATCTGTTTTAGTAGTCGCATGTTGTCACACCAGCATGTTAGTGACTGCTGCTTGTTTGGCTCAGAAAGTGCTGTCAAAACAATATTTCTGTTGGACAAGGATGATTGCAAAATTTTAACCTAGACAAAGGTTGTTGTTAAGGAACAAAATACAAGCACGATTGACAAAAAAATCATGTGATCAGATCTGCTGGGTGTGTTTTGTGCTGCACACATGCAAAACTCAAAAACAATAGGGTGCAAGAAAAAAATTATTGAATAGTTGGCAAATTATATTTTGAAGTGTTCATTTGAAACAAACCCTCAAAACCTATTACATCTCTTCCCTTTGCTGTGCCTAGCAAACTGTCTAAACTGAATTATACATGCACACAGTCAAAGGAGTTTGAAACTGCTTAATTTTCATTCAGAGTGTATCAAAAATAGATTTTTGAATAAAAAAAAAAAAAAAAAGATTTGCAAGGCCTGGACCTCAGTGACCTCAGCTGGTTACGGCTTAGGTTGTGGGACACTTATAGCAGACACACCTATAATTTGTTATATTTTTTTTACATATAGTAAAGGCATACTTAATCCTCATGAAAAATCCTGGTGTTAAGTGAACACAATCCTGTTACTGATGTAACACCACCCACAACAAATTAATAAAGAAAATATCTGTTGTGTTTTTCGCACTTTATTTATTTATTTATTTATTTATCTATTTATTTATTTTTAAGGCACAATATGTACATTACTATATGTACATACTAGTATGTATGTATGTAAAATAATGTAATGAATTATTATTATTGTTATTTTATTTTTATCACCTGTACCTACCAAAGTTATAAAAAAATGAATAAATTATATAGAGAATGCGAGCAAAAAACATTTTGCGTTACATTGTCAAAGCACAGTATGCCTGACTTCAGTCTAGCATGAGTTTAATCACTCTCAAAAAACACTCCTTATAATCAGTAAAGTTGTCTATAAACTGTTTGATGAATGAATCTCCTACATCCATCATACATACATCTGCACTTTGTTGTTTATGATGAGAGAATACACTCAGCGAGCTCGCGCACTGAATGAAACTCTGCTGTTTCAGCGTTGACTCATCTAAATGCCACTGATTGGCTGCTGCATTCATAAACTCAACAGAATCTTGTGTGATGGGTTATAACACACAACACTGTAAAAATGTGGAATAAGATTCGTGGTGCAACATTTAGCAGATCTAAAATTAATACTGCAGTCAACACTTCCCATTTAATTTTTTTTTTTTTATTCGCAACTGCTGTAATGCAGCAGCATTTTTGTCCACGTGTGCTTCCATAGTTTCTACAAGCAGAAACCGATGGTGCGGATATTAAGTAATTGATAGGCGACAATGAACCAAAACGAGCCATTATTTAAAACTGGAAGTTCCTTGGGAACTTTTGGGATAACATTACTGCACAACTGCATGAAATATATAGCAATGCGCTAGTGATTTTTGGATTTTTATTTACGAAAATCTTACATATTGTGGCTTTAATCGATTTAAGGACTGTCAAAAACAAACAAAATAATGCCAGGGTCTGTGTCATTATGGTTTATTCAGGGGCCAAAGTTATTCATAATAGGCTTCAAAATTGGAGTAATATATTGACCAAAGCACTGAAAGATCTTAAAGATAATTTTGCATGGCTTATGGTGGATATATGAACTATAGTCAAGTAAGTGTGGTGACTGATTAACTTTGCTTAGTGCTCAATTCCGATTTTGCTCAGATGTTTATTTTTTATATAGCATTATTTTCTAAATCAGATTTCCAGTGTGAACTGATCATGGTTCTGAACTGACCCACATGTACAAAATAACACCACAAACAGGCTTGCCAGGTTTTCAATACAAAGTCTGACCAACTTCTTCTCAAAATTAGTCCAAAACTAGCCCAATCATGCTCCTATATATTATATAATATATATAATATATATGCTATATATTGCGTTAGTGGGGTCGCTTTAACCCACGGAGTTGAAAAACAACCTGCGGCAACGGTGAAAAAGTAGCCCAATTCTGCTGGGAAGCTGTGGACTTGGCAACACTTGCACAGTGCGCTGTCATATGGAAGTAAACACGAAGGACATAAAGTAAGCGATTAAGGATTTATTTATAGCATGATCTGCTGCAGAAGCCAGGCAATATGAAAAGTAAAGACAATGATGACAGAAGAAAGCAAAGTTTTAAAACTTTTATGATTTGTGCCCTTATGTTTTGCTTCTATATAGAGTCACTGTAATAATAAGTTCTGGCATGTACTTCCATTAACTACCTTTCACTACTGTCTTGATAACTTTGGTTACGTAAAATCTTTGAAGAGACAGCCATGAGTGCAGAATCGTGATGAATGTTGATCTAGACTGACGTACAAGTTGCATGAATTCTGATATAATTGTTCACACTGCGGTCACATTGCAAAACATCTGACCTGTATATCTGATTTTATATCACATATGGAAGTGCCACTAATCGGAATTTAAAATATTATATTCCATTTGGTTTGTGCTTCTCACATTGCCATGAGAACAACAGATCTGAGTCATATGTAGGCAAAAATAACAAATAAAAATACAAAAAAGAGAACAAAATCAGATTTGGGCCACATTTGCCTGCACTGTGAACATAACCATAAAGGGAGCTCTTGCAGGTTTTCTTCAGTCCACATTAAGTCTGTGATTTGGAAAGATAAAATTTTTTTATATTGTTATTTATCAAAACAACCCAATACACTTTCTGTCTGTCTGTCTGTGTGTGTGTGTGTTATTCCATGCACCCTTCACTATTGATTGAAGCTTTTTTCAAGTTTGGACAGAAAGTGAGGCCTTGTTTTTCCGCTGGTTCCATCCAGCCCTGATCCCCTTGTATACCCTCTCAGTCTCCCACTCCTACCTCCTCCAGTCAGCTCCTCTGCTCCATTTCCGCTGGTTCCGTCCAGCCCTGAATTTTCTGTTTCTCCGCTGGTTCCGTCCAGCCCTGAATTTTCAGTTTCTCCGCTGGTTCCGCCCAGCTATGAATTTTCTGTTTCTCCGCTGGTTCCGCCCAGCCCTGAATTTTCTGTTTCTCCGCTGGTTCCGCCCAGCTATGAATTTTCTGTCTCTCCGCTGGTTCCGTCCAGCTCTGAATTTTCTGTCTCTCCGCTGGTTCCGCCCAGCTCCTAATTTCCTATGTCTCCGCTGGTTCCGCCCAGCTCTGAATTTCCTATGTCTCCGCTGGTTCCGCCCAGCTGTGAATTTCCTATGTCTCCTGTACTCCCTCCCAGCCTCCCTCTCCCACCTCCTCCTAAACCTGCCAGTCCCTCTGCTCCACTACCGCTGGTTCCGTCCAGCCCTGATCCTCCTGCGTTTCCTCCCATCCTTCCTCTCTCTCCTCCTCCTAGACCAGCCAGTTCCTCGTTATCCCTGCTGGTGCCCCTCATCTGGGCGCGATGGATCCCCAGTCTCCAGCTCCGCCTTGGCGTGTTAAGGCCCTGTCTCTGCCTCCAGCCTCCGAGCCCTGGACTCCTCCTTGGTCCTTCGACCCAGCGGCTCCGCCTTGGCTCTTAGCTCCCTCATCTCCACCGTGGCCTCTCATCCCACCTGCTCCACCGGGCTCCCTCGTCCCTCCAGCTCCACCTTGGTCAGTCGTCGACCATCCGCCGCCTCGGGACTCCACTCCTCTGGTTCCACCTCGTCACTCCATCCCTCCGGCTCTGTCAGGCTCCTCCTTCCCTCTGGTTCCACCGTCATCCTCCGTCACTCCGGCTCCACAGCGGTCTTCCAGGACCCCGCCTCCGCCTTGGTCGCCAGAGCTTCTGCTCCACCTAGGCCCTCCGGATCATCTACGTCACCCTGGCTCTGCGGCTGTGCTGCTCCATCTTGGGCTCCTCACCAACCGGTGCAGTCTCCTCCTGTCGGCCCCCTGGTGTCGCCGGCCGCTTCTCCACCGTGGCTCCTCCCGCCGTCGACTCCACCGTGGATCTCCGTCCTGGCTGGTCTCTGGTGGACCATCTGGCTCCTCCTGCTCCGGGCTCCTCCCTGGCTCCTCCCTCCATCCACTCCGCCCTGGTCCCTACCTCCATGCTTCCTCGTCACCTACTCCTGGCCTGCTCCTCGCCCGCCTCCAGAACCCCCACCCTCCCTCCGCTGGTATTCCTCTTGCGGTGCGAGGACGCACCTTTCCGGGAGGGGGTGAACTGTCACGTTTATGTATGAACTTTATGTACGTTTATGAACTTTTGGTTTCCTTATTTGGTCATCTTCCTGTTCTTGTTTTAGTTAATTGATTGATCCTCACCTGTCCCCAGTTCCCTCATCACCTGTGTGTTTAAATACCTGGTGTGTTTAGTTTTCCCTTGTCCGTTATTATTGTCGATGTTTAGCGTTTTTGATGTGTTAGCTGAATGTATGATTTATGTAATCTTGTATATTGTCTGTATTCTCCGTCGTCTTCAGTAAACTCCTCATTTGTTCCATATCCTCCTCTTGCACTTAGTTTTACGTTTAGCACTACACCTCATCTGTAACGGGGGGGGGGGGTGTAAGTCCTTATATATGTGATTGGTGTCAGCTGGTGGTAATTATTACTTGGGAAATTGAGACCAATGATACTGGGTGAGGGTGGAGCCTGGTGATTCTTTGACAATGACACAGTGAATTAAACGGTACTTTTTTCTTGTCTTTTTTTGTAGAAATACTGAAATAGTATCTTGTAAAACACACTCCCATAAAACAAATTATATAAAATAAATAAATAAATAAAATACTAATTATATTGTAAAAGATTATATAAATTATATATTCTATGTTATATTTCAAAAATTATAACATACAATATTGATGAGGTAACTAGTAATAGTAATTAATTACTTTTTGAAAGTAACTTACCCAACACTGGTCATAACAGCTGGGCATTCCAAAAAAAGGTGAACAGAACCCCCTGGAAGGTCCAAACTGCAAAGTTGGTAACAGTCCATTTGGTCAGCAGAACGTAACAATCACGGATCAGCGAGTTCTGAAGAAAATCAGGTTACCGCAAAACAAATGGGCAGAAAGTAAATAGATTAAATAAAACATAAACTGTCGAAGCCAGAGCTTTCCCTCTCCATTTTTTCCCCCTCGTCTCAAGAAATATCCGCATCCACATGAAACCACAAAACAATGTAGAATACAGGCCAGTCCAGCATGTGGCACTGTAATTCTACCACAGAGATAAACTAAAAACAGAGAAGAAGACATGGACTATGCACATAAACCTTGCACGTGGTACACAAACGAACAAGGAACAATACATTTATTAATCTGTGTTAATGTTAGTTAATAAAAATAAAATCACTCAGTGTGTGTTCATTTTTTTGTTGCTGTTACATGATGTGTCTGACTAGGAGTGAGATGTGGCGGTGATGACATCATCATTTTCAAATTGATCCACTCTGGGACCCGGTTTCCGAAAAATTACGGTTTCACTCTCCCAAAACGAGGATCCGTGTGGATGAAACGCCTATACGTTACAAAATGTATGAGTACCCGGCCTGTAAGGGTTAGTCACACTAGGCACGGTTGCCCTGAACCGAGACCAAGCGAGATTATGTCCCCTCATCACTCCTCCGCTGACCTACACTTAAACTAAACTTTCCAGGCCAGGGCACGCTTACGTTCAATGATGAGATAACGGAGAAAACCACTTTCAATACTATTCTGCCGAATAATTAATAATAATTAATTTGTAATTTATGCCGTGCATTGATTTTCACTTGTACATATCAGAAAATTATTACGGAGGCAGCTGAGGTTAATCAAATTGCAGCTTTACTCACAAACTACATTTCCTGTTCATTCATAAGGTTAGAAACAAAGCCATTATAAACCTAAATATACTTGATTTAATTAAAATTATTTAAAAGTGTAGGGTAGTAGTAGAAAGATAATATTTTTGCGGTCATAATGTTGAGCCAATCATACGGCAAGCAACTCTCGATTGCCAATGTCATAGATTTGTTCTGCAGAAGACAACCTGAGGAAACTGTGCACAAGGATGCAGCTTATCATCTTGAGGGGATATATGAGAAAGAACCACCCCAATAACCACCTCCAACGCATTGACCTCCACCACAAACTGCTTTCAATGTATAATGTTATGTGTAATGAGAACTGCAGCAGAAGAAAATCTGTGTTTAAGTTTGTCAAAAGCACTCAGAGCTGCTACAGGACAGGTGAATTTAACTTTGGTGGAAATAAAAGCTGTCAAAGGGGCCACTTTCTGACTAAAGTTCCTGCTGAATCACTGATAGAAATTGGCTAAACCCAGGAACTGCTGTAAATTCTTCTTTGAGTTAAGCACTGGCCTGTTAGAGATGGCTTTCCCCTTATCAGGGTCCATGCAAACCCGTCCACCAAAATTATGGACCTCAAAAATATAACCGATAGGGCATGAAAAGTACACTTCTCTGCCTTAACAAATAACTGATTCTCAAGTAGCAGCTAGAGCACCTGCCTGATGTTCCAGTTGTGTACCTGGAAGGAAGGAGAGATTATTAAAATATCGTCCAGGTACAAACACAAAATATATATATATATATATATATATATATATATATATATATAATATATATATATATATATAATATATATATATATATATATATATATATATATAATATATATATATATATATATATATATATATATATATATATATATATATATGTATATATATATATAAATATTGATCATTTCTCTCAGCACATCATTGACAAGTGCTTGGAAGATGGCCAGGATGCTGGACAACCCAAACAGAAGAACCAAATATTCAAAGTGCACTGTGGTAGTGTTAAAGGCAGTCTTCCATTCATCCCCTTGCCTAACCCTTTCACGCATAGTGGTCACTACAGTGGACAGCTATGAAAAAAGCATTTTCTTGAATTTGCACGGGTTTTTATGGCAAAGTTGCACATCAATCTCTTCAATGAACCCTGGTGCATCATCCTATAAATTGCAACCAAGTGGCAAGCCTTTGTGTTTCGATTTTTTCCCCCTCCAAACCAAGATGGCCAAGGGTCAGTCAGACATGCCAAGTTGCTCCAGAATATCAACCCATTCCTTCTATCCTAGGAGACTCTTGTAAGTAAAAAAAAAATATTGCAGCATAAAGCAATATCTAATGAGTCATATCACAGTAAAATTTTCCAAGTTTTGATTTTAGATTGAGAGAAAACTCTGATTAATCACATGTCCACTGTAGTGCACGTCATGCATGCAATGGCTATATTTCAGCTACAATTCATAATTATAATGTGAATATTGTTTTTGAAATCTAAAACTTAAAAACGTAATATTCATTGACTTTTTCTACTGTAAATAAATGTATTTGTATTATTAGAAAGTAATTTTCATTGACATCGAAAAAAGTCATATGATTACATAATGCATGTCACTTGTAATGCATTACTTTACTTGTTAGATCAAAAAGTAATCTGATTTTATAATGCATGTTATTGTAATGCGTTTTTTTTACAAATAACATCAAATAGTAATCTGATTACGTAATGCATGTTACTTTAAATGCGTTTCTTTACTCATAACATCAAAAAGTAATCTGATTACATAATGCATGTTACTTGTAATGCGTTTCCTTTCTCATAACATCAAAAAGTAATCTGATTATGTAATGTGCGTTATTGTAATGCGTTTTTTTACTCATAACATCAAAAAGTAATCTGATTACGTAATGCATGTTACTTGTAATGCGTTTCTTTACTCATTACATCAAAAAGTAATCTGATTAGGTAATGCACATTACTTGTAGTTAATTACTTGTTAGATCAAAAAGTAATCTGATTAGATAATGCATTTTACTTGTAACACATTACTTTACTTGTAACATCAAAAAAGTAATCTGAATGGGTTATGCATGTTACTTGTAATGCGTTACCCCCAACACTGATCATTTCAGATGAGATTGAAAAAACGTATCGCTAGGTTTTCTCAGAGGAGGGCTATGATAGAAATGTGCATGTCCATCTTGAACATAATCATAATTATCAGCTAATAAGGGTAAATCTCCATACTCTGGTGCACTGGAGGGAGCATCTGAGTGGTTTCCACAGTTGTACCTTGACAGGCTGTAGAAAATTCTGATGGAATCACGTCCTCATGTTCTGATATCATAGATATGCGAAGTGCAACTTGTATGAAGTTGTATGAAGCCATTGCAATATTTTGCATTTATATTTTTTGCATATATTTTATAGTTTTCACATTATTTGATATAATTGCATTGATTAGTTTGTTAAATTCACATACTTTATCTGTTTGATTATTGTCTTATATTTAATACAGTATATCTTCAGTTTAAACCAACCGCATGCTGTCCACTCAAGTGGACATCTGAAGATCTCTTTGAAACATTTGTAAAAAAATAAAATAAAAATCAATTCTTGTTTTTCATGCCCTAAGAGCAATAAAAACACATAGGAAAAAAATCCTGACTGAGGTTATCATAATTCATGCATGAAAGGGCTAATCTGAAAATAGATAGTCAGCATTGCATTGGTCCAATTTTGTGAAGAATCACGCCCCCTGCAAGAGTTCGAAAGCTGAAAACATAACAAGCAGGGGGTACCTGTTCTGAAAAGTTATGTCATTCAGCCCTGATAATCAATACAAGGGCGCAGAGAGCCATCCTTCTTCATCAGACAAAAGAACCCTACACAAGAAACAAGGCAGTGTATGTATAAAAAAAATGGACTCCAATTAGAAATAGAATTATCTGCCCAGTTAATGAGGGGAGCATGTAAATAAATCCAAGGATGGCCAAACACTAAGAGAGCTACAGGGGATTTAATTAGATATAGCTCCAGCCTCATCCCGGTGATTAACTACACTCAATGTGCCTGTTATTGACTAAATCTGTGAGAGCCAATCTACGATCAATTTATCTAACAATGTTTTTGAGAAACGCAGCCCTGTTTAGTAAAATAGACCCAACGAGTGTAAAACAATTCAATGCACAATGTTTTGCTGTTTGAGTCTATAGCAGTATTTTTGTGAGTTTTACCAAGGAAATTGAAATCCTGATAAAGAGCATTGTGAGAACGATTATATGACTCCATCTTGTGTATTGAAAACACAAATAACATGCAGATTGCAAAAGTTTGTGACATTCATATAATCCTGTTTTAACAGAAGAGTTGTCAAGAGTAGGTCTGCCTAAAAAGTCAACAAATCTCTTGCTTTGTAATAACTTATATGCATGTTGTAGAACAAACCACAGATTTCAGCAATTTGGATCAGATTTACATCTGGTTTGGAAAGCAAATTGCAAATTTGCCACAATAAAATACATTAATTTAATTATTACCTTATACAAGTTATCCATCATAGTGCCAAAATCTGGAAGCCAGATCATAACCAGTTTTTCCGGCACAAATAACAGACAAATGACCTTTAATCCCTCTGAATTCTGGGACATGACATGTGACCTTCCGCAAGGACACAAGCACATAGGGCTAATAGCCTTGGACTCTTCCTTTCAGAGTTCATTGGATTGCTTCACTTGCTCTTGTTAGATGTGGCATGGTGGATGAATTTCACACCGTCTAATTAGAGCAGAGTGCTGGATGGTGAGGCGAGGTGGGAGGCCGTGACTGCTTTGCTGAACAGTGATGTTGTCAATGCAGATTCCCAGTGGCATTAGGGCTGGCAGATCGATATTGTGTCTCTTAATGAGAGCCTTTGATAAATGGGGAAGTCAACACTTTTGGCTTTGCTCTGGTCTAGTTTGCTCTACTCTCTTGATAAAAGCAAATGTTTTGAATGGAATTTTGAAGGTTGCAATTATCTTTTAACGTCCACATAAAAGCATGTTAATGGCAAGCAAAAAGGTTCTTTATTTGAAGCATAAAATGGCAAGAGGGAATATATGATAAGGACAGGAGAAATACATTTATGGCTATGTAATCGCAAAATAACATGAATGACCCCTTGCTGTCATAGCCTCCAATCAGTATTGAGCTCAAAAGAAATTTGGACCAAATGATGACAACCTCATGTACATTGGATGATTGCAGTACTGAATATGAAAAACAATCACAAAGTTCATTTGTAGCAATAGTTTCTTTGTCTTAAGCATAAACCTCAGTAAGGTTTATTGGATTAATGCTTAAACAAGTGAGAGATAAAAAAAAGACATGTTCAAAGGGAAGAACTAATCACTGGATTTACCATTCATATCAAGTGTTTGAAAGATATTCAGTTTTGTTTGATGCACAGAGCAGCATGTAAACTAAATATCTGCAAACAGAGATACTGTATATGCTATATTGGCAATTGTGTTTTATTTCTGTGTCATTTAGTGGTGGCTTTAAAGGGTGAATCACCCCAAATGAAAATCACCCCATAAATTACTCACCCTCAAAGCATCGTAGGTATATATGACTTTCTTCTTTCCGACGAATCCAGTCAGAGTTATATTAAAAATTGTCTTTGATCTTTAAATCTGTTTAATGGCACTCAGTGGGTGTTGCAGTGCTTCAGTCCAAAAGAAGTGAAATAAAAAGTGCCCATCCTTAATAAAAAAAAAGGTCTCACACAGCTGCAAGGTATTGCTCCTCCTGAAGCAAATCAATGAGTTTTTGTAAGAGAATAGCCATATTGTAATGTAATAATTCATTTAATCTAGCTTGCGCGCACTGTTGTAAATGGAAGCAGCTCCGGAAGGATGACGTATGAGGCCAGCTTTGCTTTCGCCGATAAAATGTGATGAACACAAGTGCAAGGGAGAGATCAAAGCAAAACAACAGCCACTAATTAGAAGTACAAAAGAGAGGATTTGTAAAGAAGAATGTCGGAGGATTTTGATATAAGCCATGAGGAGAGTGGTTGTCCTTTGCTAAATTAAGGAAACTTTGCTTCCTTTGCTCCTGTTAACAAACGTTGGTTTTCATGAGACTCACCAGCACATGAGCAACGTACGTTATCCTCCCAGAGCTGCTTTCTTGTACAACTGTTGGTGAAAGCTACATTAAAGTGATTAGTACATTTTGAATATGGATATTTTTCTTACAAAAATGCATAAATTTTCTACAGGAGACATCTGCTCACCCCCTTGAACCATGTTAGATACTTTATTCATGGATGGACACCTTTTACTTCACTTCTTTTGGACTGCAGCACTGCAACACCCGCTGAGTGTCATTAAACAGCTTGAAAGTTCAAAGACATTTTTTAATATAACTCTGATTGGATTTGTCTGAAAGAAGAAAGTCATAAACACCTAGGATTCAATTCAATTTAATTCAATCCAATTCAATTCAAGTTTAATTGTGTAACACTTTTCATGATACAAATTGTTCCAGAGCTACTTTAAAGAAAATTAAAGGAAGCTATAAAAGCACATGCCGCACAGCTGGCTTCAGCTTCACATCTTTCAGCAAGCACTCTGTGTGTGCATTTCAAAAAGTATGTCCTGTCAGTCCTATTTATTGTTGTTTGTCTATTAGCTCCTTAAAAAGTAGCTCAATATGTCAAAGAGCAAGTTGAAAACCAGATATTTGAAGGGCGATTCCAGATCACATTATAAATTGTGGGTTCCTCCCTGCCCTCACTACATCACGAGCAGGGATACACACAGTCTATGCGTGGTTTTGACTCTCGAGGGGGCCGACTGTCACAGGTCGGAGCGGACCACAGATGTCGTGAGTCACGCCCCTCCCTAGTTTCCACCTCGAGGAGGTCCCAAGAACACCCCAATGACCAGACACACGAGAGACAGTAAGTATTAAAACAGCTTTATTAAATTACTAAAAAAGGTATAGGGAAGGGAGGGGAGTGGGAGGCTAAAATCCAACTCTCCAATTGGGGGAGTATCAGTCTCGAGTCTCTTAGACTCCGTCACGGGAGATCTCGGTAAGTCCTTCACTCCTCTTTCCTTCTGGCTATGTGACGACAATCAGCTTATTCACAAGTGCCCCTTTGTTCTAGCTTGCAGGACAGCTTCCCGGGGCCCTCTCCTTTTCCTGGACGTATCAGATACAAGTGGTAAGTATTTAGAGTTTGAATGCACGGTGGATACCTGCTGCTTCCCGTGGCGAACTCCAAGGCGGCCCAGCGGGTTGGACTCCCAGTCGTCCATATGCTGGTGGAGCTGCACAATGGCTGTCGGGACCCGACTGAGACCGTACTGGTAAGTGTACGGGAGGCGTTTGCGGTTTCTGTATCCTGAGTAACGGGTCGACGTGCAGGTAGACACTTCAAAGGGACCTGCTAGATCTGCACAAGAAAATACAAGTCAGTATGACAGGACTGGACATGGACGGTGGACAGAGGGGCCACTGGCTCTTCGCTTGGGGCACAGGTAAGTCTGTAGGAAAGACAACTGAGGCTTCACTTGGGCATACAGGCGAACGTACAACAAGATATGCTGGCTTTAGCTTTGGGCATAAGGTAAGTACATCAAAGGTAGCTGGGACTTCACTCTGGGCATACAGGTGAATGTACAACACAATATTCTGGCTTTAGCTTTGGGCATAAGGTAGGTACATCAAAGGTAACTGAGACTTCACTCTGGGCATACAGGCGAATGTACAACACAATATGCTGGCTTTAGCTTTAGGCAAGAGCTTACGGTGAATATACAGGGAAGCAGAAAGGGATGTTACTCACACCTTTTGGGGAAATAGACATCAGGTGTTCCTTTTCTGCGGTTTACCAACTGCTGATAGAGATGCGGGTCGAAAGCTGCTGCTGCGTTGGGCCGAACACGGCCTCCGCTGATGTCACACACAGGTAAGTTGTTTCACCCAGGGTGTGCTACACTGGGTGGGTCGGAGGCTTCCCTCTCCTTTCTGCCAACCAACAGGGTGAGTCTTCTAGACAGGGGCGAACCTTCGAAGAACTCCACAGCAGGTAATAATTCACACGCAGCTGATTTCCTCCTCCAGCAGCAAACTCCTCACCATTAATACTTCCCACTATATCCACACTGTTCTTACTTGTATTTGTTTCCCACCTCCGTTACGTGGGGTAGAAGGGTCAGGATGTCATCGACGGCATCTAATTAGAGATGTTGTTTTCTTCGCCCGCCTCAGTACTTACTTCCTCCACAGGATTTTGTCGGGCCTGAAAGGGTGGTTTTTGATGACACAAATACAGCACAACACTGCAATTTTCAAGTGTATACACTCACAGCAAAGGACAAATGCTCACCCACTGCACTCCACACACTCTTGGTGAATTGGTCTGTCTGTTCTACACTTCCACTCTTGGTCTGACCAAAGACTCGTCCTGGAAATCGTGAGAACACTGATGCAAAGAATATTCAGATTTGAACGTCGCCGTCACGACACCCCAACGTCTTTTCTCACTCCTGGTCCCGGCTCACCCACAATCCTCCTCCACGGTGGGGCCGCTCACTTACTATGCCAAAAACTCACAAAAAGGCTCACAGATAGTTCACTCCAGATAATTATGCTGCTGTACGATGGTTTGGAGTACTCAAACCGTTACTAACACGAGGTCTCTTTTCCCTCTTCTTTCCAGCTCCTGGATACTTCTCCTGCTGCCACGTGACCTGTCCAAAAAGGGCCTCCTTCAGCGATATTTCCGGTGAGTCTTCCTGTTCTCAACCACTCAGAATTCGTTACACATGTCCATAGAGCATTTCACAGTTAGATAGACATCCCAATATACTCAGCCCGGTTTCTGTTTCTGCCAAACCCTTGTCTCCGTCTTCGCCCAGCCAACAATATTCCTCCGCCTTCTTTCCGCTGCCCTTGCCCAAACACTCCAACTCACTCGCCGTATTGGCTGGAATAAAACAACTTCTCTCTGCAGTTTCTGAGGCCCTCTTTATACTCCTCCCTCTCTCCACACTGCCCAATCCGTGATCGCCCCGTTCATCTAGCCACCTGCGATCAATGAAACCCTAATTTCCTTCCCCGGAGTTCCCGGAAGTAACCGGTGTTTGAGGAATTATGGTCCGGGCGGAACCAATCTCCGTCCTTTTAGTTCCGCCCTTACAAAGTCACTCCGTGACACTGATGCTTCAATCCCAGGGGGCTCTCTTCGAGGAGGGAGTCTTCGCCAGCGTTCCCTGCTTAGGCAGAATGGTAGCTACACGTGTGGGGTTTGCAGGTGGATCTGTAAAGGGAATGGAGATGGGCCAGTCCTTATCTCCTTCTTCATCTGCCAGATGCGACCACACCCTGGGTTCGGAATCACGCTCTGCAGTTTCTTCCCCCCAGGGTGAGGGATCACCACTTCACTTCTCTTCCTCCGAGTAGGTTGACGTGGAGACTGTCAGCGGGGATTCGCCACCCCTATCGCCGCAATATGAGGAGCTATTGGAAGTGGTTACTCATGCGGTAGACAGGTTAAAAATCGACTGGCCAACCTTGAAAAAGCAAGCTAGATGAATGCTTTCTGCGGGCGAGGCAACCAACTCCACGCCAGAGACTTCCTTTCTTTCCCAATCTCCACAAAATAATCATGAGATTGTGGAATTACCCCTATTCTACCCTCCTCTTCGCCCCTGATTCACAGTACTAAGGCAACGTAGTGGGGCTTGAAGAGCGGGGTTATAGAGCGATGCCACGGGTGAACAGACGCTTGCGAACTATCTGTCCCCTGGCTTGGCATCGTCTCTAAAGGCACTGGCATTGTCCACCAAGCCACTCAAAATGACTTCTACGCTGGTGGGCAAAGGGTATATAGCAGCAGGTCAGGCTGGGGAATGCCTTCACACTATGGCTGTCCTTCAAGCATATCAAGCTGACCTGCTGAGAGATATTGACGAGGGGGAGGGGATCAAGTCCAAAGATTTCAAAGAGCTTAGACAGACCACTGATGGTAAATGGAATGCATTTATATAGCGCTTTCAACAGACCCCATGGCAATCCAAAGCGCTTTACAAGTTGCCTCACATTCAGCCACTCACTCACTCATTCATACACCGACTGCGGTGTCAGCCATTCAAGGCGCCATCCAGCTCGTCGGGATTAGGTGGGGTTAGGTGTCTTGCTCAAGGACACCTCGACACTTGGTCAGGTGGAGCCGGGGATTGAACCACCAACCTTCCAGTTTGTAGACAACCTACATGAACCACTGAGCCACTGCCGTCCGTGACATTATGGCTACTGCATTCAGTTCGGCTCTCCACCACCAAGATTCAACGGGGTTATCCCAACACTAGTCGGCCCCCAGCAGGCTCTGGTTATGGAACAAGAAGTGAATACCCTATTAAGGAAGGAGGCCATCTAGGTGGTTCTTCCTCAAGACTGGGAATCTGGGTTTTACAGCTGGTATTTCATAGTTCCAAAGAAGGATGGGGGGCTGCGTCCGATATTAGATCTACGTCAGCTGAACCGCTCAGTTATGTCACTAAAGTTCAAAATGCTAACCATCACGCATGTTGTAGCTCAAATCAGATCTGAGGACTGGTTTGTCACAATAGATCTCAAAGATGCATACTTCCATGTTTTCATCCTTCCACAATACAGGACGTTTCACGTTTATGAAATGTGTAGATGCGGCTCTGATTCCACTGCATATGCAGAGCATCCACATTCTGAATTGTATCGACGATTGGTTGATTCTAGCTCAATCAGAGCAGATGGCGGTTTGACATTGAGATGTCATTCTCGCTCACATAAGGGAGTTTGAGACTGAATCCCAAAAAGAATGTACTCTCTCCAGTTCAGAGAACCACCTATCTAGTCGTAGTGTGGGATTTGACCACGATGCAGGCACGTCTGTCTCCTGCTCGGATTGAGTCGATCCTCACATCAGTCAAGAGAGTCAAAGAAGGCCAGTCACTGTCAAACTGTTTCAGATACTGTTAGGTCTGATGGCAGCTGCGTCCAACGTGATACCTTTTGCTCTGCTGTCCATGAGACCCCTACAGTGGTGGCTCAAGACCAAGGGATATTCCCCGAGGGGCAATCCACTTCGAACTATAGAGGTCACACAGCGATGCCTTCGTGCCTTACACATGCAGAAGAAACCTTGGTTCTTGAATCAGGGCCCAGTGCTGGGAGCTCTTTGTCACCGTGTAACCGCGTCCCTCACCGGTTGGGGTATGGTTATGAGGGGCCACCCTGCCCGCGGTCTGTGGACCGGTCTCCATCTGACATGGCATATCAATTATTTAGATGGCTTGGCATATCAATTTTATTTATGCTAGCTGTGTATCAAGCATTGAAATATTTCCTCCCAGACCTGAGAGGTCACAATGTGTTGGTCTTTGCGACACAAGAGACATTGCAGTGTCCACTCTGGTTCTATCTAGTTCATCCAGCTACTCTGGGACTGGACTCTATGGTACAGACCTGGAAGATGCTTCATCTGTACGCCTTTCCCCCTATTGCTCTGCTCCCGGGAGTTCTGGTGAGAGTACACCGGGATGGGGTCTGTCTTCTATTAGTGGCCCCATTCTGGCCGGGCCGAGTATGGTTTGCAGATCTGATTTCTCTCCTCGACGGCTCTCCATGGGATATTCCAATCAAGACAGATCTACTCTCTCAGGTGCCGGGCAAGATAATTCACCCTCATCAGGAGTTGTGGAAACTGTGGGTTTTTGAGACCCTCCTCCAATCCAGAGCTCTCTCAATGAGGAAACTGTACGCCCTGAGGTGGAAACTCTTCACCTCATGGTGCAGAGACTGCCAGCTTGACCCTGTTAACTGGCCAGGTGGTACAGTTCTGGAGTTTCTCCAATCTAGGCTCTCTTCGGGGTTAACTCACTCCACCTTAAAGGTTTATGTGGCAGCCATTGCTGCTTACCATGTCCCTTTCAATGATCAATCAGTTGGTAGTCACCCCCTAGTTACATGTTTCCTCCATGGTGCACTGAGGCTGAGGCCTCCAGTATGGTCCCGTGTGACCCCCCCCAACCCCCCCCCCCCCCCGGGACTTAGTTGTAGTTCTAGAGGCTCTTTGTAAAGCTCCATTCGAACCAATACATGAAATCTCAGATATACATCTGACTTTTAAGACAGCCCTGTTACTGGCTATCACCTCTCAAGAGAGTTGGAGATCTTCAGGCCCTCTCGGTGGCCCCTACCTACCTAGACAAGACTAGACTAGCCCCTGGTATAGCCAAAGCATTTTTATACCCTCGAGCGGGTTATGTTCCTAAAGTTCCCTCTGTCATGCCACAACCCATAGTACTGCAGGCCTTCTGCCCTCCTCTCCTTTTGGGAGACACACCAGGTAAAGCTAAATTGTATGTGTCCAGTTCGAGCGCTGGATGAATACGTCCACAGAGCTGCCATGAGGAGAAAGTCAGACCAATTGCTTGTATGCTCTGGTCCCCCTAAAAGGGGAATTCCTGCATCTAAGCAGGCCCTCAGTCGTTGGATAGTCAAGGCTATCAACGTATCCTATGAGTCCTCTGGTCTTCCCCCTCCTTTGGGAGTCAAGGTTCACTCTAATCGGGGTATGGCAGCCTCTAAGGTCTTCTCAGCAGGTGTGCCCATCTTGGACATCTGCAACGCTGCGGGATGGTCCACGCCCTCTACGTTCATCAGATTTTCCAATCTAGATATGCGAGCCACTCCTGGCTCTTCTGTTCTCTTGCCTTAGTTGTGCTCTTTCGAATACTTGGAATAATAGCATTCGACGTAGCTTGAGTTCCTGAAGAGGAACGTCCCAAGGTTATGATTGTAACCCTAGTTCCTCGTAGGAACAAGACACTGCGTAGCATCTCCATACTCCCGGCACCCCTGCCGGCACTTGCTTCCCTACTCGAAGCTGAAGTCAGCTGTGCGGCATGTGCTTTTAAAGCTTCCTGGTCATTACATCACCCCGCCCATGATGTCACATCCATCCATTGGACAGATTGCACATGATATTCAGAGTCGGTCTCTGATTTGGGGTGCAATGTCATCTGCTGGTGTTGGTCCATTGTGATTTTTGAAAACCAAAGTCACTGCACCCATTTACCAAGAAATTTCTCAATTCATGCTTCCTTCTGCTGACCAGCTTTTTGAAGATGCTGATTTCATTTTTTCATTTTCCAGCAGGATTTGGCACCTGCCCACACTGCCAAATGCACCAAATGTTGGTTAAATGTTGTTGGTGTGCTTGGCTGGCAAGCAAACTCACCAGATCTGAACCCCATAGAGAACCTATGGGGTATTGTCAAGAGGAAATTGAGAAACAAGATACCAAAAAATCCAGATGAACTGAAGACATCTGTCAAAGAAACCAATTCACTAAAACTATTTATTTATTGGTCTTATTGGTCTTATGAAGTATTTCTAAATTTGTGAGATAATGAATTGTTGGGTGAGTTTTTGTTAAATGTGAGCCTACAGTAATTCATCACAATTAAAAGAACCACAGACTTAAACTACTTCAGTCTGTGTGCATTGAATTTCTTTAATACACGAGTTTCACAATTTGAGTTGAATTACTGAAAAAAATGAACTTTTCCACAACATTCTAATTTATTTAGATGTACCTGTATATCATGATCTATAGTGTCCAATGCAGTACTAAGATCAAGTAAAACTAGCAATGAGATACAGCCTTGGTCTTGGTTTGTAATTTTAACAAGTGCAGTTTCTGTGCTATGATGGGGCCTGAAACCTGACTGAAAATCTTTTTTTTTTTTTTTTTGCAAGATGAGTTGAGGGTGAGTAATTTATCGGCTAATTAAATTTTTTTTGTGAACTAACCTTTTAACTACAATATAGAAAACCTACAGACAGTTTTTAAAGGTACTCTGCATACAGCATAATATGGGGGAAGATGCTCCTCTTAAGAACAAAGTGCATTTACTTTAAATTGTAACATATTTAGATATAAGTTTAGCATGTGCACCGTGAAGGTGATGATGATGATGATGATGCATCAACCAATGTATTGTTATGGTAAATTAATAGAAACATTAATAGAAATTACTAGAAACAAATTGCCCCAGTATGCTTATTTTTTATATATCTATATAAAAATGCACATGACATATGACATATATGACATTTAGATAAAGTATGAAACCAACTCTGTTTAAAATTGTGTTTTGTCAATTTAGCTGAATATCTGATATCAGACAAGCAGAATCCCAATAAAAGAGATTTGCCTGAAAAGTTATTTTATTTCTGTCATAAAAACTCTCAGAGTTTAGCATGGTAATGTGCATGGCAATGTTAATGTGTTTGGTCTTGGTGGAATTGATTTGCTATGCTTCTGCTGCAGAGCAAGTATTGAGACTTGATATTGTCAATACAGACAAGCTGCTGTGAGTATGTTAGAAATACTGCTTCTTCACATATAATATACATGGAATTACTTATTGTTAAGTAATTATGTTTGAAAACTTAAGCAAAGGCTCCATCCCCTGTATATGTATATGTACTGGAATACTGATAATTAACAGTACACCTTCACAGATCTGTATTGGGTTGGCATGCCGACAGCTTGTAGCTGCACAGTAGTGGTGTGCTGTAAGACGAGAACAGAATAAATTAGAGAGAAAATAAAGCTAACAACTTGTTTTTTATGGAGTCCCACTGGTGTGACGTTCAGAGATGTGGAACAGACACTGGGACTCCTTTGGTGACTAAGGCCTGCTGCTTCAGGCTGACATTACAAATAACATGGAGACTGCAGCATCCACACCAGTAGTGGCACAACTGTGAAAGTCTCCACACAGTTAAACTCCTTAATGAGGTCCCTGCCAAATAACACCCCAGGACCCCAACTAATCAGATGGATCTTCTTCACGTTAACACCTGCCTGCCTTTTACATGTCCTTCTTCTCCTCCTCTTCCTTAATCAGATGTGCTGAATCACATCCAAAACACAACAGGCAGTAACATCAAAATTAACTGGCTTTATCCAAGTCAAAAATAATATTTAGATTCATGCATTTTGTTAGATGCTTTCATCTAAAATAGCTTGCAGTTAATTTAAGATTCGAGAACAAATTTTTGCAGTGTGTTTGTTGTGAATTACTCTAGTGTTATTTTACATTTGCAGCAAGGTTTCTGTATCAGACTGTATAGGGTACACAAGAATCAAATGTGCTTTTCTAGAACACATCTCTTTCAGCATTACAACTGTAGTTATATATTGCTGTTAAGCAATGTTACAAAGGTACAGGCTTTTACATTTTACATTCAGTCATTTTGCAGACACTTTTATCCAAATCGACTTACAATCAACAATTTTAAAGGAATAATTCACCAATAAATAAAAAATTGCTGAAAAAAACAAATAAATAAATAAATAAAAATCTATTGAGGTCTCTGAAAGCAAAACTAGGCATTTCTGACATTGTTGGTTCTTTTTCAAACTAAAAGGTGTTTCTAAATGATACAATGAAAATGATCGATTCTGGATTGTAAATGGTGCTCTCTTTATTCAGACCAGACACGTTTTTCACTGGAAGAATTGTTATTATGAATTATGTGAGTTTCACAGTATTTAACTGGAAAGTAATAGAATTGATGCAAACTTCAAAAATGAGGAAAATCCAAAATGGATAATTCATGGATAATGAACAAATTCAATTCAGTTGAAAAGCAGATGACAACAGTGTGATTATATAAATATTAATTATTTGGTCAGTGAATGGTCAGTGTGTGGTCCAGATGAGTGTACTCTGTAAAAGCTATGTATAGTTTCACTGCAAATGCTGCATTATCATTCAGCATCATCAGCATAATTTTTATTGATTTATTATTTTTCTTTTTTTGTAGCTGAAGTGTGTGATTTCTGCACAAACAAACAGAATAAATAAAAAATAAAATATATTTAGAATTTTGTGCAACAGAGTCACTGTGCATTTAACAAGGAGATAAACCTGGTAATGGTTTACATATAATTAAATATGAATGTTTAATTAAAAATATGCAAAATATCACATACTTCATCTTTAACTTGGAATAAATTAAATGGTGTATTCACAGTCAGTTATTTAGGATGATGCATTAGAAGTAAAATTTGAAATGCTTGCCATAATTTAATAATTTTCATGCAACTTTTGGGGGATAATTGTAATAAATACATATTAATCAAAAGGCTGATGTAGCAATGGTCCAACATCATCTTCATCTTTTTTTTTTATCAATGCATTTGATAATTTGATCTGAGAGCTGCAAATAATTACAATTGTTTTTTTAATGCAGACATCGAAGAGAAGAGAGGGCTACACAATGTAAGTTTCCAATGCAAACATCTCAAATAGACACAAAAAAGGGGACGTCCATGGCCGTTTCTGCTTCTTTGACTATTTGTGAAAGACTACATATTCTGTTGAAGGAGAAGTCTATTCAGATGCAAATATCAGCAACCACCTCACACATACACGTACACACACACACACACACACACACACACAAAGACAGCATGTAGCACTTCAAAAACTGTTTTACACCCCCCATCTATTACTCAAGCTTTTGCATCACAAGGTCATTCACTTCACTCTGCCTGTATCTATTCATCAATACAAACCTGAAAACAAGAAGAACCCAGCAAACTGATGGTTGTTTGAGGATAAATTATGAAGATCCTGTTTTAATCTGTATCAACATTCTGTTCAGACATAAAAGTTAATTGCAACTGAATTTGTGTCTTGTTTTTTTTTTTTTTTTTATGATGCAAACATGCTTTTTTTTGCACCAGTGGTAATGACTGATGAATCACAGCAATTTTACGCTTTAACTTTCAACTCATTTTTCTCCCCTTTTATTGCTGAAAACCACAATGAATGGGCATTTTGGCTGTTGCAATTTTAATGTAGTTATTAAGCAGTGAGGAATGTGATCTGAGGGGCTTATACATTTCTATATAATATTTATAGAGTATACAACATAAAGGGGGGTGAACCATGCTGTAAACCATGCTGTTTGTACTGTGCTTGTGTTGTTTTACCCCTGTTTGTATACTAGATTGAGATTGCTTGGATATTTGTTGCTTTGTAGTGAACCTCTGGCTTATTTGAACCTTTTGCCTGTTGTACGATTTTGATTTTGGATATTCCTCTGAACTTGATGTTTCTTTGTAAATCTTCATTGTGAATATTGTAAATAGTTTTGGTAAAGTAGGGAGTTAGACGCCACCTTTTGTTTTTGTAATGTTTGGATCTCTGTTTTTGGATTAGGTAGTTAGGTTAAGAGAATTGTATTTTTTTTTTTGTTTGCTTCCTTATTTTGGATAGGTAATTTAGAGGGTTTAATATTTAGCACATTTTGTTTATTATTTTGGCACTGTCAGCTTCTGAAAGTAGACTCCCAAATAAAATTCAAAAGAAGTTGATGGTTCACGCTTGTTTTTTTCCCATGTTATGCTGCAAAAACTGCAAAATTACAAAACAGAACTATTTTCTTCACTTTTACATTTTCAACCATATTTGAAAACACACAGGATATATACTTAAATAATTATAGGCTATCACATCCTCTGTGATCTGATAATCCATATCACAATTTAGATTTTTATTAATGATATGCAAGTAAGTATACAAAATCTGTATGTGTTTTACTTTGTAACTTTGTACTTAAACCATGTTTTTTTTTATAATAATAGTTAAGAATAATAATCATTTACATGTTGTAAATTCTTCACTTTTAAATGTTCAAACCTTCGTGATGTTATTTTGGCTGGTGAAGTGCCCACAAAAACCAAGTGCACATTGCCTTATGAAATGCACGTTAAACTCGCTGCAGGAAAATACAGGATAAATAGTTACCTGCATGTAAATGAGCACAGTGCCACACTTCTCTGTGAAACATGTAGCAAATCACACTATACAGTTATGTTATTGAATCTTAGAATTTGATTTGATAATCAAACTAAACTATATCAAAATTACCATCCGGTAATAGTTATTATAAATTTTACATTCAACATAACTAATTATTAGATTTGAATCAATGCACAAAACCTTCTATAGTGTAATCAGTTAACTAAGTAGTTAATTAAGTTACCTCAGATGAAATAAAGTAGTATTGGGTCATTATGTGTTTTACTGTCATCACATGGCAGTGTTTCTATAGCAAGTATCAAATGCATTTACCTCTTTTGTTTTGTTTGTTTTCTTTCTCTCTCTCTCTCTCTCTCTCTCTCTCCCTCCAGTTTTCTGCTCTTATCTTCTGTGGTTTGGCTTGTATGAATGCTCGAGCAGTTCTTCACACAATTCTCTTATCAGCTCATCAACAGAACTGCTCCTGTAAATCCCTCACCAGTGTTTTCTCATCTTCTACGCCACAAATATATACACACTAAATAAACTCTGTTTTGATCTCGCCAAAAGAAGAAACAGACGAAACTAAAGGAACTTGTGATGCCATTATCTATGCCAGTCCCACTATCTCTCTCACTACTATATCTTTTTCTTTTTTAAGATTTCCAGAGAATCTGTCCCAACTTTCCTTTTCATTCAAGTCAATTTAAAGTTCTGTGTTCGATCTCTCCTCAGCTGTCACATATCTTTCTACCCCTGTCACCTCATCATGGTTCAGCTTGGTTCGCTTTATTTCCACCTTTCCTCTATTCTCTATTTGTCATTATGGAGTTTGTTCAGAACATTGCACTCATGCAAGGTGCTTTATGCCCTGAAAGCCTTGCAGAGCTCAGCTTGGAGAGTTTAATGCTCTCATCTGAAAGTGGTGAGTGATTTTTATCTCTTTGTGCAATCCAGTTTCCGATGTGACTGACTATAGGGAGGACTGAAGAACATTCCTGATGTATTGAAGTTTCTAGGCATCTGTCTAATACAAGAGCACGCTAGGAGAGAAACAATTAGGCCGTATGGATCCTTGTGGTCAATGGTTAGTGAAGGAGTTCAGTGTCTAGAGACTGATAAAACTGCAGTAGTGGTTTAATGAGTGTGAGACTGAGTTGAGAAAGAGATATGGATGGTTAAATCGGACATACTGTATATAGACAGGAAAGCAACAATGGATGTCTTGTGTAAATGGTAGCTTGGGCCATGAAATGGCTGTGCACCATTTGTGAAATACCTTTTATATTTCATTTCAGTTTCTAAATGGGAATCATGGGAACAAACTCAATGCATAAGTATATTATGAGAGTAAAATATAAGAAAGCAGAATTATTTATTTTTATTTTTATTTTTTTATGGCACCTTGTAGATGTTTGTATTTATTTTATCAGACCTATATAAGTAATGGCCTAAGGAATTTTCACTTATGTGATTTCACTATTTCTTTAAAAAGTTTCATTTGCTGCTGTTATATTTTTATGTGGCCTCAGATATCTCGTAAAAAGGTAGAAAAAAGGTAAAAAGGTTTTCCTATTAAATTCTATGTGGCATTATTCATGCATGGACAGATCCTCTCTTAATAATTTGCCATGCAGAAAGATTTATACATTTGTGAATGATTATGATATAAAAATTGACAGGTTGAATCCATTCTGAAGCCGGTACCATTTAAACTGTTCTTCACCAATCAATTATACATGAACTCAGGTATTTAGGGAAAAGCTATCCATTTGAGACACAACTGTGACTGCTTTCCTTTTCCTACACTAAGCGAAACAGACGATGGTTGGATGAGGACACCGGTGATGTAGAATCTCAAGCCATCTGGAGGCAATAAACCAGAAGCATATGTCCAACAGTTGAAAATAACAGGTTGAGAAAATTCTCAGTGGTGTAGCCATTTAATCATAGCACAATGTGATTGAAATACATTCTGCAAAAGACTGACTAGATTAATGAAAAAGAGCATATGGACAACTATTTAAAACAATGAAAAGCTTTGGAACATATATGATAAATACAGTATGGAAATACAATATACTGTATATGTACTTAGTCGATGAAATATTGTCACTTTATTTTTTATTTTATTTATTATTATTATTATTTTTTTTTTTAATTGAGTGATTTATTTATTTTAAATCAACAACATGATTTTAGGTTAAAATTGACATATTTGTTAAAAAATAAATGAATAAATAAAAATCTTTCTGAAGTATTCCATGACAGCTACCCACTTGATTAATCTTGTATAACTGATACTGCATAGAACAATACACATATATTTTATCCAGCTTACCAGGCTACCAAAATAAAACAAGTAAATAACATCCTGGTCAGATAATGTTCCTTTCCATTTGGCTTCATGAATAACCCATTATATTTGATCATTATATAAATGGACTGCGAACCACTTTTAAGTTGTCTGCCCTGGGCGTTGTTAATAAAGGAACTGCAATTAATGTTTGTTAGATGATGCCCTTTTTAAATTGAACCTATCATGTCTCATCCTTTGTGAACCGTGATACTAATTGGCTTATTTTCGTTGACTTCAACAAGCTAAATTTGATTTAATGAACAGAAAGAAAGAGCTCCATGCGAATAAGTAAAATGGATGGTTCATAATTGTACGTAATAAGTGAGAGGGGCATTAAAGTGATGAATTTTGGGGGGAGTTGCTCTTCATCAAAGGGGCTGAATCTAACCTCTTTGCTTCTGAAAATGTCTGAAAATTCATTTAAAAGAAGAATAGGTTCAATGGGAAAGAAAGGGAGATTTCCATCATATCCATGGTAACTAGACAGATAATATAACAGAAAGGCTATAACAGAAAAGTTACACAATCATATTTGGGGGTCAGAATTCATCAGTAATTTATCAGTATTTAATAACTTTCATGGTTAACTTGTAGTGCATAGTCACCAATCATCCCCGGTTACAGTGAAAAGTATTAATGATCTATGCATTGCAAATTGTCCCTTCACTAAGCCCCACCTTAATAACATTATTGCCCGTAATTCAAAAGTTAGTTTTAGTTGAAGTTGGTTTTAGTTTTAGTATGATATAACGGTCCAGCAGCATTGGAACTTTTGAAGTATTTGTATTACTCCGCTGGTCTGTGTTTGTTCCAGTAAGAATGTCAGTTTGTGTGTTAATGGTGGGGATTTTAACTGACACTTTCCACATGTTACATCAACAAACCAGTAGAGCAGCAACTGTCTTTATGAGTGAGTCATTGAATTATTCACACAATGAATTCATTCACAAACACTGATTCATTCAGGAATTATACAAGCAGCTGCCTCTATGATTGAGTCAAATAATAATTCACTTAACTTGTTGTTGTTGTTGTTCTTCTGTTTGTCATAATATGTTATTATGAGTATAATATGAGTTATTTAATTATTTGCAAACTCAACTCATTCAAAAACACTGTCATTAAAGAATGAAACAAGGGAGTATCTCTGTATGAATAAGTCATTAAATTATTTACTGAACAAATTTGTTTAAAAACACTGATTCTTTCAGGAACAGTCAAGTGTCTGTCTTTATGAGTGAGTCGTTGAATCATTCACGTTTGCATTCTTATGAATGGTTGTGGGCAGGTCATGTATAATATAATATAAGATAATCAGTGAGGATACATGCAGAAATGTTTGCTTTTATGATTTTTCACACCTTGAACCCAATAAAAACCACTAGCTTATACATTTGCAAGAACGAGCAGCCCATCAACGTGCTTCAATTGAGTTGTGGAAGTCTTCGGCAGCACTGCACAGGAATATTAAAGAAGAATGTTGCCAAAGATATGTTTTTTAAGGAAAAAAATAACCTTGTTAGGCTTCCCAAAGAACCCAGCATTACATGATCATTGTTGTTTTTTTGTTGTTGTTTTTTTGGGACAGAAACAGAATTTTGTGTATGTGTTTTTTTTCCCGTCATTTCAGTGACAATTTTTTTTATAAACAAGATCCATGTCGACGCTGGATTGGCACATCGTTTGATTCTGAAAGATGGAACAAACCCCAATGATAAATGAGCTGAAACCGCAGGAGGTAAGTAAAACTGCATTCAATTTCTTTGTTTTGTTTCCACTCGGTGCACAAGTGCTCGTGACTCGTGACTTTAGTGCTGCCTTCGGTACACCTTCAGGATCTCGGCTGTTTTTGGAGAGAAGCATAAGGCTGTATCTTTCTTTTTATAAATCTGACAAAACTAAAGACTCTTAGGAGATATAAAGGATGCAATAGCAATATATAGGTACTCAAGGTTAACAAGAGATTGTCCGAAACTGTGTGTGTTATGTCCCCTTTAATGCATTATACAGGTATTCATAATCTACATTGTAAATAATTATAACTTTTCATGAATAAGTGTAACCTAAATTAAAATGTTTGAAGGTGTGTTTGAGTGTTCAGTGCCTTATGTTTTATAAAGGTCTAAAAATTAATAGATACGTGTTATTATATATAACTGTGGTTACTATTATTTATGAGATCATTATAAGGTGCATTACAACAATTTAAACTACTTTTAAAATGTGTTATATACAAAGCTTTAAGTGCTTTAACCATTATTTACTATTTATATATTCACTATTCATTAGTTGTCAGTAATACTGCAAATTAAGAATACTGTACTTTTATTGCAATTGTACTGTAATGATTTTTTTCAGTCTACTGAAAATTACAGTAATTAATATAAATACTTTATGTATGTTTGTATTTTTACAGTAAAGTTGTACTATGATAGCACCCAGCTTGCATTGCAGTATAAATAAATGAGGTGGTTGCCTTCGTTGGTGTTACCTGTGGTGTTGATTGTTTTATTTTTTTATTTGTTATTTTTTTGGGTCACTTTTAGTAGTTTGATTTATAATTTTCACAATTCATAATCTATCAGATTTTTTTTTTCAAAATGTAACCACTGTTGGTTTAAATATTTAATTATTATTATTTTATTATTATTATTATTATTATTATTTGTATTTTGAACATGTCAGTGGATGTCTGTATGCTGCTTATAATAAAATTTATATTGTGGTGCAGTAAGCATTTTACATGCTGAATTAGTGGTCACACTTTACAATATGGTCCTATTTGTTAACATTAGTTTATGAATGAGCTTACATGAACTAACAGGAAGCAATATTTTTACAGTATTTATTAACATTAGTTAATACAATTATAGTTTCACCACATGGTTTGTTTATGGTCATTCATAATTAACTAACTGATGCAACTTGGTAAACCGTGATCTCTGGGTTTTGCACTTTGTGGGTGAAGTCTGTGTGTTACGCGTCTGCACTGATTAGTTTGTGGGCGTCTCCGTTAATTGTCATCAGCAGCAGATGTCACTCATTACCCTCTCTATATAATGGCTTGTCTCACGTCTTGTGTTTGTGAGAGCGTTGTTTCATGTCGTTAACCGTGCTTTGCTTTCTGTTGTGTTCTGCGTTTTTGGATATCCGTGTCTTCCCCCGGAACCTAGTCCACTCTTCGCAACCACCACAAGCATCACGACTTACCTTCGGCTCGCTTACCCGCAGTTCCTGTGCCACCCTCTCCTGCTGCCAACTCACAACCGCCATCTGGACTCATCACTTCCCTCCACCATCTTGGACAGTTTGTTTACCTCCTCTCATTAAAACTTTGTTTATACGTATGGACCCTGACAAGGTTAAGGCTGTGATAGGTTGGCCATCTCCAGATTCCTGTAAGGCCCTACAGCGGTTTCTGGGGTTCGCCAATTTCTATCGGCGTTTAATTCGCAATTTCAGCCAACTAGCCTCCCCTCTGACGGCCTTGACCTCCCCCAGTACTCCATTCAGGTGGTCGGACGCAGCCGAGACTGCGTTCACTAACCTCAAGAGCCGCTTTGTTTCGGCTCCCATCCTTGTGACCCCTGACCCACACGGCAGTTCGTGGTGGAGGTCGATGCATCAGAGGTGAGGGTAGGAGCAGTGCTGTCCCAACGTGCTGCCATCGGACGATAAGGTAATCCATGCGCGTTTTTCTCCCATCGTTTATCTCCTACTGAACGCAATTATGACATTGGTAACAGAGAATTGTTGGCCGTCAAATTAGCTTTAGAGGAGTGGCGTCACTGGTTGGAAGACTCAGGGGTACCTTTCATTGTTTGGACCGATCATAAGAATTTAGAATACATTAGAACTGCTCGGTGGGCACTTTTTTTCGGTCGTTTTGATTTTACTCTATCGTACCACCCGGGTTCCAAAAATGTCAAACCCGACTCTTTATCACGTCTTTTTGATCCCTCCGCCCGCCCGGTGACTCCCGACTGTATTTTACCTGAGAAAGTAGTCGTCTCAGCACTCGTATGGGAGGTCAAGTCGAAGGTCAAGACGGCCTTAGAAGAGGTAACGCCTCCGCCCGGTTGTCCACCGAATTATTTATTTGTGCCGGAGGAGTTAAGGTCCGAAGTCATTCGGTGGGGTCACTGCTCTAACGTTGCTTGTCATCCAGGGATAAGTCGAACTAATGGGTTAGTTAAACAACGATTCTGGTGGCCACTAATGGCTAGTGACGTCCACGATTTTGTTTTGGCTTGCTCAGTTGGCGCCAGTGGTAAGTCATCTAACTGACCTCCTGATGGGCTCCTTCAACCACTGTCTGTCCCTTCGAGACCCTGGTCCCACATCACACTAGATTTTGTTACCGCCCTCCCGCCCTCTAATGGCATGATGGTCATTTTGACCGTAATGGACCGGTTCTTGAAGGCGGCACATTTCATTCCCTTGCCCAAATTACCGACAGCCAAGGAGACAGAGGTCACTGTCCTAGATCACATCTTTCGGCTTCATGGCCTCCCAGTAGACGTGGTTTCTGACAGGGGATCTCAATATATATATAAATTTTGGAAATAATTTTGTAAGTTGCTAGGAGCGTCAGTTAGCCTGTCTTCGGGTTATCATCCCCAGAGTAACGGGCAGTCTGAGCGAGCCAACCAAGATTTAGAGAGGACGTTGCGATGTTTGGTCTCCAAGAATCCTTCTTCCTGGAGCCAACAACTCTCTATGGTGGAGTACGCTCACAATTCGTTACCAGTGTCAGCCACAGGCCTCTCTCAATTTCAGTGCAGCTTAGGTTATCAGCCACCAGTTTTTCCCAGTCTGGAATCTAAAGTCGCGGTCCCCTCTGCTCACGCGTTTGTCCAGAGGTGCCACCACACCTGGACCAGAGCCCGCAAGACTCTGCTCCGGGTGAGGGAGCGCACTAAGGCCAAGGCCAATCGCCGCCGGTCAAAGCCTCCCGTTTACGTCGTGGGTCAAAAAGTGTAGCTTTCTACCAATAACATTCCTCTGTGATCTGTATCTAACAAATTACTTTACTTTACTTTACTTTATTGTCCACGTAGTGGAAATTTGTCTCTGGCTTCACATACATCAATACAACAACACATAACACATAAAATACAATACAAAGGGGGAATGTAATAAACAAGGCACACATCAATCATTACCATTTAAAATCTTGACAGCATTTGGCACAAAGGATAATTGGTAACCCTTCCTAATTACTCGTGGTTGCCTATAACGTCTTCCAGACGGCAGCAGTTGAAACTTGCTATGTAGAGGATGAGAAACATCCCCTACTATCTTTAAAGCCTTTTCCTTACTTTTTCCACGATAAAGATCATTCAAGTGTCTCTGTGTCTTGCCAATTATTTTGCTTGCCTCAATCACAATCTTGGACCGTCTAGCTTTATTCACAACAGTCAGGTTACCATACCATGATGTCATATTAAAAACCAGAATACTTTCCACAAAATTTTTATAAACCATTTCGAGTATAATCTTGCTCACACCAAAGTGATTCAACCTCCCAATTAGATGTAACCTCTGGTGAGCCTTCTTACAGATGCTATCAGTATTTTCTAAAAAATTAAGTTGGGCATCAATATACGTCCCCAAATACTTAAAATTACTGACAGATTCTATTGGATTTCCATTTAGTACTACAGGTTCCAACCCCAAAATATTACGCTTGTCTCCAGTTATTACCAACTCCTTCGTCTTATTTGTGTTTATCACCAGTGCACTCGACTGGCACCACTCAAAAAGTGCTTCAGCATGTTCATAATATACAGAAGCACTACCAACATCTCCCACTTTCATAAGACCCACAAGTGCCATATCATCGGCATATTTAAGGAGACTAAACCCCTCATTTTGTATCTTATACTCATTAATGTACAAAGAAAATAATATTGGTGATAGAATTGCTCCCTGAGGGGCTCCTGTATTTAATGTGATAATTCCAGACAGTTTGCCATTAATCGCCACTCTTTGCGGGCGATTAGATAGAAAATCTTTAATCCACCAGATAAGTCCACCATTTACCCCCAAATCAATCAGTCGCTGAATTAAAATGTGAATCTTCATCGTGTTAAAAGCTGATGTGAAATCTAAAAACAAAATTCTGGCATAATTTGAAGTTAATTGTACATGCTCAGCAACTGAATTATATAATGTTAAAACTGCATCATCAGTACCTCTTGCTTTTTTATATGCGAATTGCAATGGATCCAAGACATCACTCACAAAATACATTAAGTGCCGCATAATTACTCTTTCCATTTATTTCCCCAAAACAGATGTTAATGATATTGGTCTAAAATCATTTAACCCTTTTGCTCCTGTAATTTTGGGTACTGGGACAACTGTGGATACCTTCCATAGGTTTGGTACTGTTCGTGTATTTAACAAAAGCTGGAATAACTGTGTAAAGACCCAGGTCAATTGATAAACACAATCCTTTAGTACACGCCCATTCAACCCATCAGGTCCAGGTGCCTTATTTGATTTTGTGCGGGACAAGCAATATGCAATTTCATGTTCTTCCAGGGTAATGTTTTCATATAAGGGGATATCAGAACAGATCCTATCAACCTCAGTGCTACATTCACCAGTGTCAAATCTGCCAAAAAATACATTTAGTTCGTCAGCAAAGGATGCATTATCAGATTGAGTGGGGTTCGTTTTCTTTGCCTTCCTTCCCATCATCACATTCAGTCCCTCCCAAGCTTGCTTTACATTACCCTTATATAATTTACTTTCAATTTTATTTTTATATTCTAGTTTAGCACTTTTAATTTTCCCCCTAAGTTCTCTATTTTTCTCTCTAACTAGTTCCTTATCCCCCGTCGTAAAGGCTACCTTCCTCTCATTAAGGCATACTTTTAAGTCTTTTGTAAACCAATTCTTATTGTTTGGGTATATACATACAGTTTTTGTTTCAACACAGTTGCTCTCACAAAAATTTACGTAGGACGTAATACTTTCAGTGATATCCTAAACATTGTCATTAGCATTAAAAAAACAATTGCCAGTCCGTCTGTTCAAAACAGTCTCTCAGTTGTTCTTTGCTCCGTTCAGTCCACAAATGCACATGTTTCACAGTCGGTTTCTCTTGTTTAATCTTAGCCCGATATCTGGGAAATAAATGTACAATATTGTGGTCCGACTCCCCCAGAGGGGGCGACAGATGGCTTTGTATCCTTCGGCAATATTGCCATAACATTTATCCAAGATACGCGAGAGTCTAGTCGGGCAGTCAACATATTGATGTAGAGCAGGTAAAAAAGTTGACAGATCACATGAATTCCTACCCCCCAGAATCAATACTGGTTGCTCAGGTGAGTGGGCCAGTGCTTCATTAAAACATTCTGCTATTTTGTTCCCGGCTTTCACATGATCCGGTCCAGGAACATATACTAAAATAATTGTTATTTGCCCAAACTCCTTGGGAAGATAGAAAGGTCTAAAAGCCACTGACAAGAGTTCATAATCCGGAGTACATACCTGTTCACATATACGAAATCGAGTGGCCCACCTATTATCCACGTAGATACACAGACCTCCTCCAACTGCTTTTTGAGATGCGGCTACATTTCTGTACGCTCTTATCATTGTATATCCACTTATGTCGATGTCCTGTACTCCATCCTTTCGCCAGGTCTCAGTAAAACATATCAAGTTACTTTGTCTGAAATCGCTGTCATATTTCGCTTTCAATAGCAGTTCATCGGTTTTACTTCTTAGGGACCGTACATTTGAGAGGGTGATTACAGGTAAAGGAGGTTTATGGCCTCTTCTTTTTAATCTCTGTCGCACCCCACCTCTAGATCCTCGTTTCTTCCATGAAATCCTGTTCCATGTCCTTGTCCTAGAATTCCTTAAAAGCTCTTTGCAATCTTCAGGCAATTGCACTTGAGGACAAACATTCGGAAGATGTGGGATTAATAAAAGGAGTTCCTCGCGGGTGTACACGTGAGCTCCGCTTATGGCGTTCACCTCCGAACCGATCGCCACTAATAACTTCAACAAATATACATTCGCCCAATATGTGAAGCAGCTCATTTTCATAGTGGAGGTAATGGCTAAAATAAAATAAAAATAGAACAGCAAATACTTAAATCACGGGAATAAACAAACAAACAAACCAACGAAGAACGCACGTGAAGCACTGGGTCAGCAGCAGAGCCGCGCCCCTATTAGCTCCCAAATTTATTGGCCCGTTTACTATCACCAAGATCATTAGTCCACCTCAAACTACCTCCAGCGTACAGGAGGATACATCCTGCCTTTCATGTGTCCAAAATTAAACCCGTGTTTTATGCACATATTAATCCGCCTACTCCGGTTCCCCTGCCGCCGCGTTGCGTAGATGGGGAACCGACATATTCGGTTAATCGTATTCTGGACTCGAACCAGGGGTGGGGGGGGGGGGGGGTGGCGAGGATTCCAGGACTAGGAAGGTTACAGTCCGGAGGAGAGGAGTTGGGTACCTGCTAGGGACATACTGGATTACTCCCTTATTGATGATTACAATCAGCAGGTAGGCCCTTCTGGGAACTCCAGGAGGCGTTCTTAGAGGGGGGGGGGGTACTGTCTTCTGGGTTTTGCACTTTGTGGGTGAAGTCTGTTTGTTACGCGTCTGCACTGATTAGTTTGTGGGCATCTCCGTTAATTGTCATCAGCAGCAGCTGTCACACATTACCCTCTCTATATAATGGCTTGTCTCACGTCTTGTGTTTGTGAGAGCGTTGTTTCATGTCGTTAACCGTGCTTTGCTTTCTGTTGTGTTCTGCTTTTTTGGATGTCCGTGTCTTCCCCCGGAACCTCGTCCACTCTTCGCAACCACCACAAGCATCACGACTTCCCTTCGGCTTGCTTCCCCGCAGTTCCTGTGCCACCCTCTCCTGCTGCCAACTCACAACCGCCATCTGGACTCATCACTTCCCTCCACCATCTCGGACAGTATCTCCTTCCCAGCATTGTTTGTGTTCCAGTTTGTTTGTTTACCTCCTCTCATTAGAACTTTGTTTATACTTGCACTTGCTTCCAGCTTCTCCTTCACCCACTCATCACAAATAGTAATTTGCTGTGTAATTATGGAAAATTACCAAATCTGCATTGATTTCCATCTAAAGCACTGAATATATTATTTGATAATACATTTAACTGTGTAATATCCCACATGTGGTTTGAACTTTTTCCCATTTGATTCACAGGTCAGTTCTTTGACCTCTGTATTAGCCCAGTTTTGTCTGTGAGGATATAACTTTTTTTTTTTCATCCCATATGCCATTGTGCATGTTTTTCCTTCAGCTTATGCACATTCTGCAATAAACTGCTGAGACCAGTCAAACACAACAACACACTATAATTTTTAAAATACAGGCTGCTATTGTACAATGTATTGTAAAAACACTTAAGCCCAAGTAAAAATAACCTATAGTATAGAACTTAAAATTAAACTATCATGTAAAGCTTTTCGAAGGGTTAGTTGGGACTGTAACTGAAGCTATTCATTTCCATGCAATCTTATGGTTGAAACATAGAACGACTTACTGTAATTTTCAAGACAATTGAACCATTCAGCATTGCTATTACTCTGTGATTATTGTGTTTGTTTGACCTATCCACTGTGGTGAAACACAGAATAAATACTGCTTTCTATAAGAAAAGCGTTCCTATCATTGGAGGTTAATTGAGTGTCAAGCTCACACCTGGGTATGTCTAAACCATCAAGACATTTCCATTTGACAGGGAAATTGTGGGAAAGCAGAGAGTGGGTCTGGTTCAGCATAGATAACACACACGACTGAAAGCCATATAGTACATCAGAAGTTGAATTGGCTTTCAGACGGAAATAGATAGCCAGTGAAAACATTGCTTCAATTGTGTAGAATTGCTTCTTCATGAAAACTGTAAAGTTTGCACTGCAATTCCAAATGGTTCCACTTCTGTGCACTGCTGCTGTGGCCTTTAGCAAAATCTAAATCCCATTCACGTTGTCAAACAGTAGGGTTAGATTCGACTGACTACTTGTTTGTGGTGAGTAGCTTAATTTAATATAAAAATCTAAACTTTAACAACCACATACACTGACACTATGAAACGTCCATCTTGATGTCACTCTACAATATCTGACAAAAGATGGATAATGTGCACTTCCTGACTTCATTCCCTTTGGATACTGTTCTCTTAAAATGCATTTAATTGATAAGCTTAGATCATGACATGCAAAACAATTGACACATTTCTACTTCCAAGCCTGCAGTGTGTATATTTTGTTCAAACACACACACACACACACACACACACACACACACACAAAGCAACATACATCAAACAAGTTAATAATCAAACTAACCTATATTTGGTGGGGATGATGACGCTGTGTTTTTGTTTGCTCCATGTGCCCGGTCCATTTGCTGTTCCATAACTTCTACTCCAGCATCAGCTTTTGTAAAACAACTTGATAGCTGATGATTTTACTGACCAACTCATGTTTTCTCTGCTGTTTTTCTTACATTTTTACTTACCGAATATTGTTCTTTGCTTGACCATTTCCAGATTACTCCAGAGCAAAGGGAATAGTGGAGGTGAATCTGCACATCAGGTGCAGAAATCAGCTGATAGATACCTGCATAGGTCATTCAATAGCCAAATATAAAATAAATGCATTTGATTAAACCAAATTTAAATGTGACATTTCAATCTCTAATGCTACATGGAGTGTT
The DNA here is from genome assembly GCF_963082965.1 of Carassius carassius. Lineage (NCBI taxonomy): Eukaryota > Metazoa > Chordata > Actinopteri > Cypriniformes > Cyprinidae > Carassius > Carassius carassius. Next base: position 4,378,183 of record NC_081758.1, on the reverse strand, counting down.
GGTAAAAGGTGCTACAGATGGCCAGTCAATCTTTCCACAGCCAATCACAGCCCCCATCCTTGATCGGGCCCCTGGGTTTAAGCCCCACCTAGCCCTATTGTTAATTCATATTAACAATGCCCTATTGTACACACACACGTTTGTTTTTGTGAAAAGTGGGTTCATCCCATAGGCGTAATGGTTTTTATACTGTACAAACTGTATATTCTATTGCCCTACACCAACCCTACACCTAACCCTAACCATCACAGGAAACTTTGTGCATTTTTACTTTCTCAAAAAAACTCATTCTGTATGATTTATAAGTATTTTGAAAAATGGGGACATGAGTTATGTCCTCATAAGTCACCCTCTCCTTGTAATACCTGTGTCATACCCATGTCATTATACAAAGTTGTGTCCTGAAATGTCACAAAAACATGCCCACACACACACACAGCACCTTTAAAAGGGGTTAAGGTCCTCTGTTTTTGTGTCTAAGAGTATTTGTTTACTCGTGGTAAAAATCACATTTTGAGTTCTCTCATGCTTTATTCTAAAAGCTCTCTGAAGCTGATTATTGCTATACACACACTTGTGGCATATTGAATTCTGTATCAACATACTAAATTGCTTGGCATAAGATTTTCTACATTTATATGTTCTGTAGTCTACAGTTAGACTGAAGAACCATATGTTTTGGCAGAATAACTGTTTTATTGTGATTATGACGATAATGATTCATCTTAGTTTTTGAACGCTGCTGTCTTAAATGGCAGAAGCAGCAATATTATACAATGAACAAGCCATGTATAGTATATCCTTGAGCACCTTATGGCTTTACTTGAAGATTTGCCATTTTTGTATAAAACTGTATTTAAAAATAAATAAATAAATAAATAAATAAATAAAGGCATGCATACTCACTTTATTATGTATTTTTTTTCATATACATTTTAGTCATATGCCTATTATAATAACAGTAATCATCTTTATTTATGTTTAGCACCTGGAAATGTTACTTCTCAAAGCCCTTTTACATGACAAATAAAACTTCTAAATACAACATATAAAAATGTATGAAAATAGCATGCAATCAAAACACTTAAAAATATAAATAATATAACAATTAATATAACAATTCACATAAAAGCTACCCTAATAGAATGAGTTATAAGCCTTTTAAGTTTGCTGACTTTGTAATCTAAGAAGTAGCACTGCCATTGATTTATAATTCCTGAGATTGGATTTGGAAGATTTTCCATCTCTGAATCTTCTCTGCTGGTATTTTTAGATTTTCAAGTATTTTAGAATATGACTCAATGTACTTTTTGCTAATTCTAAGGTGCCAGCCTAGCATACCAATTATATCCAGTTCTGCAAGACTGAATGGGAGTAGTTTAGTTTCATTTTACCAAGAAGCTAGGATACAACATTATTACATTTTAAATAGCTTCTTAGACATTTATTCAGACCACTTCACTTTCCATGTCAATTCAGATTGCCAATCTGTGCACAGCATCATCTCCCTGCCCAATTTACTCTTTATAGCATTTTTGGTTTGAGTCAGATGAGTTTTAGGGAAAAATCCTTATAAATCATTTGAAACCCTTCTTGTATCTCTCCAGCCTTCAGAAGCATGAGCTTTTTGCTGTGGATGTTTGAGAAATATATTTCAGGTGTTTGGCTTGTTTTCATTCTCTTTAATTGATACCACTAAAATATACAACGAATAGAAAATACATTTCACCTATGAGCTCTGGCAAACAGCAACAGCCATAGAATCTCATCAGTCAACAGATCATTTAATAAAGACTTATTTTTCTACAGTTCCTTGCACATATTTTAAGCTTAAAAATATATACATATATATTTTATCAGCATGCATGGTTTGTAAACAAATACATTTTGACATCACTTGTGATGTGAATTACTCATGTACGAGTCCCATGGAACGATGAAAAAGAGGCAAGATAAAATGCCGTGGCTGATACAGTAAATTAGTTATTTTGCTTTTGTTAACACTGTTGGTTAGATTTTGCACAACTCATTGGACATTTATTTTCTGAAATGCTGAGATATGTACAACAATCAATGTAATAGCACTGCCTGATTTACATGATATGATGGAGGGCTGAAGTCCTTGTATGGGCACTTCTCCCAGAAGAGTGCGCGCGCACAGCAAACAGAGTGAAAGCAAGAGAAGTCCATCAATGTGTTCATTCAGTTTTTCAGAAGTCATCAGCAGCACTTTGCAGGAAAAGAATGTCTTAAAAGAAGTGCATTTTTGGTTGTGAGGGAAAGCTAACCTTTTTCAGCTTCCCAAAGAATGTAACCATTGTTCACCGAGTAGGGAACGAGACACTGCGTCCTCTAGGGGTCACTATGGGGAACACCTCTTCGTGACCCGTGTCTGAAGCATACATTAAAAAAACACCAACTTGTTGGCCGGCTACAGCCTCTGACTTCACTACCGGCGCGACTATAAACAGGCACCGGGAGAACACGCCATTCGTCTGAGGCTTGCATCCGAAGCATGGCAGGGAGCTAGAGGACGCAGTGTCTCTTTCCCTACTCAGGGAACCATGGTTACATTCCTAACCTGAGACGTTCCCTTTCAAGAGAACTTAGAACTGCGTCCTCTAGGGGCCGCTAAGGGGAACAGTATACCCACGCCGCCATGCTGAGGGGATTGGAGGCCAGAATCATGGCGAGCACTAAGTACCAACTCTACCATTTCTACGGGAGTTTCCCCTGGGACAATTAGACGGCTGTCTGTGACAGTACCACTTACGGCCAAAGGCCTAAGCTACATACCCATTGTTAGGGCCTCTGCCCGGGGTAGAGCTGAAGGCTTGGAATCAGGAAAGATTCCTTTAAAGGGATATGGCCAGGGTACGATTTGTGAAAAAAAACAGAGGGGGGGGATGTTTTGAAACATTTTAATTCATAAAAATAAACCATGAGAACATGGATTAGATGACGTCATGCGCTAATTAGCATATTTATGACTTAAGTGCGGCCATTTTGTACTGCTTCCCTATGCTCACATACTGCAATTTAATTTAGCCATTTAATTTAATTCTCAATAACACTGTTATTGATAACAACAAATAACAATTTTATTACTATATTTTAATGTTTATGTTGTCAGACAAAGGAATGGATATTATTATGACTGAAACGCGGTCCATTAAGACTGGGACTATACATAACTAGCTCTCAAACATTAATCTGCACTAATGAAATTAAATACACATACGAAAAAGTCAGTGGTTGTGCTGTGACTGATGTCGGCTATACTTGCTTGTAAAATAGAGTTAGAAGCAACAGAATATCTGTTTTTTTTATTATTTTTTTACTTAAAGTGCTGCTCCTCTCTGCGCTCACTGAACACAGCAGAAGCAGAGAGAGAGGCTCGCGCTGGGAAAGACAGAGAGCTTGCGCTCATGCGGCAGCACCAGAGAGTCTCAGAGACTAAATAATGATTGTCCAAAAAGTTGCTAGATTTGTCGCTAGTCGCTTTTTTGGAAAAAAGTCGCTAAATCTATCTAGCAACAAAGTCACCAAATTAGCAATTCCACTGCCCAGCGGACCGGCTTCAACCATCTCGCAATTGTTGATAGGCTATTACTCGTGAGGTGTAACCAATCAGATAGCGCCATGGGCGGGACATTGAGCAAGTCTGCAGGGTGGTGAATACAGAGAGGCTGAGCGGCAGCTATTTCAGAGCCAGCCAAAGTAGCGCATTTTAAAATAAAATTTACTTTAATCAAACCACGGATCCGTGATAAGTTTTGTGATCCATCTCGCCACTAGTGTAGTAGCACTGATCACTTTGAGGTTGGGATAAATTTATCTATCCCCACGTTGGATAAAATTAATTAAGCAGAGGCAGGGATACGTTGACCAGAAAGGGGGAAATCCCACGCATCCCCCCCGGCAAATCACACCCTGGATATGGCTAAGAGCCAAGCATTTTCTACCAAGTCTTGTCTGTCACACAGGGGCTACTGCAAGCTTACGCATAAGCTTGATAAAAGAGCTGTCTCAACAGTTATCTAGAAGCAACACCCTGTTTATATAGGTATCCGAGGATACATAGGTGGAGTGGCGCCCAAGATGAATGGGGCTTTTACCAACTCAAGAAAGGCATGAAGCAACCGCGAGAAGCCCTCACCACATCACGCAGAATACTAGCGTGCGAACTTACCACGGTGTGGATTTCAGAAAGTGTGCAAAGACTTCACGTGCACACTTACCACAGCATGGATTTTCAAATACTGTTCTAAGGAGGGGCTCTCGTGGCACTTTGATAGAGCAGCTCATAGATGGAATTTTCATCTCAAAACAGTATGATTGAGAGTCTTCAACTCCATCTATGAAGACAATACTGGAGCGCTCTGGGGAAAAAAACTGATAACTCAGTCTCATATGAGAGGAGAACTCCGAGCTCAGAGTAGCGCGCTCATAGGCAACCCTTTTTGGAAAAAGGGGAGCACTGCTAAACTACCATGACAATTGCCCAAATAGCCCCTCATGTTGAGGGAAGCAATGCTTGAAGTATATAAATAAATACACACTGGCTGAATGAAGCCCAAGGAACCAAGGTCTAATCATCTCAAGAAAGGGAATGAGGCGGAGCGCGTAACCCTTACCGTACAGGATTTCAGAAAGTGCGCAGAGTCCTGCATGCACACTTACCACTTATGTGGATTTTAGAAAGTGTGCAAATTGTTCATGTGCACACTGACCACCATGTGGTTTTGAGAAAGTACACAAAGCTTAGCGTGTGTACCTAAAGGTTCCTAAGCATCGCATAGGCGCTGAATCGCACTGGAGAGGCAAACTCAAATTTTACAAACCTCGGGTGAGGGGAGCATCACCTGAGGCAGTATATACAAGAAGACTTCTGTAACTGCAACCTCCACTTCCCGCTAGATGCAACAGCACCACTAAGTGGCCAGAAGACCCCTCAGGGTGACCTGGCCGGACATCCATGAAATTCCCTGCAGTGCTGTGCCAGGGCTGATGATCAAGGAGGACCCCGCAGAAGCCTGCGATCTCAGCCAACTAATACCGGAACATGAAGCCGGATGGCTGGTGCTGGCGAGTGTTAGTAAATAATGTAATTGAGCACTGCAAAGGAAACTCACAGAATGTATTAGTAGACACATAACCACCAGCAATTTAATACACATAAGTATATACAGAGAGGGTTACAAACTCACCCACCCTCCTGCGCTGGAGCCCGCTCAAGGGGAGCCTCATTTTAGCCCAGACCATCAGTAAGGTGGTTTCTATGAACATAGAACCAGCCAAAAACATTATAGGTCCAGTATAGGAAACTGTTAGGTGCGAGGTTTCCACCTAACCTCGATCAGTTAGAGAGCTGGTGGTTACAGGGGAATTAGGAAGGGGGGAATAAAAGCAGAAGTAAAAAATCCCTTAAGGGAGTGAGTAGATTACTTAGTATCACTCTGATTCGGACGAGAACACTGCCTCGTCTGGATCACATCCCTTAGGTTCTGCTTACCTCCACGTGACCCACGATTCCTCTTACCCCTGCCCGCAGGTGGGGGAGGAGCGCGAGTCGCGACACTAGCCTTCTGTGCCTGTCTTTGATCCTCAGATCGAGACAGGCCAGGACCCCTATGTTGTTCGGGCTCCGACCTGGACCTTCGTGGAACGAAGGATCTGAAAGCAGCAAAGCACCCCTTCATGTCCCTGAACTTCTCGATCACCATCTCAACAAAAATACTGATAAGTTCAGAAGGCGAAACCTGAGTATCAAGAAGAAAGTCTTTTCTTTCTTCCTGATGTCTGCCAGGTTCATCCACAGACGTCTCTCCGCTACCACCATTGCCGCCCCTAGTCCCGCCCATGGCGGAGGCAGCCTGCTTGGTAGCATGGAGAGAGGTCCGTGGTGCGGCGCCGCTACCTGATCAGGAGAAAGGCCCTCGTCTCCATCCAGGTCTCTTAGCAGATCAGCCTGAAATGCTTGAAGCTCCACCATTGTGTGTAACAAAGCCACAGCCCGACCTGCGGCTGTGTATGCCTTGCCATCTAAGCCAAATTAATTTCTGAAGGGGCTTAGATGGCAAGGAGGGAGCTTAAGAGAGGATGTCTCCCCCGCAGAAATAATTTTTCTTTCTACAGGGGGCATCCCCTCATAGCCGCTTTCGTGCATCACCTCAATTCTGGCAGATTTACTTTAATTCCAAAGCCGATGGATGCGAGAAGAAAACGTCCTCTTTCATTTGTTTTTGAAATGGATTTTCTGTATGGAGATCATGCAGAAATGGAAGGCTCACCTGAGCTGGAGGGCTATGGTCAGAAAGAAAACGCTCATCAAGGTTTTTTTTTAATGTCCTTACATCGTCCTCTTGTTAGCACATTTTCATGGCAAGTCCAACTTTGCCGTGGCGCGATCCATAACCTCTAACAGCCCTTCATAAGCAGGGCAGGAGAATTGAGGAGGCTCAGCCTCAGCTTCTTCACCATCCTCAAATATCTCCTGCTTTCCCTGGGTAAAAACCCAGCAGAGCACTAACCTCAGTATCAGATAGTGTTAAAGATATAACATCATCCTCCCGAGGCTCTCTCTCGTCCGCCCTCATTACGAGCACGAAAGGGAAAATCCCCCTTTAAAGCATTCAAACAGATCCACCTGTATTCTAACGAGCTCATTCTCCTCCATGCCTCAGCAGTGGCAGGTCCTGAACTGCAGGAAGCAGATGACTGCCTTCTTTTTCCTTTTTTTTTCGGAAGAGAGACGAACGAGAGCGGAGCTTTTTACCTTAAAAAAATGCTCACAGTGCATGCTGATTGCCTCCTCAAAGACATTGCGTTCTCTTCACCAAAACAAATGACGCCAAGATCGCGTGTGTCATCGGGTGTCAAATAATGCCGACACAGATGCACACATTGTCTAAACGCTTGCTAGTAGTCGTCATGATAGACAGGGAAAGATCGCTCTTACCAGTTCTTTCAGATGCACGCTTCAAACAGAACATTCATGAAGACGAAGAAGAGAATGACGTGTTCTCCCGGTGCCTGTTTATAGTCGCTCTGGCAGTGACGTCAGAGACTGTAGCCGGCCAACAAGTTGGTGTTTTTTTGGTGTATGCTTCAGACACGGGTCTGTTCCCCATAGTGGCCCCTAGAGGACGCAGTTCAAAGTTCCCTTGAAAGGGAACACAGCATTATGTGAACAGTGGATGCATTTTGTTTTGTCGGGGAACAACAACAGAGTTTCACAAGTGTGTTTGTTTATTCCCATCATTTCGGTGACAAATGTTTTATAAACAAGGCCCAGTTAGATGATGGATTTGATCATTTGATACTGAAAGATGGAGCAGTGATAAAAGATCCCGGTCATGAGCTGGAACCGTGGACGGTAAGTAAAACTGCATGAAATGTTTATGTTTTGTTGGCAATGGGTGCGCAAGTGCTTGCGACTCTTTTGCTCTGCACAACTCCAGGAGCTTGGCTGTTTTCGAAGAGAAGCGTAAGGCAGTATCTTTCGTTTAGAAATAAAATAAAACACAATATTATTTAAGGATATGAATGATGCAATACAAATCTATAGGTTCTCAAGATTAACGTGAGATTAAGGTCGAAACTGTGTGTGTGTGTTATGTCCCCTTCAAGTGAATATGTGTGATTCACGTTTTGTGTTATTTCTAGAGTATCTGTTCACTGTTTGCTTTCATTATGTGGAAAAGAGCAGCATGGACTTTCAAAAAATCATGTACTTTTATGCTCCTCAAAAGAAGAAAAAAAAATGTTGAAACAAGATTTTGAGTAAATGATGACTATATTGTGCAAGATGCATTCTGAAAATGTGTTTGTCGCTCTCACTTTGTTAAATTAAATCAATATGCAACCACTGCTGTGAACAAAAGTAATACTTTAGTCAAAACCATGACTTTCCCTCTAGATTGTTTTATAATTGCCACCATAAGAGCTGATGTATCATCTGGCAAGACTGATGAAACCATTTGCAATGACCCAAAATGCAAGTTGTAACCAAATTGTAAATTGTAAGTTGTAAATAAATATCCATGACTACAATATTTGTTTACAACACAAGCAGAAACAGCATGTAAACATTTCAGAAATACATGTGGAATATCATGAGCAATCAGTGTAAAGAAAATTGTCCTGAAACAAAGCCAAACCAAACCAATCCATCCAAAATGGGCAGAACAGAAGTGGACATTTCGACTTTCTCTTTCATTCATGCAATATTGAGACATAAGCATCATCATTTGCCTTGTGGTCTGTTCCTGTGCTCCATGCATGACCGTAATGTTCTGGGCTGGAGTGGAGGGAGAAATAAATAAATAAATAACTGAAGAAGAAAAAGCCTCAAGAAATCTCAGAGCGCGCTGTGTGTACTTATTCAGTGTTTCTAATCCCGGGTGAGATTTGACAGATGCTCGGAGAACCAAACAAGACACATTGCACAAAAAGAAATACAGTATATCCCAGAAGGAGACCAGAGGAGAAGTAAACATCCTGGAAGACAGCACGATGCAGCAGATAATATTCAGATTATGAGCCTATTTAAATCAGCAAAAATAAGTGAAATTACCTTTTCTATATTTAGCCGGATGTTTCCATTGCTTTTGCAGAAAATATTGCTTTTGTGGTATTGTGTGTTCATATATTGGACTTACTGATGAAAATACCTACATTTAGTCCTACCATGATTAGGCTACTCTGTATTTTTATTTTATTGTATTTTTTTTCCACCTGTTTCATAGTACAGCAGGTGAAAAGTATGTGTCTGACCAGTTAGTTATTAAAAACACACTCATTATCTTGAATAAACATTATCTGAAGAATCATACTGTAGCTTAAATGCTGTATGAAACTGCAAATAAATACATTTTCGGGGTATATTTCTATAGAGGTATAAGTCTTTAAACACTTTTTTTTTCATTTTAGGGGTCCAATACAATAATCTAATGTAAAGTACAGTAGTGTGTCAATTACACAAACACCAGAGTGAGTACAAATGATCCCAACAAGAAACACAAGCGAATAAGGAGCCATTTAGTGTCCTCTGTGATTTCACATATAGTTATGTTGACTGGCAAATGAATCCCAGAGACTATAAATAAATAACTATTAAGGAATGAAGCTCCCATAACATATTTTCTCTTACACAACAAACATAAATTCTATTCTAAACCCTAATGAGGGACTATAGGCAGCTTTTTTAGGTCAGGATAAGGTAACTGTGCTTTCTTTTTTAGATAATGCAATCCCGGAATGCATTGCTACAGTTTTTCAGCCAAGATTCAGATGGAGGTTGGCTAAAAAATACTGGAGGTTATACATTCAGAGAAGGCATTATTGTAAAGGTGAATACGTGTTTTATCTATTATTTCAAGTTTCTAAATAATATTAAATATTTTTTTTCCTTACATAAAATACATTTTCTATTTAATTATTTACATTTTAAATTGTGATCATTACTGAATCTACCGTGTGCTTGTTGTTTAGGAATATACAGTATATAATATAATATATATATATATTAAAAGATTAAAAGTTACAATTTATTCACAGGCTGACAGCTGCTGTTCTTTGCTTGCGGCAAACAGTGCAGGTCACTTGCAGCATCATGGAGGCTAGTTCATCAACATCTCTGCAACTGTCATATTTTCATTTTGGTGGTTTAATGCGTATTAGCATTGAGCTCTCATATTTCTAGAGAACTGAGGGGCATACCTTACATATTTATAATTACTCCTTTTTTTAATTTAGTGCTTAATTTTCTTTGTGCAAATTCAGACACACACAACAGCTCATTCTCGAAAGTGCAACAGTTAAATGCACATAAGAGCTAAAGCAGCATATGCAGCACTGCCCTCCAGCAGAACACATGTTCCTAAAAACATCAACTAACATGCATCCAATCGTTCTCCTCCCCAGCAAGAGTATCACAAACAGGTTATGGAGTGCTGCACGGGGGAGTCGAGGCCTCATTACGCCAGTAGCATGAGGCTTTTTATCTAGTTCATATGGAGAGCAGGCTCTGGATATTGATCACATTTTGCTGTGCTTGAATACCTGAACCATGACAAACACAGGAGACTGGCCTTGTTTATTTATGTGAAGGCAGCAAACCCTCTTATGTGATTTATACTAAAAGCCGTACTTCCTCCAGATACCCAATTACACCTTAAGAAGCTATTTTTTCGCTTCTGATAGAGAATAGGCTTTACCAGCTATTAGATTAATAGACAATGAGGGAGATTCTGATCTCTAACAATAACTAAAATTGTGACATTGAACATTTTAGAGTGCCTGTTCTAGGGAACTCTGATGCTGTTGACTCTGTGGGAGTGCAACCGGTATCTGAAGTGTGTATAGAACATTGGCTGATGGCAGTAGTATGATGCCTGTGTGTAAAAGGGCACTTGCATCAAACGTCATCAGTTTTTTTGTCTTCAGGCGCCGCATGTTTTGGAATTGCAGCTGATGAATATGGATTTTCAAGCCAGAACTTACAGGGAGTGTGTGCCACCGTGAAATATCTTTAGGAATAGAGTATGTGCATTTAGCACTTGGGGAGGCTGTATGTGCGCACTGTGATAAATTCAAAGTGAAAAAGCTCTATTCCTGCTGGGCCCTTTTTTGAGGGATGGGAAGCATTGGGAGATTTATTCGAGTTTATGGTCCTTACTGCGGCCAGATTAGGATTAAGAACAAAACAGAAAGTCACTCCCAGTAAATTGGATGAGTGTTCCCTGGTGGGGCATAGCCATAATTCCTTCCTCTTAAAATGTAGTTCCCTTTCTCATGAGCCTTCACTTTCTCACACAGCTTGACATTGATGTGTCAAATTACTGGGAGAACACATATTTGGCTAACATTCCAGTTTACATTCGGCTAACATTCTAGTAATGCGAATATGCTGGGTCTGCACAAGTTTGGATATGCTAGAAAAGCAGCTGCCAGTTTCATATGCCAGTGAAGGAGGTAAACTGCTGATGAAAGTAGTGATATCAGTACAACCATCTGTCTGGACTCAGATGCTAATAAACTTTAACATCACATAGATCTCACTCTCACTGAGAGCAGCCTGCTGTTCCAGTCATAGGTTTGCAGACTTGCATTGATGTTACTATCTTTTGTCTAGTTCCAGTTTCACATCAGGGTTGAAATCATGCAACAGTGAAGCGATTATGCATGATTTATTTATTTTTTATTAATTTATTTCATTATTTCTTGCACTGAGAAAGGCACATATAACAAATGAAACCTTTATATACAATAAAATATAGGAGAGCATACAAAATAATCAAACAAATGTATATACACAGACACGTACACATTGATTTTGACTTGATAAAGCCTTAACTAATAGACTGAATGACAGTCTTTCTTAAAGGGGTCATATGATGTATTTTAATTTTTTCCTTTGTCTTGTCTTGGAGTGTTGTAAGCTCTTGGTGCATAAAGAAGATCTGTAAAATTGCAAAGACTAAAGTCTCAAATCCAAAGAGATATTCTTTATAAAAGTTAAGAGTCAACCACACCCCCCTAAAATGGCTCATTAGAACAACCCCCATCCACACACACACACACAGACACATACCTATGTCACTGTGTGGGAATATTTGCATAACACTGCTCAAAGAAAGTAGGCTTAACTTTTATTCTTGCTGTAGTATTGTTGTTGCCACTGCTGCCATGTTATGGAAATGCTGTGTGTTTCATTGTGAAAGAAAAACTAGTTTGGCCTTCCAAAAGAAGACGATATCCGCTTTGTCATGCCTAGAGCTGATCCATGCTGGTCGCTGAAGAATCGCCCAATCGGCTTCCATAGTGGACAAAGCGGAGTCCAGCCTGGGGTTGTTACATGTGGTTGTCGCAAGCCTGCCGGCCGCTCCTTTATCGAATCCGCAAGCCACACTGTCTCAAATCACCTTCTGCTCACTATAGCCCGCCTTGTCTGACTCTGTTTAATTGTGAAAGTGAAACTACTTTTTTTGGCCTTCCAAAAGAGGACATGACTAGAAATCAGTGGTAAAGTTGTATTTACAACACTGTGCCAGAACATTTTAACCCAAATATTCAGACGTTTGCAACACATTTTATGTCTAAGAGTAGACTAGATGTTGGCTGACTTACAGTCTGTAAGTGTGTTTTTTATATAAAAAAATTTGCCACTGATGATTCAAACGTTAGTTTTAAACAGTGTAGAAATTCAGACATGGTTTTATGTTTATGCGGCACGATGCAACGCAATGCGTAAAAAGACAGTATAAGTTGTTATAATCAATAATTATGTCCCCACTGGATGCAACAAATGCCTCATTTGTAATGGGTTTTATTGGTTTGTCTCATCGTGCCAGGAGATGGCATCACAGTATGGTAAGGTGCGTAAAATTTCTGTCACACGCTTTAGGTATTCGGACAAGCACAGTGCGCTGGATAGCTGGCCAATCAGAGCACACCTCGCTTTTCAGACCTTTGTAAAAATCAATGTCAAGTCAAGTCAAGTCAAGTCCAGTCACCTTTATTTATATAGCGCTTTAAACAAAATACATTGCGTCAAAGCAACTGAACAACATTCATTAGGAAAACAGTTTGTCAATAATGCAAAATGATAGTTAAAGGCAGTTCATCATTGAATTCAGTGATGTCATCTCTGTTCAGTTAAATAGTGTCTGTGCATTTATTTGCAATCAAGTCAACGATATCGCTGTAGATGAAGTGACCCCAACTAAGCAAGCCAGAGGCGACAGCGGCAAGGAACCAAAACTCCACCGGTAACAGAATGGAGAAAAAAACCTTGGGAGAAACCAGGCTCAGTTGGGTGGCCAGTTCTCCTCTAACCAGACGAAACCAGTAGTTCAATTCCAGGCTGCAGCAAAGTCAGATTGTGCAGAGGAAACATCTGTTTCCTGTGGTCTTGTCCTGGTGGTCCTCTGAGACAAGGTTTTTACAGGGGATCTGTATCTGGGGCTCTAGTTGTCCTGGTCTCCGCTGTCTTTCAGGACAATAGAGGTCCTTTCTAGGTGCTGATCCACCATCTGGTCTGGATACGTACTGGATCCGGGTGACTGCAGTGACCCTCTGATTTGGATACAGACTGGATCTGGTGGCTACGGTGACCTCGGAATAAGAGAGAAACGGACAAATATAAGTGTAGATGCCATTCTTCTAATGATGTAGCAAGAAGATAGGGTGTTATGGGAAGTGTTTCCGGTTCCGGTTTACCTAATTAATGCAGCCTAAAAATCCTTTAACGGATTTGGATATTAAAAGCATATTAGTATGTTATGTGTAAGCCAGCTTAAAGAGATGGGTCTTTAATCTAGATTTAAACTGCAAGAGTGTGTCTGCCTCCCGGACAATGTTAGGTAGGTTATTCCAGAGTTTAGGCACCAAATAGGAAAAGGATCTGCCTCCTTCAGTTGATTTTGATATTCTAGGTATTATCAAATTGCCTGAGTTTTGAAAACGTAGCGGACGTAGAGGATTATAATGTAAAAGGAGCTCATTCAAATACTAAGGTGCTAAACCATTCAGGGCTTTATAAGTAATAAGCAATATTTTAAAATCTATACGATGTTTGATAGGGAGCCAGTGCAGTGTTGACGGCTAATATGGTCATACTTCCTGGTTCTAGTAAGAACTCTTGCTGCTGCATTTTGGACTAGCTGTAGTTTGTTTACTAAGCGTGCAGAACAACCACCCAATAAAGCATTACAATAATCTAACCTTGAGGTCATAAATGCATGGATTAACATTTCTGCATTTGACATTTAGAGCATAGGCCGTAATTTAGATATATTTTTGAGATGGAAAAATGCAGTTTTACAAATGCTAGAAACGTGGCTTTCTAAGGAAAGATTGCCATCAAATAGCACACCTAGGTTCCTAACTGATGACGAAGAATTGACAGAGCAACCATCAAGTCTTAGACAGTGTTCTAGGTAATTGCAAGCAGAGTTTTTAGGTCCTATAATTAACACCTCTGTTTTTTCAGAATTTAGCAGTAAGAAATTACTCGTCATCCAGTTTTTTATATTGACTATGCATTCCATTAGTTCTTCAAATTGGTGTGTTTCACCGGGCTGCGAAGAAATATAGAGCTGAGTATCATCAGCATAACAGTAAAAGCTAACACCATGTTTCCTGATAATATCTCCCAAGGGTAACATATAAAGCGTGAAGAGTAGCGGCCCTAGTACTGAGCCTTGAGGTTCTCCATACTGCACTTGTGATCGATATGATACATCTTCATTCACTGCTACGAACTGATGGCGGTCATATAAGTACAATTTAAACCATGCTAAGGCACTTCCACTGATGCCAATAAAGTGTTCAAGTCTATGCAAAAGAATGTTGTGGTCAATTGTGTCAAACGCAGCACTAAGATCCAATAAAACTAATAGAGAGATACACCCACGATCAGATGATAAGAGCAGATCATTTGTAACTCTAAGAAGAGCAGCCTCAGTACTATGATACGGTCTAAATCCTGACTGGAAATCCTCACATATAACATTTTTCTCTAAGAAGGAATATAATTATGAGGATACCACCTTTTCTAGTATCTTGGACAGAAAAGGGAGATTCGAGATCGGTCTATAATTAACTAGTTCTTTGGGGTCAAGTTGTGGTTTTTTGATGAGAGGCTTAATAACACCCAGTTTGAAGGTTTTGGGGACATATCCTAATGACTATGAGGAATTAATAATAGTCAGAAGAGGATCTATGACTTCTGGAAGCACCTCTTTTAGGAGCTTAGATGGTATAGGGTCTAACATACATGTTGTTGGTTTAGATGATTTAACAAGTTTATACAATTCTTCCTCTCCTATTGTAGAGAATTAGTGGAACTGTTCCTCAGGGGGTCTATAGTGCACTGTCTGATGCGATACTGTAGCTGACGTCTGAATGGTTGCAATTTTATCTCTAATCGTATCGATTTTAGAAGTAGTTCATAAAGTCATTACTGCTGTGGTGTTGGGAAATGTCAACACTTGTTGAGGCTTTATTTATCGTTAATTTAGCCACTGTATTGAATAAATACCTGGGGTTATGTTTGTTTTCTTCTAAAAGAGAAGAAACGTAATCGGATCTAGCAGTTTTTAATGCTTTTCTGTAGGATAGGTTACTTTCCCGCCAAGCAATACGAAATACCTCTAGTTTGGTTTTCCTCCAGCTGCGCTCCATTTTTCGGGCTGCTCTCTTTAGGGTGCGAGTATGCTCATTATACCATGGTGTCAAACTGTTTTCCTTAACCTTCCTTAAGCGTAAAGGAGCAACTGTATTTAAAGTGCTAGAAAAGAGAGAGTCCCTAGTTTCTGTTACATCATCAAGTTGTTCTGAGGTTTTGGATATGCTAAGGAATTTGGATACATCAGGAAGATAACTTAAAAAGCAGTCTTTTGTGGTAGAAGTGATGGTTCTCCCATACTTGTAACAAGAAGTAGAATTTACAATTTTGGCTATATGAAGTTTGCACAGAACTAAATAATGATCTGAGATATCATCACTTAGCTGAATAATTTCAACACTATCAACATCAATTCCATCAATTTATTAAATCTAGAGTATGATTTCGACAATGAGTAGGTCCTGAAACGTGTTGTCTAACACCAATAGAGTTAAGAATGTCTATAAATGCTGATCCCAATGCATCTTTTTCATTATCAACATGGATATTAAAATCACCAACTATTAAAACTTTATCTGCAGCCAGAACTAACTCGAATGTAAAATCACCAAACTCTTTAATAAAGTCTGTATGGTGCCCTGGTGGCCTGTATACAGTAGCCAGTACAAACATAACAGGGGATTTATCATTAACATTTGTTTATCTGGATAATGTTATATGAAGCACCATTACTTCAAATGAGTTATACTTGAAGCCTGCCCTCTGAGAAATCCTGAAAACGTTGTTATAAATTGAAGCAACACCTCCACCTTTGCCTTTTAGAAGCGGCTCATGTTTATAACAGTAATCTTGGGGGGTGGACTCATTTAAAATAATGTAATCATCAGGTTTTAGCCAGGTTTCTGTCAAACAGAGTACATCTATATTATGATCAGTGATCATATTATTTACAAAGAGTGTTTTCGTAGAAAGGGATCTGATAATCAATAAGCCAAGCTTTATCATTTGTTTATCCATATTGCTTCTGTTTTTTATTTATTGAACCTCAATTAAATTTTTAGTCTTAACTTGGTTTGGACGTTTTTTGTATTTTCTAGTTCAGGGAACAGACACAGTCTCTATAGTGTGATATCTAGGTGAAAAAGTCTCTATGTGCTGAGAATTAAGTGACCTCTGTGACGGGAGGCAGCTAGCAGACGGTCGGTTTAGCCAGTCTGTCTGCTTCCTGACCTGGGCCCCAGTTAGTCAAGTATAAACACTAAGACTATTTGCCATATTTCTAGAGAGAAGAGTGGCGCCACCCCAGGAGGGATGAAGACCATCTCTTTTCAACAGGTCAGGTCTGCCCCAAAAGCTCGTCCAATTGTCTATGAAACCTATGTTATTCTGTGGGCACCACTTAGACATCCAGCCATTGAGTGATGACAATCTGCTATGCATCTCATCACCACGGTAAGCAGGGAGGGGACCAGAGCATATTACAGTGTCTGACATTGTGCTTGCAAGTTCACACAACTCTTTAATGTTATTTTTAGTGATTTCCGACTGGCGGAGTCGAACATCATTAACACCGGCATGAATAACAATATTACTGTATTTACGTTTAGCATTAGCCAGCACTTTTAAACTTGCCAAGATGTCAGGCGCTCTGGCTCCCGGTAAACATTTGACTATGGTGGCTGGTGTCTCTATATTCACATTCCGTACAATAGAATCACCAATAACTAGAGCACTTTCATCAGGTTTCTCAGTGGGTGCATCACTGAGTGGGGAGAACCTGTTTAATGTTTTGATCGGAACAGAAGAGCGGTGTTTTGACCCACGACTACGCTGCCTCACCGTCACCCAGTTGCCCTGCTGCAGGGGCTCTGTTTCCGGAACCGAACAATGTACAGGAATCCCTGAGCTTGACGCATCCAAAGCCGTATCTAGAGCCCTAACATTCTTACTGTCCTCAATTAAAGTTTGGATGCGTGTCTCTAATTCTGGAATCTTCTCTGTCAGCCTAACTATTTCCCTGCATTTATCACATGTGAATCCCTCATCAGCGACAGAGATAGATAAACTGTACATGTGGCAAGAGGTGCAAATAACAATAGCAGGAGAAGCCATTACTCACCGTGCTTGATGAAATATTCTTACTGTGGTTGTTTGATGAACTTGTGAAAAACTGCAGCGAGAGAGAGGAGAGGAGAAAAGAAAACAGCGATAGGTTCGAATGAAAACGCTAATGACAAGCTAACGAGTGCTAACGCTAACAAATGTGTTTCAGAAAGGAGGGGAATAAAGGAGAAACAATAACGTACATTATGTGGAAAATTGTGTGTTTTTTTTTTTTTACCTTAAACCGCATAAATACATTGCATTACACCAAATACACAAAATAATGTTCTTTTTAGCAACATCATATGACCCCTTTAATATTAATTTTGTAACATTATTATTATTATTGTTATTATTATTGTTGTTGTTGTTGTTGTTTTATTATTATTGGTATTATATTTCAAAAGTCCATATTCTTGTCACCACATCATGGACTTTCTGTTCCCTATGTGTTATACCTATTTGGTCAAGTTCCGTTCCTCATTTTGTTAATTAATTAATCCCCACCTGTTTCCATTCCCCTCATTACTTTCCTTGTGTTTAAAAACCCTGTCTGTTCAGTTCCGTTTTGTCCGCTATTAATGTAATGTGATGTTATGTTCTAATGGTTGAAAATTTGTTTTGGATGTGCCCTTTTTCTCCCGTGATAATTAAAAGAACTCTTTAGATATATATTCTTCCGCTTGCGCTTAATTTACACACCAGCTCGTGTGACAATTCTAAGCTATTAAACAACTATTTATTTATGTATTTAAAAGTAAATTAGTGATTTATGTAAATTATATTTCTCTCTTTTCACATAGTGTAAGTAGTATTAGGTATTATTGATATTTAGTGCTACTAAGAGAAACTATTTGCATCTCAGTTCATTATAGTATATTAAAAACGAAATTCAATAATGACAACATAAAATAAAATAATTATTTTCAGTTGCACTTTCAGATTGTTTTGACTTCTACATATCATAAGTGTTGATGGTATTGCCTTACAAATAATAACATATAGAGTGTGTATATATATATATATATATATATATATATATATATATATATATATATATATATATATATATATATATATATATATTAAATGGATGCCGATCATCTCATGGACCTCACATCAAATTAAATTCTCGATCTTCTAAATATTTGTTAAACATTTATTAGTTGAATATTTGTTTTTAATACTTTAATACTTCTTCTTCTTCTTCTTCTTCTTCTTCTTCTTATTATTATTATTATTATTATTATTATTATTATTAATAATAATAATAATAATAATTTACATGTTTTTAATTAAAGCCTCTCCAAGCTGATGCAATGCAATGGGAATAGGTTGAAGAAAGGTTTCAGAAAAATGTGGATTCAAACTCTATAAGCTATATTCACTTACTCTCCACAACTTGGATCCTGCTAATCCATGTATGCATTATTTTTTTTAAATTTGTCTTGTTCAACCAATCAGTGGTGGTCAGACTTAGTGTAAATGGCTTCTGCTAACAAGACAGGCTTCAGTATTTACAGGCTATTAGTGTAAAGAGAAGAGTTTAATAAAATTATCAATTATTGGTATTTGACACCTCAACCTGTTGATTTTCTGTTATGACATACAGCCTATTCAACAGTGGCCTACAGTCCATATAAGATGCAAATGCTCTGCAAACCCAAGCCATTTTAGAGAGTGATTTTGTTGAAAGGTTTATTCTTAACAATATTTCCATAAATTCTATTTTCATTTGAGTTGTAACATAAAGGTTACATGACAAAATATTGGGAATGTGTATGTAAAATTATTCATTTGCCA
The DNA here is from genome assembly GCF_963082965.1 of Carassius carassius. NCBI lineage: Eukaryota > Metazoa > Chordata > Actinopteri > Cypriniformes > Cyprinidae > Carassius > Carassius carassius. Next base: position 4,359,144 of record NC_081758.1, on the reverse strand, counting down.
AACAGAAGTCATTT